>NW_008824986.1:17314330-17320778 GCF_000699105.1 Pygoscelis adeliae | reverse complement strand
AAGATTTTGCAAAAATTTTGAAAGTACCTTCCTCAAAGTTAACTAAAAAATGACCAATCTGCCACAAAATTAAATCATCTCTCATCTTTATTAATGATATATTCTAATTTGATTATTAACAACCTGACCTAATATGCCTGGCTATTTATATATATATTTTGTTGAGAATGATTCTGTTAAATTTCCTGCCCACAGACATTTTTCTAACACAGATGAATGGAGAAATTGAGAACAGAAGCCACTTAATACAGAAATAGTATCTGGATGACAGTAATGGCAATGCTATAATACAGGTAGTAACTCAGGGTACACCGTGTTCATGTTCTCTATGCTACTCTGAACAATGGATGCCTCAAGAAAATATGATCTCATCATTTGAGAGCATACATCAGGTTAAAGGGTGAATTTAACCAATCTCAGGTACATGATTTAGGTTTGAGATTATGAGAAGGGAGAATCTAAACCTACATCTTTGATATCAAAGTCCACAGCATAATAACAAAGAACTGATTTGGAACATTTTAACTATTTCCTAGGGGAAAACACAGCTCGATCAAAAATCAAAAGAAACACTTTGGGTAAAAGAACTGATTTAGCCAAAAGGCTTTTTTGGATGGAGAGAAAGAGGAATGTATCTAAACAGCCCCAAATGAATCACGGGCTTTTTGCTCTGTTTTTTTCCCTTTCTCTGTGCTTATAAGCAACATACTAAGAAGCACAAAACAAAGTATCTAGTTCCAAGAGATCTAAAATGAAATACTTATCTTTCAAAACTTTATATCTCTCCAGCTGAATTTAGGATTAATTCTGAACAGGAGAAAACCAACATTCAAAATCCTTCACAGAATGGGATTTTTCACTTACAACAGACTTTTCTAGCAAAGTCAATTACTGAGAGCTGGTAGCAAACCTCTAGAGTCCTTAAAATTGTAGCCTACTCACACACTAGGGAATGGCATAATTACTGAAATAGCAAACCGGGGAGGACACTCAGTAAGAAGACATTCTTTTCACCTGGAAAGAATTAGGAAGAAACCAGCAGGTTGCTAGAAACATCACCGAGCTTTGTTTGGTTTCATTGCAGATCCCAGAACTACAGCATTTGGCAAAGATTCAGGTAAATACTCAGGTTTTTCAGACACGTCCTCAGTCCAGGTCTTTTTTAGGGCTCTTTGTTGCATCCGCAAACCTGAGTCACAGTCTTTCTTGCTGAAGTAACAAAGCTATCATCTTAGGGATCTTAGGGAAAAATGAGCAACCCTTTAGGTTAAATGTTGAATAGAGTACAACTAGTGCTTCTGGTTTAGTTATTTTTTTTTACCTACAAATTTCATCTTGTAGCAGAATAGGTGGAATGAGAAATGTACAGTAAGAAGTTTGCACAGTTGCTACAGATTGTGTTCCTTGCTTGAAGAAGAGAGGAGAAGAGGAGTGCAGAAATGATGCGATGACCTCACCTTCCCTCATACTGGTTGATTCCACAGGAACAAAAGGGTTACGTTTTAAGAAGCAGAGGCCTGACATGACTGATGTGTTTGGAAGCTCTTCCATAACTTCTGTGTAGTAATGTAAAAGCCCAGACACAACTTCTTTAGACTTGCTTTAAGCATTACCTTTGTCATGTACAGTAAAACAGCACTGTTCAATGTATTATAGAAGGATGAAGAGGAATGTGTGTTTGCCTTTCCCTGTAAGCCTTATATGAGTAATTTATAAGGTAAGGTAAGGTAAATGCTTTCAAAGTCACTGGCTGTTCAGTATAAAAAAGTAAAAACCAACCTTCTTCTGATACTCTGAAAGTCTCAGTCTATTTGGATGAAATCACAGGGATTTGCTGATTGAGATTCAAGTACTGAAAGGCTGAGCTGAATTAAGAGGAAATGTGGAAAGAATCAAATGTGCAAGGCCAAAATCCATTGCAGCCAATGACTGTATTTACCTCAGTGAAGAATTTTCCTCATAAACTATTGATTTTTGCCTTCTTCATCAAAAGCAGTTCCCTTTTAAGTATAATTCAAAAGCTATGCTAAAATATGACAGACTGTTGTCAATTACATTCATTTGCATAGCATTAGCCCCAGCTGAGGAGGGAAGATCTTGATATTAACGCCTGTAAGAATTCGAAGTAAGATCTTGAGTAAGGCAAAGCCTTAAAAAAAGTAAGGAAAGAGGGGATCAAATCACTGTCATTTCCACATTACAGATAAAACCTAGAAACAGCACCCTACAGGATGGCAACTATCATAGCCATGTAAACTAATGAACTTACAAGCACTGTAGGATCTGGGTCTTGTGACCGTGACTCATGATCTGTTCTGAAATTAAGCCACAGATGGATTTAGCCATTTCTGTGATATAGCTATATGGAACTACACTAGCTCCCTTATTTATCCTTAGAGCTGAAGATGTTAAACTCTCCAGATGCCATAGCAAAATCCAATAGGTATCATGAATCATAATTCTCAATTGCGTTTATTAACGTAAACTCAGTCTGGTTACAATTTATATTACCTGCTGTGAACCAGTGCACCCTAAAACTGTACAGACTCTGTTTGGTTGCTGCAAAAGTTCTCACCAGTTACCAACTGGCTGTTGTTCACTGCTTATAAATAAACAGGAAGTTGCCTTGCCAAAATTCAGTGGCTTCTTTTCTTTTTAGCAAAAAGAAGTTGAAGACAATAACAGAACTAATTTCAGCCTAGCTCAGGACATGGCATTACTGTTTTAATAAGTTTGTAGCCAAGATCTAATAAGATTACTAGTTTTGTTTTGTTTTTTAAAGGTACTGTTTAAAGAACAGTACCTAATCACAGAGGAAATGACAGTATTTGGCCACTACCTGGATCATCTAACTGTTCTTTCGAGCGTTATCACATCTAAGTGCAATCAAACTCAAAAGTCTTTGCAGATGTACTGCTGAAGACCCTAATAAGTCATTTAAAAACCTACCCTGAAATGTTTCTGGTTTAGGTTTGTCATATGATACTGTGATGATCTTTATATTTCTACATGTACTGTGTTATAAATGGCGAGTAGTTTGAGAATGGCTTTCAGGTCCTGTAAGTTCCTAGTTCTCTGGACTTGCATCCCTTGAAGCTTGCTATTATTCCTGCCTTGCCTCAGTCACGTGGCTTTACTTTCTGGAAGTGGCTGCACTCAGCTAATACTAATTATTATGGGATACACAGTGTCATTCATTCTTACTGAGAAGACCCACTCTCTTCTAAAGTAGAAAACTTTGTGACAGATTTTATTCTTATCGAGAAACTATCAATGCTTACTTACTTGGCAAAGTATCTTGCAGAGTTTTAGAAAAGATTATTGTTCAGTGTTGGTATTTTCAACATATGATATATTTCTATGTAAGATTTTTAGTCCTGGGAGAACTCTGGTGCCTTGGAAGACTTAAATGATTTTTGTTGGAGTGGAACTGAAAGACATTTGGTAGGTGCTTATAGCTTCTAGAAAAATAGAAAAAAATATTTCCTGATCTGAAGAATTTACTCCACACTCATCAGTTCATAGAAAAATATCCTAATTCTGATGTGTGTTTTAAGGATCATTATTGCATATTTAAGCAGATTCAACAACTCTGATGAATCGTTATGATACAATGTAGTGGTGTCATCACTGTGTATTTTGCCATGATAGGAAGTTGATCCTTTTGAGGTAGTACAATAATGAGGACACATCACAAAGCCATTTCATGGTTTTGTCTTACTACACATGGAGATGAATACAGCAGTTCAACATTCCCTTTCCAGTGCTAAGTCTAATATGCAAAGTCTTGGCCAGATATTCCTATTTTCAAGAAAGAAAAAAGAGCAGAGGAACAGGGCGTAAGTTGTAGTGACAGAAAAGACTACTACCATAAATTGACTTGATCATTCTTCCAAGGGAAGCCCATTATTTCTGATTGATCTGACTTTTCAAAAGGACCTCTTGTCCTTATTGGAGGCCCTGAAGTGATGAAAAAATTACCATACTTATGAATAAGTTGTCCTAGCAACCATTTGCACTCTATTTCTAGATTAAGTCTATCTTCAAATTCCAGCCACTAAATTATCTTACATCTTTACCCCTTTCTATCATGTCTTCTCTCCATATAGGTTTTTTTAGAGATTGTTAAACTCATCTCTGAATTTCCTTCCAAATAACTCAAAGATCTCGAGCTTTTTGATCTCTCATTTATAAAGTATCTTTTCTATATCTAAAATCACTGCTATTGCTGAAGCTGTCCAAACTTACTGGGCTTTTTAAAGAACTTGCCTCCACATGGCCATTGCTCTTCTCATAAATGCCATATGCAGAGAAAAGAGCATCTATTTGCTTCGAATTAAAATCCTTTTTCTCAATAACCTTCAGTGATGCTCTGATGAGCTTCAGAAGGTTATAAGGATGGCTGGAAAAAAAAGAGAAGTGGCAGAAACAATCAGGAAGTACACAAAACTGAGAAGCTGTTGTGAAGGTCAGAAAACATCTGCAAGCTAGCACGTGTGTGCCACTGGGCAGTGAGGAAGTAGTTCCCATGGTAGAGCACAGAGGACAACTGGGCAGTAGTTTAGTAGTTCTCCCAGGAAAAAATGCTTAGATGGGGAAAAGGAAACTGAAGATGTTGGTATGGGGACAGAAAACAGTTGTAGCCTTGGTGGAAAGTTATGTCCAGGTATCTAAGACCCCACAATTATAAAGCAGAGGCACAAGAACCTGAGCCTATAAAATTGTTTTCTTCCAGAAAAATCTACCCATCCATTACTGTAGAGCTGATAGGGAAAAGGGCTTCCATGGAATTGCTCTTCTGGCAGTATGAGAAATACAAAGAAGCATGGGGATAAAATATAAGAAATACACCATCCCATGAATAGTAAATAGTTCTAATGGCCAAATGTACAGAGCAGTGACTGGAAAGGAAGACAGGAGAAGATGAATGCGCATACATCCATATATCAGTGGACTTCTCATAGGGCATTATATACTTGTGCACATTTGGAGAGAGCATAAAAACTTAGAGTCCCTCAAGAAAATATATTAACTGGGAAACATTCACGCAGCTCCTAAAGATCTAGTGCTTACTGCAGGAAGGAATATTGAAGTGTGCCTTAAGCATGATCTAAAATGAAATGTTTGAGAGGATTTTATGAAGAAATAACTTTACCAGGGACTTGATGACGGCAAAGCTGTGAATCCCCCTTTGGAAACAAAATCAGGTCCTGAAGTCTTTTCATTTTGGTCACCACTAAGATGCTTTTTCTGCTACCCAGGTGCCCTTCACTCAAGGTCCAAGTAAGCAAGTCTTTTACTGCCTCTTTGTCCTGACTGCGGTGCTTTTAGGACTGAGGTACAGCAGGCAATTCAAAAGAAAAGGTCATTTTGTTAATAAATAACCAGGGAATCCCTTTAAGCAAATTTATTGTCTGGTTCTGCAATTTGTTTAACATTTGTCAAGAGGAGAACACGGCTTTTTCCATACATCATTTAATCCGCTGTAGCTGTGCTGAATCAGCAAAGCTTGGATGTGGCAGCCTCTTTTCTTCCACAGACAAGCCTTAATTTACTCCATGTACACAGGGAAAATGAACCACTTGGCTGCCGTGTTTTTGCACCTTGTAGACAGAAAGCAGCAGGGAGCTGACTTTAGCATAAATGCACCTTTCAGGTCAGGCACAGATATGCAGAGAGAAGTGGGGGAAAAGGGGAACTTCGGAGCTTGGCACATCCCTTTCTCACTGACTATGATTCAGCACTTCAGATTCTGGCTGTGATAGTTCAAGTGCATCTGAACAGCTCAAAAATCCTTGCATACCTCAAGGACAATCAGGCTCTTCTGCCACATATAGCTAATAGATATGTTTTTGATCTGTGAGTAAATGCATCTGTCTCCTTTCACCACTGTTATTTCACTGGTTCACCTCAATGTCGTGATACAGGGACCTACAGGGACTGTTCAGAAATCATTTTGATTTCTTCAGGCACTGTTTGACAAAGCAGAACCACATTTCTCAGTGACGACTGTTTCTCTCCCTTTTATTGACATACTGAGAGTGAGGAAAAAGGAGTCAAATGCTTAAAATACTAAACCCAAGTTCAGTGACCTGTATCCTTTCTTAAATGAGACCATATCATAGAAAACCAACAGCATCCCAAAGGAAACCAAGAAGGGTCAATGCAGAATAAATAGGAATCTTCTCTATGATTCTTGGTTTGATACTTTCTAGTTTAACTGAACAACATAATTTACATATTGATTTAACAGAATCACATTTTATAGATTTGCATCAAATGAAACTGAGCTGTGCTTCCTTTTTTCCTGTGTTGTTTTGGTGTGGCCCTGGACCTATCATCCTCCCACCCCTAGAAAGAGAATAGGGCAGAAGCAAAAACTACATCTACTTGACTCAAAAGAAAAGGGGGGGGGGGGGGGGGGCGGGGGGGAAAGAAGAAATACAAA
>NW_008824986.1:17277581-17314123 GCF_000699105.1 Pygoscelis adeliae | reverse complement strand
TCTTGTGTCAAAAAAAAAGTGGGCGGCGCGGGGGGAGCAGAGGGATAAGTAAGGATTATAGAAAGAGACATTTACAGATTCTTTGTGACCATTGCCCTTCATTCCAGCAACATGTCTCTTCTTACTCCCACTTTTTTGTGGTGTCGACCAGACTCACTTTTGAAGTTTTGAAAGTTAACACCTTCAACCAATAATACATCCGACCAATAACACATGACACCTGAGAGGAATTTTATGAAGACTGAAGGTCAAAAACTTACAATGCACAGTCACATTTTTTCAGAGATTTCCTCAAACTCTCACATACTTAAATTGCCACCTCTGGCCCATCTGAATGTTTCTCCTTGCCTGCTGCTGGTGGCAGAGAGATTTTTCACTTTCCTTTGACCACTCAGTTCATCTCCTTTTGGATTTCACAAACAGGTCTTGACTATTCTTCTCCCAGTTCACCTATGGTAACTTCCAGTCTGAAAGTGTGGTAACTTCCAGTCTGAAAGTGCTATAAAAACTCAGGGCTAACATGATGGAAAAGACTACTGGTTATCAGATGAGAGGTCTTACATCCAGAAGTAACAACATGTTAAAACAAATGAATGAAAAAATAGGTGAATCTTATGCTATGAAAATGTCTGTGGGCTTGGGATATTGCCCACTGTATACAGTGGCAGGTAAATTTTTCTCCTGATTACAAAACCATGAGAATATTAGTTGCAGACTAAAAAAGAGGTAATAAACGTTACTCCAAGATGCAAAGGACTTACCAAAAAGGAGATTTAGGAGATTTCTGAACAAGGGAACTGTCTGCTTTTGTCTGTGTCTGAAGTGTCCAGGAAACAAGAATTTATCTACAGTTTTTGACTAAAAAACCAAAACAAACAAAACCAACAAGACTGCATCAACAACATTCCTGACCTGCATCTCTACAGACTTCTCATTCAAGCAGCAGAATGACAAACATTTACAAACTCACAAAAACCAACAGATCAAAACCCTGGTAGTTGTCAGGGGTGAACTACAACTGCACTGGGGCAGTCCTGTGCAGAAGGGACACTGGTCCCTCTCTGCTGCTCACCGACCTGCCAGCAATGAATTGGTCATGAACTGCTTCGTACCTGTGTTGGACAGTGAAAGCTTGTTCTGACACTATCCACATATATCAAGTAGCATTGGTTATACACAGCAATGAGTAGAACTACTAGCAGGGGCTTCATATAACAACACAATTTTATAAAGAATGCATATGATCATAATACATTATTCTTGGACTTTTTACTTATGGGTTTGGGATTCTGGACAAAATGTCCTGTTTTAGTAACCTGTCATGTGCATAAATAAACAAAATTTTTTTTTTCCTGAGAATTTCAATGATTTTAAAATATGTTTCAATTTTATTAATGGTGCCTGTTTGAAGCTGAGGAAAGTACTATAGGCCCAACAAACTGAAAAGTCATAAAAGCAACAAAGAAATATTTTTAAGCAGATAGCTTTCACAGATAGATTTCTGTGAACAAAAAAGTTCTCATCAGTTTATCGTGTACCCTGCCAAATCAGTTTTGCTGATAAAAGATTTTATTTCCTGAAGCTACAGATGCATTCTCTTTCACCACAGCATGTATCCTGTTTTTCACATACCAGTTTATCAAAAATAGTGTGTAGGCTTGCCCTGCTGCAAAGGAGACAGGGTGTGGATGTGAAAAGTAAAGTAGCTGAACATGAAGAAAAGGAGGAGAGATAGAGAAGGTGACAAGGTTCAAATGCTTAGAAAATAGAAGAGTACAGGAACAAGGAAATATTTCCAAGGCACCAAAAAGATTGTCCTGTTTCTTATGCCAGGTGACGGCATTGCTTCTGCCTGAGTAAGACTGACCAACAGTTTGCTCACTTGCTCAGGCCAGATAGGTGGGTGCTCAACAGGAGCTGTGTCACCGTCAGGCTCCCAGGAGCAATATTATTAGCCATTGTCACCAGAATTGACTGTTCTCCTGCTTCTCTGGCTTATTTCATGTTAAAACAGTTAAAACAGAGCAACA
This sequence comes from Pygoscelis adeliae, assembly GCF_000699105.1. Lineage (NCBI taxonomy): Eukaryota > Metazoa > Chordata > Aves > Sphenisciformes > Spheniscidae > Pygoscelis > Pygoscelis adeliae. The sequence goes on along the minus strand of NW_008824986.1, from coordinate 17,312,093 downwards.
TCTCTCAATCTTCTGAATTCTGAGGATTTCAGAAACTCTTCCCTACCCAAAACCCTGCCTGCCTTTTACTGGGCAGAAGGGGAAAGGCAAGCTGGTCATAGCTGCCTCCTCCTATCTGCCAGAGTTGACACTGCTGCATCAGCTTGAGGTTAAAAAACAAGGAAAAGAAATTAGGGAGGTTTTACTACTCTCCATTAAAGTGCTTATCTCTTGCTGTGCTGTGAATAAATGAGCTCATTCGGAAATTAGTCCTGTAGCAGACAGAGTATAAGAAAAAGAGGCACATGAAAGCTTTGAAAGTCATTCAAGAAATGAGCAGAGTTGGACACAGCTGGAGGTCTGAGCACCAACAATTCTCCAAGATGCTGACCACAGTCATCTGGGCAAATAGTACTTGCAGATTAGGGACACATACTTTTAGGAAAATGCTTTGAAATTCTCATTTTAAACATGAGCCCGAACCAAAATTCTAAGTTTCATCACCTCAGAGATGATAATACAACACCTCAGCCAGTATGACTATATGAGAGCACTACAGGAGCTCTACCTGAGCCCAGATCAAAATAGTCCCTCATAGATGCAAGCTGGCAAGAGAAACCTGATAACATCTATTTAGACAAGTGATCTGTAGCCATTGCAAGGAGCAGGTCAGTAGGTTCAAAGCCATATAGAAATATCAGCCCTCTGTATTTTGAGAGAACAAGGGATACTTTAAAGAGCAAATAAGTAGTAATTTACAGATCTTTTATTTTTCCAGGGAGTGAAAATCAGTTCATGCTGTAGTTTGTCAGTGCATAAGTGCTCGATCGGAAAGAATTCTTGTAAAAGATGAAGGATTTCACTGCAACCAAGTGAGAGTGATGTTGGAGTTGTTCTGTAGCAATGGTGCTTACACTGCAGGCTCTGGGGAGGGCAGTCAGCATTAACCCATTGCCATATGAAATGCAACCTGGCAAAATAAAGCCTGGGCAAGGAAAAAGGGCAAGGGAAAGCATCCCACACGTCTCTGCTAAAGAGTACTTGGGAATAGCTGACCTGTCTCAGGACAGTTTCCTGCCTGAGCTTACCAAATTTAGAGAGTAAGGTTACACAGAAAACAAGAAAAATAAATAGAAGGGGAGAAACATCAGCAGTGAACAGCGAGGCCAATGTAGTATACTTGTTGCTACATTAAGCATGTTAAAGGCTGAAGTAGAACTCATTGGCCTTCATTGACTTCAGTGAGCTTTTCATCAGCCCCTTATTGCAAATGTAGTTTAAAATGACAAGGAAATCATAGAAGCAGTGACATTATATAATTGTGTTTAGAGATAGGATATGGCTTGTAAATATCTTGTATGGCTTTTTATAAATATCTAATTGAATTAAGAAGCTGAATAAGCTTAGACTGTATCTATAAATTATAAATATTCTGCCAGAGAAGTTGACAGTGATGATGTGACCCTGGCAACAAGAAAATCAAGGCCATATTAGATGCTATTCACAGGCAGTCCTATACTGGAGATCAGGGGTATAAAACAGTATAGGTTCACTGATATCTAGAAAATAAGGCTGATTAACACCAGCTGAGGATTTAGCTCACGGTGACAAGTATTCATACCGGTCACTCATGGTCTCATGCTTCTCCCAACAACATCAGCAGCAAAATTACACCTTTTAGGGAGCATTATTAAACTCGGAGTCCTACACAAATGTAGAGTGGCAAAAATTACTCCTGACAGACAATTCAACAGGGCCTGAAAGCCAGGACCTTGGTTCGTATAACTGCACTGCAGTTAACTAAATTACACTGGCAGAGACGAGACAGAAGGATCTGCTGTAATGTTTAGTGTCAAAACTGCTTGCAGAAAAGGTATATTGACTTCTCAAAATAATAGAATGAGGAAAAGAAAGAAAAAAATAATAATTAATAAATCATAAACACTACTCCATCTTACGACCATGCAGGAGTTGTAAGATCGTTACCTTCAATTGGTTAGTTTGGGAAAGGCAACTTATTAAGTGTACAGGCTGACTCAACACAGATTTTGTTTTGCTTTGATTCTGATAGCTTTAATTTTAGTAGATAAAGTACTTGCATACAAATACAAGATAAAGAACATGAAGTCTCATTCCTTACTATTGTAGGCACTAGCCCTATCATATAACTGCATTCATGTATTTTATAAACTGTGTGTCTAATAATTATGTTTCTTAGATCCACTCTTTCTGCTAGGAGGCTGACCCACATATCACTCCTAGAATGACTGCAATTCTCAACTGTCAGTTTATTCCTGATCCATTTATGGTCAATTGTTCCAGCCTCCCTGTACCTTAAATTACTTCTCTCATGTTTACCCCCAAGAGAGAATACTCATATCCCTTCTCAGACTTCATTTTGCCAGAGCACACATTAAGCACTTTCAGACTTTTTGTCCACGATAGGCTTTTCATTTGCCTGATTCATCCTCTCAGCCCTCTTTGCATCTGTTCTGACACATTGGTGGCTCCCAGTCAAATGATGTTCAATGAATGCACCCAGATTTTTCTTCCAGGTGTCATCTTCACTTGGTGCCACCTGCTAGTAGCAAAAATTCTGCTTGTAAATCGCTCTGTGCATGACCCTGTACTTTGTTCTATTAAATTTAATCTCATTTTTATTACTTCAGTCCTCAAGGTCATCCAGTTCTTCCGGTATAGTATTTCAGTCTTCCTCTGTATTGACGAAGTCTCCAACTTTGTGAGATCAACAAATTTATTTAAAACACTTCTACACTTTGCGCCAAGTTTATTAATAGAAGTATTAAGCAAGACCAATGCTTGAGGAATTCAATAGTAATAGCCCTTCAGTCCAACAGTTTCCTTTCCAGACCAACCCACTGTTATTTCTCTTTTAGTTATGACTGATTTCTGTCTCTTCCAGTTTTAATAACTATCCTTGTGTCATTGTTTCAAACACTTTACTGAAGTACAGAGAATTAGATCTAAAGAATTTCACATGTCTAAAGTTTATCAGAGGAAAAATTGGCTTAACTTCTGATCATTTATCTTTGGTAGATCTTTCCTGCCTTCACTCACTGGCTTTTAATCTCCAAAACATGTTTTGCTAAGTCTTTTAAGTAAGCACAGTCCTTTTTTTTGTTTTCTTTTAAGAATGAAGGACCCAACTGTACATCTACAGTAGTGTATGTGGAGTCCTTATTTTGCAATTGTTTGGCAGACAGCACTTTCCTTTCCTTTCATTTATTTATTTATTTATTTATTTATTTATTTATTTATTATTTAGTGCCTTGCCAGTTCAGTGAGGTGCAGAATGCATTCATTTACAAGTCAAATATCCCAAAACAGACCCTACAAACAAATCATCATGCAACACAGAGAGGGACAAATGCCCTTGCCTTGCTGGAACACAGACTCTTTCCTGCCAAACACAAGGCTGCATCAGCTCTGGCTTTCTACATTGCCTCTTCTGGCTTTTTTGCTAGCTTAGAAGAAACAGGAGGAGATAGGAGTTGGAAAAGCAGAGAGAGAGACATTTTACTCTCCACAATATGATAGACTTGGATACATAAAAATTATACAAATCCTAGCTCAGTACTGGATCTAAGTTGGCACAGGCCAGGATTTCCCCAAGCTTCCAGCTAACCAACAATGTCAGAAATGCAGGACAGTAAAAACTGAGGTATTACCATTCGCTTCAGGAATCAGAAGTGCAAATCTGTAATGGACACAACTATACAGGTGAGCTTCTGTTGTTTTCTATGAACTCATGTAATTCTACCCGCCTGAAAGGCCACTATCCACTTTCTCAATGGATTTACACATAATGCAACTTAATAGGGCAAAAGGTTCTCTCATTGATTCTTTCAAATCTGACCAATTGTTCTCATAAAGGTGAAAAATAAATATGTTGGGGCATTAATAGAATCAAGCAAAATAATGTATAATTTTCTGAACTAGAGAGTATACTCTGTGCATGCTAACAGTGCTCAATTTCATTGCTGTCGAGGGTATTTCAACACTGTATTTACTATAGCAACCCCTGAAGATGCTCTTCCTGCCAGCGAAAGTTAGCTCTGTGCTTAGAATAATAATTGCTTAATAATACTGAAGCAGTGCAGGAGACTAACGTCTTAGATAGGTAAGAGCTAAATACAAATTACACAAGCAAAACAGGGGTGAAAAGAAGCCAGTTAGTTCAGGATCCCATCCAGCCAACAGGACATTGCACTGTCAACTAACAAAATGCAAGCTGAAAGACATACATCTTCAAAATTATGACAAGCCTTCCTTGATACGAACTATGCAACTATTACTGAGGGCTCCTTGCTTTATGACTGAACCCTTCCACAAAACATCCTTTGCACTAGTTGCTCTCCAGGCTCACAATATCAGCATTTTTCTGAAAAAATCCTTACTCTCCCTACCACCCAGCACAGCTGCATAACAGGAATGTTGTATAGGTCAGCCAAAGACATTTTAATGTAATGTTGTTTAGATGCTATGATGTCTACAACATGGGTGGTCATCTTAACATGCTTATATTATTTATAGAGCCTCTACTAGTTCTTCCAGTCACAGTGCCACAATGGGGAATACTGATGGAGAAAGACTTAGCTGTTGCTCATAACAGCTACTGAAAACAAATAGAAAGCTAAACTGAATATTCAGAGTTTGACAGGAGATATAAGATGGCATAAATTGCCATGGTACATCCCCCAGTCCACACATATTTTGTAGGCTTGACTCTCAAGAATAATTCACAGTCATGCAAACACTCTTATTGACTCTGAGAAGGATAACTTTATTGCACAGTTGACCCATGAACTAAGAAATTCTTCATCCTTTTATGGTTCTGGATCATTCATTGTAGAAATGGTTCATTCATCTATACCACTTTTCACGTTTAGGACCAAAGATTATTAATAATGTTGCATTTTAAACAGGGTATATAATTTCTCCCCAAACCTATTCTCAGTGATACAGCATCTCTGATTTTAATATTAATTTTAAATGAGTTTTAATTGCCTTGTGGTCTTAGTGGTTGGATAACTACTGGACAGTCTAGGGCAATTAAGACTCCATCCTCCAAAAAACCCACATAGGCTGGAAACTGGTTTAGCAGGGCCCTACAGGACCACACCTTGGACTAAAAATCATTGGGTTATTATGTGCAGGAACAGCCTCAGATCCTGATTTGCCACTTGCTTATATGGCTCTGTGGTGACTTTGCTATTAAGACCATTTTGATGGTAAACCCATCTGTACTCTCAAACTTTATCCTTGAGCACACTCACAAGCAGCCTGACCTAATGTTAGTACTCCATGCCTGTCCCGGCCACTTCCATCCAGTCCTTCTGCTCCTAGGTCAATGTCACATGAACAACTTCAGGAAACATTCTTGGTGAGTCTTTAATCACCTGTCACAAGAACGACTAATGCAGGAGACAGGCCAGGTTTCGGCTATTTTGCAGAAGTTTTTCAGCAAGCCTCAATTTAAACCCAAGAAATATAGAATATAGCAAAGACAACTACAATGTGATACCTGCAACTGGAACGTAAAACAGCTAGTAGAGCAGAGACGTGGAAAGAATTTGCGATCTCCATCTGTTTGCATCGTTGATCTTGTATAAGGAGCACCAGCTTTGACAGGGGAGGGTGCCTAGGTGCTCTGTGTTTCTACAACATGAAGCAGAAGGCAAACCTGGCACACGACTGGTTTATGTAATTCCAGTGGTAATTGCACAGCAAGTCTAATTACTCCAAGGTTATTCTAATTAATTTAATGATTTTTACAGTATGTCTGATTATAACAAGAACGATTGTAAGAGTTGCAGTAATGTGGCAGATCAATGTTGCGTTGCATAGTAAAGAAAGAAAACGTACAGATTTTGCGATGAGGCAGGAAGGAAAGAGATACTGTCATCTGCCATCATTGTTAGATTGCTACTGGTAGCAAGACTTGCTGGCTAAGGGTATTGGCAATATTCCCCCTCATCATCCTAGTCACACTCTTGATCTGGTGAGATGGGAGCCAGATTAGGAAGCCAATCTGTCTGAAAATTGTCCAGGGAAAAAATAATAATCTGGACAAGGCTGAGGAATCATTAACAAGCAGGAAAAGGAGGAAAATGCTTCAGCTGGAACTACCCTGCAAGGTACGTTCCTATGGCTGTATCCTTAAAGAGATCCAGTGCAAAGAAGAGACAGGAACTCATCTAAACATCTCAGCATGATTGGGCCAGAGCTGACAGGGAAATTAAAGAACCTGTAATGAAATCATTTACACATTTTTTTTCTACTTCGCAGTAAAAGAGCACATCAAAGTTTGTAAATTGAAGAGAAGGAAAAATATGGTATGAAAATCACGAGGCACAAATTTATCACACAGAGGTCTGGAGAGTCAGGTGTAGTTTCTAAAACATTAATGAATTTACCCTTTCTTCATCATCTTTCTTACACCTGCTTTTACCTCCTGTTCTCACATTTCAGATGTAACTTTGAGATTCCTTTCAGCACAACAGAGATGAAAGACTGAAGTTGCGCCCCAGACAGCAGAGCCAGGAAAAACCTGTTCTACTCAAAGGCATTAAAATGGATATTGGTGGGTGTCACATTTCTTGTTTTTATAGTCATTATCATGCATTTGTACTGTGAGATCCTCTAAAGTAGTTGCCTGAAATCAAGGCCCATTGTATAAGCATTTTAAAGTATGAAATAAGCCATAACGCTTGAGGTATAAAACTCACAAATCTAAACAGATAGAGGATGCAGGGGAAAGGAAAGCATAGGGTCTTACTAAACTTCAGTGCCAGGACTGGAAACAGAAATCCAGTTTCTGAAGTGCCAGTGCAATACACTACTGACCACTGGGAAAACCACAAGCAGTTCACACAAGCACTGAGTGTTACTTGTGGTAACAGCTTAAGTGTATAAAAGTTGATGTCTAAAGGGCAGTATTTGTCATGGTAGATAACAGTTTCTCACCTACCATATGAGATACTGGAACATAACAATATTGAAAGTGTGTGAAAAGTTGTGAGAAAGCAATATTGAGAAAATATAGATTTCAAGATATCCAACATTTCCAGCCCTCTCCCCTCCTGTGAACTGCAAATGTTTCAGGTAGAAAAGTTCAATTCATGTCCATTCACTTTATGTTTTCATCCTTTAGATATCTTTTATTCTTCTTTTAATTTCAATTGCCTCCCTCCTCCCAAATTATTTTTTATGCTAATACAGTTGTACCATCCCCTAGATTATTCTGCAGTAGGCTCACAGGTTTTGTTACCGTTTCCATTTTAGCATGTTTCTTCTTAGTAATTGATAGCTTTTTTTAAGCTTTTAACGGATCTTTTCTGCTCCAAACATACAAATTTCAGGTTGATATCATGTTGCGCTTGCATAAGGTAAGTCATAATTGCTGTTACCCCTGCAGCTATTAGTAAGTTTAGGTCAGTGATGAGACTTTGACCTTTGGAAAAAGCCCAACTCAAAGCCAGCCTATATGGGCACAAGAGCATCTGTTTGTCATGTATTACTTTTAAGAACACTAAGCAAATATCTCCCAGAGTAATATGACCTGTGGTAATATAGATTTTCTTCCTAACCATCAAGGACAAATATTTATGAGAACATTTTTTCAGTTTCATAGAAAATAACAAATGTTCTTCAAATGTTTACTTGCAGTCCTGAAAGACCTATAATCAATAAGGATCTGAGCTCCTGCAATACCCTGTTGTTTCTGATGCAAAATCAGGCAATGGTGCCTTTGATATAAAGCATCATGTTTTTTTCCTTTGTCCATATTCTGCCCTTTGGTTTTTACTTTCAGGTTATCTTACCCATCTCACCCAGTTTCAGTAGGGTCAGCCATGACTTATGTCTTCGGGGACTTGGCATTCTCCAGCCTGTCTACTGATAAACCCACAAATATAAATATATGTTTTCCATATGTCCCTGTGTGCTTAGATTTATCAAATGTGTATGCCTGGATGCTGGATCGTATACTGAATTGTTCTTATCAGAATTTCCATGTATTATGTTTCCTCCTCAAAGTGCATTTCTTGCTAGCTGCAGGTCTACTGGAGCAGGAAGAAAGCACCAAGGGTGCAGAAGCAAAAGGATTACTAAATATATCCATCTTGGATTTAAAGGTCAACACTGTAGGCATGTGAAAACCAGGGATGTGACACCAACTAATTAGTTCCCACTTCTCCTGACCTGTGGCTGATTTTGTGTGTGCTGCCTTAGGTCATAGCTTACGTTGTAATCATTTGCCAAGTGTAGCTAGTTTTGAAAGGGAGCAGGCTAGCAAAAATACTGGTTATACATGGGAAAATTTGGTATGGGTGTTGCTTTTTATCAGATCTTTTTGTTAGGTTGAAGATTTCAATAAGCATTTGATTTTTACCTATATGTTTGTCTTTAACTAAAGTTATAACTAGCTTGTAGAAATATGCATCTGCTGCCTTCTGCCCTATGCAAACTGAATTATAATTAAACACATTCAGAGCCAAGTAACCCTGTGTTAATGAACTGAACAGATGTTTGGTGGGACTGCTGAATTCACCAAACAGCTGAATACTTGTGTTCTTTTAAGATGACAATTCAGCAAAGAGTGTGTTTGTTGGGACAAGCAGCGTGGTTGTACTTAGCCTGGGAGCTGAATAGATGACTTTTCTTGTGAGGCACAGAGCAGACATTCAGAAAAGGTGGAGAACCTTCTTTCTGTGGGTTTAACTGGATCCTGAAGAGGAGATAAAAGGTCCCTAAAAAACAGTTGCTGAACCAGAGCTCTTGTCCAGTGCTAACTTCAGGGGAAGTGATATCCAACAAGGTCAAATACAATCTGGCTCCTTATTCATACTCAGTGACCTGGACTTGGAGTGAAGTATTTCTCACCATCAGAAAACCTATGGAGTCTATTTTTGAAGTTGAATCAACAGTGAAAACTGGCTTAGTACTTGAGTGTCATATACCCACACTCCCTGGAACTCCTCATGTGAGTCCTGCCAGGGTAAATTCAGTCCTGTGTCCTTGGGAGAGACACACCCAAGCCTCACGCAGCTTACACAAAAGCCCACTCCACCACTAAACAGACCTTCACAAAATGCCCAGCAGCAGAAGAAAAATCACACATTATTTGTCTTTAAAAGCACAGACAAATGAAAGAGTATTGTCAGCTTCTATTTTCACTGCATTTCACTGTGCCTTTGTTATGCAGAGAAATGCTGAGTCCATCCATTGCAAGAGACTAAGGAGAGAGAAGAGGTTACTGTGTGCGTAACCTTGGATAACAGAATATGCATATAGTCCCTTATCCAGGACAAAATATAAAAGCTATTTTCCTCTGTCCGTGCTGTTTCAAACAGGTCCTAGTTTTAGCATTCCTAAACATGAGGTCCTCATACTGTGGGGAAATGCAAGATGAGCTGGGAGGGAGACTACAAGAGGTGTATGAAAGGACGAGGATGGTACACTAACATTCACTGGGATGGAAATACGATTGCTCATACATTGTCTGGGATCTAGTCCCCACCTCAGAGGCGGTTACATTTCTGTAATAGTGAAAAGATCTATACTGTGTTTTATTCATGGAGAACATAGACATAACAACTTTCATCCTAATTTAAAATATTAATAGTTCATAAGTGAGATAATTGCAAAAAGAATATTGGATTTATTCTTTTTCCTCTCTTTGCTCAATCATTATCTTTTTTTCCAGAAAGGAGCTAGACAGAGAGCTATTTTTTACCAAAGCAACTTCCTAATGAGCAGAGTAGTTCTAAAGAATCCCACACTTCAAAAAGGAACTTGCAAACCAGCATCTATTTGAGGAAAAAAAATTCCACAGAAAACTGTTCCTGTTTGATTAAAGGTTGTAAAAGGCCCTCTATCACCTGGGTATAATAAGTAACAGAGAAGCCTTCAAATCTACTTTAAAAATATTTCTATTTAATTTATCCCTCCCAGAAGAAAAAGAAGGAGAAGAAGAGGAGGGAAACATGCATAGATTAGAATGAAAATTGCAAGTTACAAGTTTTTTAACTAAGTATCAAATAACCAATTGTTAGGCAGGAATTTATTACAACTGTCCTGTGTTCATGAAGTGCAATACAGTAGCCTTATAAGAAAATCTCCTCTCTCTAAAACACACACGCCAGCAATAATTTGTCTGTGAGTGCTAGCCCCCTTCTTCACATTCACTCTATCTCCTTAGCCTTATTCTCACTGCCTTCCTCATCCCCTGCCATGTTTCAACTTGACATGTATCTCGTTTTATCGAGGACTAGTAAAGACTTGTCTGAAGAAGTCTGTCAGACACCCACATTCCAAAACTACTGATCCATAGGAAAAATAAGCATCAAAAATAAGGCAGATGGAATTAGAGGCAGGGGCAGATCAAGAGGGCACTAGATCTATGTAGATCAGAGGCAGAATCCTTCAGCTCACAGGTAGTTTTGCAGCTTGGGGTTTTCATTTATTGAGGTATCCTTCACCATTCAGAAGTTACTTCAGAGCCTGACTCCTCTGCAGAGCAGAGACTTCAGACCACTTCATGTGTTTCAAGCGTGTTTCAAGTGTTTTTCAGTCTGCCACTGTCACCAATATCTTTCAAAACTTGACTTTAAAAGTTCTTGTAACAAGCATGAAAGGAAATCTAAACGGCAAACTCAAGCACACAGAGTTTGTCTACAAACAGACTGTTATAATTTTAAAGGAAACAAAAGCTTTTGTTGCTCCCTCATTACACTCAGAAATGTGGTTTGTGTCCAAAATATTGCCCTAGAACACGGGAAGCAAAACATACTTGCCTAAAATTATGAGTCTCGGACTCATCAACAAACTAGAAATGCAAACAGGGACCTCAGTTTTCCTGTTAGACCCAAGACCAAATTTTGTCAAATAAGTAACAGATTATTCAAATACACATGCAGATACAAAGACAACTGCAAAGTTGATCTCCACGCAACCAGAGTAAGATGAGCCTCAGTTTTCCTTTTCCACACATTATCATATTTTCTTTGTGCAGCTGGTTTAGAAAGAAGGTCTTTTGGGTGAAGGTTATCCAAATTCAGTTTCTAGAACACTGTTCCTAGAATAGGAGCCTGTTTCTCTCCAAACAGCTCTAAGACCTGAATATATGTTTAACAAAACATAGTTCAGAGGGGAGAATGCAATAGCTGCTTGGAATTGTATACAATTCAAGTCTGATATTTTGAAACTTCTGCTTGATAATCACATCGGTGCCTTTGAAAACGTCAGTCCAAGTAATTCCTTTCATTTAAGGAAAATAATGTTTCATATGAGGGCACAAACACCAAGGTAGATTTTATTTCAGCTGCTTTCCATAAAGAAAGACTTTTCAATTGGTCTCTTCCAAGAGCTTCAAAGTACTTAATGCAAATTCTGTGCCTGCCAGTCAAAGGGCAGCACTCAAAGCCCCAAGGAGCCCATCAGCAGCAGGGCTTCAGGAAACTTTGTCAACACTGAGGTCAGAAGCAAAGTGCTCTAGAGATGGGAAAACAATCATTTATGCAACCTGTGGGTCTTGTTGCAGTTTACAGTAGTGGAAGAGGGAAGGCTGGGACTGCTGCTTATTCCAAGCACTGGATTTTTATTGGGTATTTGAACTGACAGTGAAAAGCACTAAACATTGATGGAACAGACCACCAGATGAATGGAGTATAATTTCTCCATAATGTACTCATACATGTATATACATCCATATGCAATGTACCTAAACCAGTAAACCTGTACTGAGGTGAACTCATTAAATACAGAGAGACTACCAAAATAATGACTATACTGTTTGCTTCACAGCAAATGATTCATACCAGAGGGGAAAAAGAAAATAATCTAATGCAACCTCATTTTTGTAGTGGAATAACGTTTCTAAAAGTACTAAAAAGCTGGGGGGGGGGGGGGGAACGACATGACACACGGGGGGAGGAGGACAGGAAATGAACTTCAGAAACTCAAAATTAATACAGAAAAAAAAAGATATTTTAAAACATGATTTTAACTCCTTCCTTGTGATTTATTGAGCTGTGGATCATGATTTTCAAACATTTGTAATGATACAGAGCAACCTAGATTTCTCCGGTATTTTTTTCTGTTTCATATAAACTATCAATGGTTCAAAATCCCTACAAGCATCTAGTTCTCTCCTAAAATCTGTCACACTCCTGACCTTTCCAACCTCCTGTGCCAAACTTTCTTATGGCTGTATATACATCATATAAACACACGACTTAGTTATGCAATCAAATAAGATCTAAAGGGGAATACAGTAAGAACAAGTGAAGTTCAGATTTTTTCTTTTGGGGAGTTTTCAACATTACATCACAGTAGGTAACATTTCGAAAGGAAAATTCTGAATTTCAAGATCTGAAGAACTGACAGTTGACTAAGGTAATCCCAAATGCTTTAAGCCACAAAGCTACAGAAACATTGTTTGGAAGTAACCTCTGGAGTCCAGCCTCCCACTTCAAATAAGACTGTCTTGAAAACCTCCACAAATGGATATAACACAACTTCTCTTGACAAACTGTCCAGCTACTGCAAGAAACCACCAGAATACGAAACTGGAATTTTTCAAAGTTTCTCATCATCTCACAGAAGTTTCTTTTCAGAGTCTGATGCCCCAGTCTTATCAGCGGTTTAGATTCTCTGAAGCTGACCCAAGGTAAAATCTAATTTTGACATCCTTAACCGAAAAAGCCCTTTTATTTCCCCAAATAGAAATGTCCACATTTCCATGAATAAAACTTTCCGTAACTACTCTGTTCATAACAAAGTCTTCACAAACCATCTGCAGACTCATACTCAGATGACCTATCTGACCAATAATGGCAACTGACCTTCATGTTTGAGAAGCATCTATTCTATTTGTAAAAATTTTTTTGAGAAAGAGGATCAAAATTAAATGAACTACACAGCCATTCAAACTAGAAGTGTGTTAGTAATTTGCACATATATATGAAAATTATTTACCCACTTGTAGTCTGCAACATCACCGCTATCTTCTATTTAAAATGAACAAAGGTCTTTATTATCTTCATTAACCAAACTGTTTTGGATTAATATGAGTCTCTACAGCCATAAGCTATTGTACCTGCACCAGGCTGAAGCCCGCACTGAAACTGCACTGCCAGTATCATGTTATTTCCTCATGACAATGATACCAATGAAAACCTCTGCTAGCTGATACCTCACCCTCACATGCTCATAGTTGTAGCTCTTAAAAAAGCTGTCATAGCCCAGTCTAGGAGAAAGGAACAAGTAATATTGTTATTACAACATTACTTAGCTGAGATATCAGCTAAGATCAAGGACAAAAGCAAATGTTAAAGAGTACAAAACAGATACCCCATACATAGGAAAAGACAAGGCCTCTAGGAAGTAAAGGATGTAAAATCAGAGTTGCACATATAGCCAATCATTTGGAAGAACTTGTAATTATACAAAAAAAAAAAAAAAAAAGACAGCAACAGAAAGATAGGAGAGAGAGACCTGAGGGTTTCTGAGTTTTACATTTTCAAATAGGAAACGCATACTATTATGAAACAACAAAGACACTGGCCAGATTCATCGCTATGTTATTCCACCTCTTTGCTGATGTAAACATCAGTAAGACCAGAACAGTAGCTGGGGGAATTGCACACCCTCAATTTCCTCCTTTCTGCTGGATGACTGTGTAACACACTGTTCCCAGCTACTAAATTATTTAGAACATCCATCTGCAAACACCTGGAAACATATTTCTTGCTTCAGTTCAATCACTTGCATTTTATCCCCTGTCTTTAATTTACTGGCAGAAGAAATAATAAAAGCTGCCATTCCAAATGACTCCTTCAGATCATTTGAAATGACTTCAGTAATGTGTTACCTCAAAGCTATTTTTTTAAATAATCATTTCTCTCTATCCTGTACATTACAGGTCGCAACAAAAAACTCTGAAACTAGAAGTGTGTTTAGAGGCTGCACTTCCTAAATAATTAATGACATTTTGTTATGGTTAATGGAGGAAAACTCAGGGGAACCATAATGGCCAATATCTCTGTGGTATGCCTTTGTGAACTGGAATATATATTGCAGGAAAAAATTATAGTAACACAGCTCTATTTAAAGGTGAACTTGTCTCTGGGGCACAGCAGTCCCTAATGGAGGAAAAAAGAGATGCCAGAGGACCCTCAGTGAAACATCAGCACTGTGCTGAGGCCCATGTGTCTAGATCCATGAGCCTTTCCTCTCCAAGCCTAAAAGACTAAACCAGACACAGCTCAAAGAAATGCAAGAGACAGGTTAATCATGGCATAGGCTAGAGACATGTGTCACAGCTCTCATGCTGAGTGTTCTGGAGTAAAAACCCATTTTGCATAGACTATACAGTCCAGAAGTCCTGAGGTGACTGATGGTCGTTCACCTTGATGAGCATGACACCGGGTTTCGGGGAGAGGTCTTTCCCCCCTTGTCTGTTAGTGCTTCCTGCCTGGGGCCACGTCCCCACAGCTCTGCTAGCCAAAAGGGCTACATGAGAATCCCTGAATTTACTTCAGACACACTCAGCTAAGTTTCTGAAAGGCCCAAAGGCTTGTGCTAGCCCAGATGATTCTCCTGAAGTGGGACAGGGAACACTTTGCCTGGCTCCCTCCACTGGCAGCATGGTAGGAATGGTGAGCCAGCAACTACCAGCTGATGGGCGGGAGGCGGAGGCGCTTGTGTTTCAGACAGTACAGCCAAAATCAGTAAAGGATGTCCACCCACAGCATGCAATTTCTCTGAACCATGCATCAGCCACATTTAACAACAGTTACACGTTTTCAAAAGTATCTTTAATCAGTAAGCCTCTGCACTGGAGCACCCCCTAAATTTTGGTTCTAGGTCAGCTACTGCTTTGGGTGTCGGAGAGACACTCACTGGAAAGTGCAGAGGGTGAGCATTTGCAAAGGATGGCAGCAGGCGAAAAGTTTGTGTATTGGTTAACAACACAACGCTTCTTGTCTGTACAGCCCTCTCTGTCACTGTCATTGACCAAAATGCAGCATCTCAACCATAGCCATCTGTATGTATAGAGAGCGAGGAGGGGGAACAAAGCCAAGAGCGCATCCATGCTAAGAGAGACAGAAATGCTTGCTGCCAAGATGCCTTGTCCCATTCTTCAGTCACATTGGCACACACAAAACTTTGGTACTGTAGCTTCTTGTTTGACAGCTGTCAAGCTCCTTTCTGAGACTGCTGAGGAACATCCCTGTGACAAGCACTGAGTTTCAGCCCAGATCACATTGAGAGGAAAATAAAAAGACATCTCTAGCCAGAACTGTCAGAACAGTGGCCCAGTTTGTCAAACCTGCCAGCCTAACAGAACATTTCAAAATCCGTATAATCTGACCCACATATGGAAACAGCCTGAATTCAGAGTTATCCATCACCTATAAACCATAACAAAGTTAGTGAGAGGTAGAGAGATGAACAGATCATGGTTAAATACTTAGAATCTTGCATATCTACTTAAAAGCCTGAATTTAAAGCAAATATTTTTGAAAAGGTTGGCTTACGTTGATACAGTAACAAACAGTGCTCCAAGTTCTTTCAACTTTCAACAAATAGCTTACAGCCACAGCATCACCTTCGAAGACTCTTTGTTCTTACCCTGGTGTAGTAACACAGATCTTGGGCAGAAGAGGATGGCATTGCTCATCCAAGTTCACAACAGAAGTTTATACTGTGGCAGAGAACCGCAACGAATTCTCAGCATTACACAGATTACAGCAGGTTTTGGACCAAATCAACAGCTCACCCTCCAGCCCTCTCTTGCTTTTCCCTTATTCCCATGCCATGCACTCCCAATGCTTTACCTTGAGCCAGCTCTGGCACAAGTCTGATCGCACTGTGCATCAACTCCATTTACTAAAACAGCAGAAAATTACCTTCACAAAAACCAAAACCTTTACTTGGGTTAGAGAGGCGAATTGGCTCTCCATGCAAACAGGTAAGTGCCAGAGCCGAGGAAGGAGGGAAAGGGATCTCGCTCTTCAGTGTCAGCAAGCTGTGACCAGCTTAGCTGTCTCCTGGATCTACATCCTGAGACTCACTGCAGGCACTGTAAGAGCAAATAACCCATCTTGCCTCTAAAGATATCAGTGCTGACAAGGAAGACATGAGAGGGATTAGGAAAAATAATATTTGCAGGAAAGTAATTTGCCTGTAATCACACAACCATTTGATGATAGAGCTGTTTACCAAGAACCCTCACACAACAGTGTCTGAACAAAGCTATTACCCTTACCCTTAAATTTATTTCAATTCTTTTTGAGAATATTATTTTTGCTGTACTCAGCTATCTTTTCTGTTTAAAAGAGCTTCTTCTTGATCAGCTGGAGTGTGATCAAAATATGTTGGCTACATCATAAATCACGCATCCCAACCTGCCAAAGGCTAAATGTGAGAAAACACATGCAATGAAAGCTCTAAATGACACACTGAAAAATAAAAGTTATGGAGAAACATAAAAGCATTTTCTTTGGTGTGGAAACCCTGCCATCTTATTTTTAAATTCACAGTGGAAATAGTTTTCAGCAATCAAAGTGAGGGAGATTGGATCTGTGTGGAATAGAAGTAGCTCTGTCCCATAGAAATGAATGTGATATTCTTCAAAATGGAGAAAATTGGAAAGGCATGCCAGAAACCCCCACATCAAGTTGATCTCAAAGAATATTTGCAACTATAACTCCTGTGAAAAAGCTCCAGAGAATTCAACGCAGATGTTTTCCAATAGCTAAACTTTTGAAACTATTCAACAATCATTTTCTAAATACGAGAGAATGAATTAAGCATATTCCTGGCCCACCTAAGAGAAAAATGTTATAAGGCTCAAACTTTATAAATCTGTAGCACTGGTGAAAGGAATTATTTTGCCCTTGGGCTACTAATGAATGGCTGGGTTTACCAACATTCAAAAGAGTATTAGACATTTATACGGCTAATGAGAGCTTTCATGGTTATGTAAGAAGGGATAAATAAAATTAAGGCTATAAGCCTTCATCCTTCAGGGCTAGGGAAAAAAAAAATTCTTTGGTAGCAAACTATTCTATGAGGACCTGAGGTAAAATCTTGACCTTGTTAAAGGTACTTAGAATTCTTCCAAAGTAGCTATGATTTTACCCCAACTTTGCTTAATTATGCAGCTTCCCCTGACTTTGTTAGGCTATTCATCATCTGCAGAGCTTCTTTTTCTTTCTCACAGCACCTGAAAACAACTGGTATAGCTACAGATAAGCAGCTAGTTAGACTTAGGTATAAACTGAAATGACAATAGCTGTATTCCTTTTATGTCCATTTTAGAGAACTGAAATTAAATATTAGATCTGATTAGGAACTGACAGGCTGCTAGTTTGGCCAGCTCTAGGATTATTAAAGTCCTTGGTATGAGGTGAGAGCACAGTACAATACATTCCCTATCATACTGCATTATCCTGCTCCTGGGCAACAGCAATAGGTAGGCGTTGAGAAACTCTGCTCCAGTTCCACCCTGAATTCCTTTGCATTACTATCAGAGCAGGATCCCTGAAAGTCCACAGCATTGTCTGATATGTGTCGTTAGCCCTGACTGGCATTTTGCAAGTACGATTCTCCCAACTTCACTCTTCAGCTGTTCCCCAGGGAGCAGACAAGTACCAAAACCCACCATCTCCTTCTCTGTTTTCCTTTGGTTTTCTACCTTCTCGTCCCTCTCACAGACATACACACATCTCCCTGCTGTTTCTCCCCCAGCAATTCTGCCTCCAGCCAGTTGCTTTACTTCCTCTACCAATATGGCAGATGCACAGTAGAATGACAGGGTTTATGCAGGGTGGATATCTCATAAAAGCCTCTCTGTTTCAGCTGGCAGCTCTGCAGGGTAGACCCATGCAGGTCTTTGGTAGCTGTAATGCAGAGCCAGATGCTGAAGTTTCCCTGCTTATGTTGGTACTGTATCCAGTTGTTTATAATGTGATATCTCCAGCAGCCTACATAATTCATCATGATTATTCACTGCATTGTGATAGGATTTGGGATTACTCTTTTGATGTTTTCAGTATGAGCCAGGATTACATTACTCCTCTCATGCCATGAAGCATGACTCCAAAGAGTATTTAAATGGTAGGAAGCATTGCTGTCCCAGTGCCGCTAGTGATAACATCACCTCCATTTAGTCATGCACCCTTTGATGCCTAGTGCATGTGGTATTCTCCCTAATAACGCACTTACTAAGATAAATGAATACTAGAGAACTAAAGTGATGTATTAAATTAAAACCATTTCTTTCTTCCCTTGTGTGCTTAAACCATCAGTTCCTTCCATAGGGGTAGAAAGAGAGAGAAATCCAGTTGACAGATAAGACATTTAACACAGAGCAAGGGTTAAGATGGGAAATTGTTTGCGCACCTGCAGCTTGAGTTCTACATAAGAGAAAGAAAAGTTGGGAAACTTGTGAGCATACTGAAATACTTATAAACCCTGCAGAACAGGACTCCTGAGACTGGTCAGTCTTTTGCTGACTACCATCTTCCAAGAGTCTTGCACAAATTGTTAAGGGGTAATTCTCAAAAGCTGTTAAAGAAATAAGTGCTCATTACCCTTGATTTTCAAAGGAATTCCAGTGTAAAATCCCCTCCAGCTCTTTTGAAAATCTGGGCTCAGCATTAGTGAACCTTATTTTCTGATCTCTAAAATTGAGCTTTTTACCCAGCTGCCTAAAGACCTTCAGTATCTGTGGATGAGCGTTGTACAGTGCTGCTTTTAGTACCCAAGCATGACCATTAACAAAGAAAAAAACCCTACAACAAACAAGTTACACCAATTTAATTTTTGCAGAAAGCTGAATGAAACCATTCATTTCCTTTCAGAATGTTCAGCTTGAGACTCGGATCTTTTAACATTAAAGCTATCCTATATGTATATTGCTAAATATTCCTCAGACATACACAATAAGAGATTAATATATATATTGATGGTTACCAGCTATAGAGATGATATCAGAGAGCTTATAGCTCCTCCCTTCGGGCTGAATAAGGTTAGGGTGAAGTGACCTGCCAGCCAGTCAGAGAGATATAATCACAATTGGCCAAGACAGTTCCATCAGCAATATCATGCCAGCTTTATGGACAAATGTCCTGGTTTCAGCAGGGATAGAGTAAATTTCCTTCCTAGTAGCTGGTACAGTGCTGTGTTTTGGATTTAGGATGAGAACAATGGCGTTGATAACACACCGATGTTTTAGTTGTTGCTAGGTAGTGTTTACACTAGTCAAGGACTTTTCAGCTTCCCACGCTCTACCGACTGAGAAGGCTGGAGGGGCACAAGAAGCTGGGAGGGGGCACAGCTGGGACAGCTGACCCAAACTGGCCAAAGGGACACTCCATACCATGTGACGTCATGCTCAGTACATAAACTGGGGAAAGCTGGGCGGAGGGGCTGCTGCTCGGGGACTGGCTGGGCATTGGTCGGTGGGTGGTGAGCAACTGCATCGTGCATCACTTGCTTTGTATATTATTATTATCATTATTACATTATTATCATTATTTTATTTCAATTATTAAACTGTTTTTATCTCAACCCACGAGTTTTTCTCACTTCTACTCTTCTAATTCTCTCCCCCATTCCACAGGGCGGGGGGGGAGTGGAGCGAGCGAGCAGCTGTGTGGTGCTCAGTTGATGACTGAGGTTAAACCACAACAACAAAATATAAATAATCCCTTGAATAGGGAAGATAACTGCTCTGGACTAACTCACGAATCATTTCACACTCCTCTCATTTCCAGTAGTATGAAGCAATGTCTGTTCCTTCAACTCTATTGTACAGGAACTAGAAAAACAAAGAACTGGCACAACAAACTTTTTCCTAAAGTAAGGCAGCATCAGCACTGTAGGGAGCAAACCTTGTTCGTGAAATTCTTGTAGGCAGGGAAGTTTAAAGACCTATATCATTATTCCTTATACCTTAGGATGGATATGATGTTACGCAGTTAAACCAGCATTCAGTTTCGAATCTCCTATTTTCCAACCTCATCAGAGATGTTAGACTTTTGCCCGCCTATTCCAGGAAACAGGTCTCTTGGATAAAGCTCATCTGCACTGTCACACAGGTTTTACAGAAAAAGATATCAAACATTATAAAATAATCTTGCTGTAACAGCTGGGTGGCAGGATCCCAAGTGTCTGGTGAATCGCAGCTCTGCTCCTCTTCCTTGGATGGACCTAATTTCTTTGCAGGTTTCCCAGTTGTTTAAAAGGACCTCCCTTGGATGGATTTAAACAGAGACTTCTTTTTCACACAGGGAACATTTCAGTTCACCTGGTTTTGTACACAGTGCACAAATTCCTAAAGACATGGCAGTGACCTACCACTGGCCTGTGACTTCACTTCAAATTAGATTTGACAAAAGGAAAGAAAAGACTCACAACCCCACATACATTTTTACTGTCTTGTCAGAAAGTATAGTTTCTTTGACCAGTCCTGAAGCTCCTGCACACTTTTATCTCCACTCACTTCACCTTCCTGTGTCATCTGGGGCAAGGAAAGAAACCAAAGAGGCAATAATGAAGGATACTGATGTTTCCCTACCTCTTTTTTTTTTTTTTTTTTTTTAATATCAATAGGAGTAAGATTGCTTCCTACAGGTAAGTAGAAAACTGTGTATGACTTGGATTAACACCTGTAAACTTTAGCTGTTCAAATGTTAACTATACAGAGCCAAACATGAAGCCAATCCATCGCTCACTCTCCCTGTGGTTGCTTGTTTGGACCTGAAAGGTCCAGTGAAAACCCAGAGTCAATCACTGAGTAGGATCTTTATTTTGTCTGATTAAAGCATTGATGAAGTTTAACTAAGAGCAGTCAGAATTCACCCTCTTTCTTTTCCACCTGGTTCTGCTTCACAGCACTTCTGTCCTTTCCTCTCCTTTTCCCCCTTTCTTATCAATTGTCCCATGAAAACCACACCCCTTTCCTGAACACTTCAAGGGATTATGGAGGAACTTCCCATTGTCTCCTCTCATTCTGTGCCATCATGGAGTACCAGCCCCATCTGGGGACAGCAGAGCAATGTGCTTGGAGTACCAGCCCCATCTGGGGACAGCAGAGCAATGTGCTGTGTCCCCATAAGTTACATATCTCAAAACAACCTCACTGATGATTTGTATCTCTGAGTGAAACAGCTCTATACAAGTAGAATGGCACCTGCAGAGGCTACTTGCCTAGCAAAACTCTTTAGGTTATATTACTTGCTGGATATTATTCAGCTGTTTGCTGTTGCTGTGTGCCAGGTATAACACATGAGTTATCACAGGTAAGCAAGGATCACAATGCTGAAACTCTAACAGTGGAAAATCCTCTTCGTCTGCTGTTGTATTTGTTTTGCAGATAAACGGCCCAATATTAGGTTGAACTAGAATGCCTGGTATCACAGCTATCTCTTTTTCATCATCTCCATGTATCTTTTTCAGAAAAAGATAGGAGTTATTTCCTGTGTGGAAATCTATAACCAGTTTGTTCTTGAGTGAAGAGAATCAGAGATGGAAAATCATGAGACTAGTATCAAAAAATCCAAAATATATTAGTCCAATGGCTTATTATTGGTGTTTTACCTAAATATATATTAAGATTATTGAAAACATGTACGAAATATTTGGTTACCTAGAAAGATATTGTCATCTAAAGACATATAATAATACATGATTCCAGAAAAATTCCTTTGCGGACAAATAACACATCAAAAGCATTTGATGACACCCAAGACAAGAGGAAGTAAAGCAGAAATTGTTTATCTTCTAAGACTTCCTATGTGTGAACAAAAGAATTTAATTGACTACTGGTCAAAGAAAACAAGTCATTTTGCTGAGCCGGAAAATTTGCTTTGTGTTGCTAGAGTCTCTTTGGCTGAACACTAAGTCAGATATTAACCAGTTCAACAATTAAATAATTTTTAATTAATTAAAATCTTTAGCAAATTCATTGTTAAGTGATGTGTTTTATAACTTGCAGGCTGTTTAGACAGCTCAAATAGGCTTTATTAATGTGGCATGAATAGGTATTTTTAGTTTTAAAAGTCTAAAAAAATACAAGATTGAGTCTTATCAAAGTCCTGTTGTCTAGCTTCTCCTAAAATTATAGGGCACAATGTTCTTGGTTATATTTGCTTTCAGATTTTGCTTCCCAATGGGCATTTTAAGACACCTAGGTGTGTGTACAGGGAGGGGGAGGAACCTGTAGCTGAACAAACTATCTTGGGATCATGCTGATTTGCAAGAGATCCCAAACAGACTAGCATTCCTATATTAACAGCATCTTTTTTTCTTCAGCTTGGCAATACCATAATTTAAATGTATTGCTCTATTTATATCACATTTTTGAGGAATTTTAGTTAGAAGCTCGGCATAACTGGTCAATGCAAACATGGCTTCCTTTGGGTCTAGTGGGGGGATTTCCGGCTACGGGGGGAAACCCTTCCATTCTGCCTGATGTGGAATGCATTTTCTTGCTGTTTGTAAAGTGACCTTCTTCTGCAGACATCCACGTCCTGAACCAGTAAAGGACACGTTTGAACTTGCAGCTTCTGATCTTGAATGGGACTTGACATCTGCTTACATCCGAGTGCAAGACTGAATGTCTTCAGTGGTTATAAGCACAATCTTCACATTAAGCACAGTGGCAGAAGCATATGCCTGAATTGAAGTGCCTGTATTTACAATTTCCTCAACATTTGAATTTCTGCCACTTTTATTCCCAAGGACTTTTATAATACTTAAAATATGGTCTGAAATGGAGTTCTTCTTTAGCATGTATACCATGTGCAGCTTCTCCTCAACAGTTGCTTATAAATTAGGTGTAGCAGGAACTGACTCTGACCTTCAGTTAATTATTTTATACCACTACTGAATTTCAAGAATTCCAGGGGGTATCTTTTAGAAAATACCTGCTGAATACTTGAGGAGCAGCAAATGACACACGGTCATCCATTTAATAGGATGGTATTAGCATCCTGTTCTGAGGACCCAAAAGCAATCCCCCACCCAGCACCACCAGTCAGAGGGCAGCAGTGAATGACTCACAGGGAAGGGGAATAATTTTTCATTTTTCAGGAAGTTCCATGACACAAACTTTAACAGATCATTAAGGATTTCATTCACAGGAATACTGCCTTAGTTCCTGTTGACTTTCTCTCTGGATCAAGAGAGCAGAGGCAGTTCAGTCAGGTGAGAACTTTTCTGAGCACAATAACTGTAGAAGTAATTGTATTTATTGGCACACCTCACCTGGACTCCTGCTTCTGAACATGGTTTGCCTTGCTTGATCCATCCCATGTGCAAACTGTCAAACAGAGTAGTACTCATCTGAGCAGCAATTTCCTCATGTCCTAGTATATGGGCAACCACCTTAGAGTACATATAGGTGTTACAGCCTTGTTATACCCTTGAGGGAGCTCAGTCAACTAATTAAAAATGTTATGGTAATATTAGCAGTGGTAAAAATAATTGGAGTACATTAGTTTACTCCACTGACTTTTATTTGACTGCACATATATTTGTAATTTGCCTTTTAAAACTATTCTATATTTATTATTTACTCTTATTCATTCCCTATAGTGCGTGAATATGAAAAAAGAAAAAAAACCCGAAAACCAGTTATGCAATGTCACAGTCAGCCCAAGAAACTCCCCATGTTCAGGAACAAACACACCTCTGTCATGTACAAACACACTGCAGAAAAGAAGAACCATATAGCACTCTCATCTAATTCTCTATCAGAAAAAAGGGTGGAAATTACAGGATTAAGTAGAATCCGTAAGGACAAATTGCTCTTTGCAAGACATGGGACTGAAGGTGATATCTCTCAGAGTATGCTAGCTCACACCAGTACTTTTGTCAGAGAGAGTCATGTGCAAACAGATCCATCTCCCATCCTCTCAAGCACTTTCTCCTGTTATTTGTTACCTGACCTACTGTTCTATCAACAGTTTTTCATGCTGCAAAGCCTTAACAACATGTCATCCCACCAATACTAGAACACCTCCTGGTCCATTGCACTCTAGGTGAGAGGAGAACTGGACCTGAAGCTTTGTAGCAAACAATTAGAATAACTCTTTTGGCAAAGACTAGACAATCACATGGAGGAAAAAGTAAAAAAAAAAAGTTAATAAGTTTTCAGGAGAACTTTTCCCATTTTTTGCTGAGCAAAGCTACCTCAACGGCATGCAACAGCTTCTTACAACAGCTTCAGAACAGCTCCATTTTGGCTTGTTTAAATCTTGCTTTGCCTTGCCTGAACTTGTTAAACACGAGCATCAAGAGATAGAAAAATGGTACAAAATTTTACAATGCTCAGAAACCTATCGAGAATCCAGAAGTTGCATCCAGCTTTTAATAGCAGCACCGAAATGCTGCTGTTTTCATGACGGCAGTCCAGCTGAGCAGTAGACATCTCCAGACTTCATAGGCTGTGGACCAGCCCTCTAGGACATAGACACTGCCTGCTGATCGAATCCACCAACGCTGATGTTCTGCTTTGCTCTGAAAGGCAAATACAAAACAATCTTTTACACATCCAGCCTTACCTCCAAGACACCATATAACAGAAAGTATATTCAATCACACACATTACGCACAAAATGACAGAATATTAATGAATAGAAAGGAAACAAATGAGGGGAAGGCATTTTAGGGGAAAACACTGATGCTGAGACTGTCAAAATGAATAATAGATCTGATCGCTTAACATCTACTAAAGTAAATCCTTGTGGTAGTTTCGAAAATCTCAAATCACTTTCAAGCTCTGATTCAAAGTGCAGTAAAATCAATAGGAAGACGTCTAGTGCCCAAGAAACTTAACAGATCAGAGCAGGCAGAAGATAGAAAAATTTGATTTTGGCCAAGACTGTGCACATATTTTACTTCACTTTTGCTCACTAGTGATAATATACGCTTTGGTACGGAAGGAACTAAAACGCTTATGCATAGCTTCACAGATTATTACTGAAATTTTCTACAGTGATGCCTGCAGTTTCAGACATAATTATTTCTAAAAAGTCTTAATTAATTTAATTGATTTTTTCCCTCACCAGTTGTAGTTACTTTTTTGTTATTATTTCATTTTTCTCGATTGATCAAACTATAATAAGGAATATAAAAACAGAATTATACGGTAAAGAAACTATAACTACTCAAGCAAATAGAGAGAACAAGCCTCTTACAACAGGGGCCTGGATTTTAAAATCATTCAGACTTGGTTAAGTATCTGTACAGATGATTTGCTACACTGAGACTTACCTATGTATCTGTCCTGTATAAAAGAATTATAAGACAAATAAAACTTTTACTAAAAAATGAGATAAAGCCAGTTTCTTTCTAAAAGGGGAATAGCAATTTGGAGAGAGGCTGTTCCTCAAAGTATGAATTTGAGAAATATGTTGTACATTGATAAAACATGCCATGTTACAAAGATGAGAAGCAAATAAATACAGAAGAAGGACCAAACAGCAGACAAAATCTGAACAAATCTGAGAACTGCACTAGAAACAGGATGAGATATAGAAAGAGAAAATGCATACTTACACACTTTCTGACTAAAACCAAGATTTCTTCTATTAGCTGACATTTCATCACTGGAAATAACAGGGAAGAAGAGAGAATTAGTGGAAATCCATATGACTGAGGTCTGGTTTTGTAATGCACACTCAGTAGCTTAGGTGCAGAAGCAGTATAGGTATTTTCATTCGGCAACGGGTCCTCATTATATAGGCCTGTCCCCCTGCCAGTCTATTAGCCCAGGATCAACAGCACACAAACTCTGCCTCCCTGCCTTGGATGTGAATGTCTTTGCATGGTCTACAAAGTTTCAGACCTGGTGTCATGTTGTCGTTTTACAGCCATGATTGTTTCGTTAATTGAAAATCTTTCAGATAACCCATGTTTTGTTACCTACAGAATTAACCTCCTTTTAGGCCAGGAACGATTAAGAACAGAAAGAAGGAAAAAAAAAAGAGAGAAAAACAAACAAATAACAGAAATCTGGCTGTAAAAACATAACCAAGCAAAAACCAAGCAAAAAAAAAACCTCTCAAATAAAAAATATTTCCCACTAAACCTAAACCAAACATTATGCACAGGTTTAGGAATGTGAGAAATAAATGTTAATTGACTTTTCTATGTTTTCGTCTTCTAAAAACCCAATGCAACTGAATTCTCTATCTTGGCATAAATACTTTACACAGGAGCATTAATGAGCAGGCAACAGACACAAGATGATAATTCTCCAGGGAACACTGGGGCTGGATTCCTGCAAGTACTAACCCAGCTGTCCACAAGTGAGTCCCGGCAGCCTGGAGGAATGACCTGCTACTGTAAAGACAAAGTTCCTATACCTAGGCCTGATGATCTTTCCATGACCCGACATAAAGGCTGCCACCCTTTGGGGAAGGAAGTGACAGAAAGGCTGCAGAGGAGCCTAAGTAAAAATAACCCATGCATCACTTTAGATCAGTGAGCTACAACTTGCTTCCTCTCACTAAAATGGGATCTGGGAATATCTGTATTTGCAAAACTGAAGCTAAGCAGAAAGAAAGGAAAATAAAATACTCAGGTCATCTTGATTCAAGCTGGCAGTCAGGCCCTAGAAGCAGAGAGAGGTTGCTGTGCTTTCAAGTCCATTCTCCTTCCCAGCAGGGTGGTCCCTTAGCTGTTCATCTCCTTCAGAGACTCTGTGATTTTCTCTGGATTCCTGGGCATAAAGGGAAGCCACGTTGTAGGACTGTGGAGTTTGGCATAGCATCTGTTCCATTCTCATTCCACATGCAAAATTATTTAGTTTACTCTTAAAACCTTTCTGTATAAAATAGACCAATTTTTTTTAGGAAAATCTTTGCAAGGTGTTGTTCTCTCCTCTGCATTAAGTCAGGTTGAAAAGAAATCTCTTGGTTTCTTGCTGCCTCTCTGCACCATTATTCTTAATATTTCAATTAGTCATCCTCTGCTAGCTTCCTGCAAGGCATCTACTCCCACAACTTCACAACCTGAAACTCCATCCTACCTAGAAATCTCTTTACTAATGTGGGAGTTGTGCAAGTGCAAGTAAACAGACATTTAGACCAGAAAGGTCAAAGAGAACCTCCCATACGCTACAAACAACGTACAATTAGAAGCTCTTTAGAGTGAAGGAACAAAAATTGCAAATTCTGCAGCATGCCATGGGAAAGCTCAATAGTACTGCCAAGAAATTTATGAGACCAGGTGCCCTCTAGCTCCTCCTCAGGTGTCAAAAGCCTTATTTTGTGCTGGAAGAAGGGCATCCTTTATGTCAGCAGAGCTCCCATTACATTGAACTTTACAGAATATGTGATCCACCTTTGTTCAACAGAAGGGTTCATGATGCCAGACTCAAAAGCTCGTTGCAGGTGAAGGAAGGGTGTTAGCAATCTAATGATGTGATTTTTATTCTACAGCAGTAGAGCTCTTGAGGATCTATTAAGGAAAGGTGTGTATGGAGCACAAAATAACACAGACACTTGGTGAGAAGTGCTCTCCTGTCTGCCAGCACCTTCAGATGTTACCATGGTTTAGTAAACAAAGTGAGGAACACAATTTAGAGCAGTTCAGGCTGCATGGATTCAACTCTTTCTACAGCCCTCGAGCAGGACACCAGATAGTTGAGAACAGCTCAGGATAATAACTTGTTTTGAATGTTTAAGACTAGTGTATTTGCAATTTCTTCACTGACTTCCTTTCCTTACCTGCCCTAGGAAAAACACTCCATTCTGGATAAACAAAAGCCAGGCAGTTTACCCACATAGGATAGGAAAGGAAAAATGCAAAGAGAGGCAAATGCAGTGACTGCCCTGGTATAAGGGTTGGATAAATTCAGCTTTGGAAGAAGGAGTACTTATGGATGTGCTAAACATGGTGGGCAGGTGTAGGGGGACATACGAAGCTGGAGAAAGGCCAGGAGGGATTAATCAGAAATACACTGTGCAGCCAAGTCTCACAGAAAATCCCTCAGTAAGATAAGCAGATACACAAAATAAAATTTAAAAAAAAGGCGCTCATGCAGTAATACTTTCTAGCATGATCTAACAGGAAACCTCCAGACAGATTTTCAAGGTGTTAATGGGTCTAAAGAGAAATACAGGTGAGATTTCAGACAGGTGCCTAAGAAAGTCCCAGCAAATGCCAGTCTGAATCTTTAGATGTCTTTCTTACATGTCCTGTAGGCCTTGACAGGAAAGGTATCTAGATGTTTGTTCGTTAATCCTAATTACTTTCCCCAGTGGGGCTAGGCTTGCTGATAACTGAAGTTCTTATTTAATTTTTAGCTAAACCCAAGATTGTCCAATGTAATCCTTTAAGACTCAAAATACAACCCTAGCACAAACAAAATGGAGTTCTAAGTGATATCAGTTTGTTATGGTTTCCTAATATTTCTCCTATTTTGTTGATATCAGAGAGAAAAATAGCCCAATGTTTTAAATATTTGACTGAAATTTGGGAGCTCAGAATTCAAGCTTTAGTTAAACAAAAAAATATTCCCAAAGAGATTTTCCTAAGCTTCAGTTCCCCCAATTGTCAATATGAGTTCAAGTTAAATATGCTTTTCCTTTTTTTCTTTCAAAAAAGCCTAAATTTATAAGAAATATTTTCTGTCAGCTTATTTTGCTTATTTCAAACTTCTCTTCATAAAAGGTGTGATTTCAAAGAAATGAGGAAGAAAAAGTAATTTTGAAACCCAACTCCAAAAATTCAATTTCAAAACAGCATAAACTGAAACATATCAGCATTACCAAAAGAATGAATTTTTAAACATCAAAATAAATGCTTTAATATTTACAGAATCATCACCATTTATTTATATATTGTCTGAAGTTGCTCATGTAATGTGACTCAGCTTCCCAGGTACTTTCAGTCCTTATGATGCTGCCTTTTTTTCCCCCTCCTTTTTTCTTTGTGACAAAGTTACTGTTCTTTGGGGAAATGTCATCCAGGTCTAGCTGCAAGAAGCTGAATCATTTGGCCATGAATACCATAAAAAAGAAAAACAACCTAAACAACAACATGTCTTTGCAAGTACAACTCAGCTTTTCCTATATCTTTTGTGTGCGTTGCAAGCCCTGTCGCTGTTCACCAGCTCTGGGGCCTAAATGTCAAGCCTGTTGGCTAAAACGTACTTTATGCTTAATCTCCTTTTATATATCTGTATTGTGTGCTTGCTTTTTCTTGAGTCTGGAGTGACTCAAAACCACAAATCTTTAGAGATGACTTAGAGGGTGGTGTGAGAGAACAAGTTTAGGCGAGGTGTACTCTGGATGAAAGAGATGGATTAATCCATCATATGAGTATTGAAAATAAAACACAAAACAGGGATACCTTAACAAGACAGTTAAAAATGCAAACTCATGTACTGGAAGGAAGATCAGTTCTGTACCTGTTTTTCCACACTAAGAGCTCTATGTCTCTGCGGCTAGCCATGCTCTCCTAAGCACCTAGACGCCTATTTCAACTGCCTCATCCACTCTGATTCTAAGACAATCGGGGAAAAGGGAAGCTCTGGACAGAGCTTGACACCGCTCCTCAATTGCTTTCCTTCCAGAAAAAGGAGACAAAAGAGGGTGGGAGTGAAAAGATTGCCATTACAAGTGGTTGATGGTGCAGCCAGCCACCAAGCGTTAGAACCTTCTGTTCTCTCAGAAGGACACTGGGTCCATCAGCCTCCCACTCCACTGGAACCAGAGGCACAGCTCTGCTTCGCCCACAGGGATAGACTTTCTGTGGGATTCCCACATCAGCTGCCAAAGCCAGGCTCAGTTGAGGGAGCAGCTGTTTCAGTCCCACTACTTTATTCCTGTCATAGTTGGTCCTTTCCTCAAAATAAGATGAAAAAACATATAGCAACCAGCAAGAGTCTGAAACCAGATAGGCGCATCTATTGAGATGGCTTACTGTACACTTAATCTTGCCAGAAATAGTGGCCACAGAGATTAATAACATCTCAGCCTTTTTTTCTGACACAAGGGATAATACTTATGTCACTACTGACTGGATTAGGGACCTTTTTCTCCATGAGCACTCAAATCTCTAGTTCACTCACATCACCTCTTAATATCAGTCACTTGCAAGGGTGGGTCATTGATGAGGTAAAAGCCATAACTAAAAGCAATAAATTCTCACTAAGATCCACTAAGAGAATTTGGACCTTTTGAGACCTTTTAAGGTGGAACTTTAACGATAAGGTTACTGGAAGTGATATGAAATACTAGAATTCAAGGATCTGGAGCACTGGATGACTGCTTATTGGTGGGCTGGTTCACCACTTCCCATGTTCAGGAAATGCTAGAGTTTAACTCAAATTGTCAAAGCTAAAAAGTGACAATAGAAAATCTCAATTAACTAAAAAAACCCGAACTTTTATCCCTACATAGGTTCATGCCATCTGTCTTATGGTTAACCACTGGCCATTTTAGCTTTAGACACACTGGAGATACTTGTCTCTCTCACAGAAGACAGAGAGGGGATGAACAGATTTCCAGAAACAGACTTTGCCTGCTACTTTAAGATACTTCTTGTTTCATGTCTCTTGCTCAAAAATCTTCTAGAGTTCAGTTCCCCCCATAGGAAAGATCAAAAAAGATAAGTATAAAAGTTTGCCTAGAAGGAACTTCCAAACAAGAACCGTACATCCAGAGGATGACACAAGCCTCTTGAAGGTGGAGAGTCTCTATCAACTAAATCAAATATATCTGGCAATGCCTACTGCCAGGTACCAGAATCACAGACTGCAAGCAAATAGCTCTGATTTCTCACTGCTCAAGCCCTAAAAGCACATTTCTGAAAACTGATCTATCTTGTCCTGGAGCTCATAATTACACATACCTGCTGTGAAAGCTGAATAAGCAGAGCTTTTAGGAAGCAGAATACAGAATTGTAGCTCCTCACTGACGGAAAATTGAAATGATGAGGCATTACCTCTGCAAAAATAAATATAGCAAGGAAACCTGGATGAAGGCTGAAACAAAAACTGACAGAGAGGTTATTTCAGAAATTACAGAAAGGGCAGGAGTCAGTAATGACATGAAGAGTCTAGAGGGATAAGGGGATTTTTCTCTGAACCTTGTTTGTTTACTGTAATGGTATTTGCCTTTAACATACAGCAGAGCTTTCATATTGGCAATTGCTAATACCTCTAGATAACCTTGGTGTCTAGTACTCCTCAGGCATTCCGTGGCCTTTTATACCGCATTTAAGAGAGATATAGTGTTCCCTATACTATCTGTTGAGCGATAAAAAAAAGGCCTTACTGGTGTAGAACCAAAAGTTGTGTCAGGGACTTGATTAAAATAATAAACAAAGGTGATCTTTGAAAAAGGTTAATCATAAAGCAAGCCACTTTCTGGCTTCAACTTGTGTGTTTCATGGAAAGGGAGAATGCCTCACAGAACAAGTAGTCATGTTCCTTTTGAGTTAAGTTGAAAAATAAAATGTACAATGTTTTTCACTTTGAGCAGAAATAGAGAAGTATCACAAAACCTGTTTTGGTGAGATTTTTAGCTCAGTTTTGAAGAAATGCAGAGAAGAACATGAAAGCTATATTATGTACCTTTAGCCAGCCACTATGGCCAAACCATACCTAGCTACCTTTTGTTCAGATGAAGCCTTTCTTTGAAAATCCACTAGAAGAGTTGGTTCATAAGCTTGAATGCACAAGGTTTCAAAATGGGGTATTTTGTTTTCTTCCCTTAATCCTTTCAGGGGAATGAAGGACATCAAGTTCCAAAGAAAAACACCCCCCACAGCCCTAGGAAGAATTAAACCAGCCCCTGCTTGATTAAAAACAGAGAACGCTGTCTCTGACACAGCAGAGAAACACTTATGTGTTTCTCCTTCTCCTGGTCTTCCACAGCTGAAGGATTGGGTGTGTACACATACATACAGGACTACATAACACCATGAGGTGTTGAAGGAAAAAAAAACCCCTACACTAACATCATCATATGCTAGATAGGAAATGGGCTGTATGGATCCACATCTAACTCTAGGTTCCTTACTACTAGCTTTTCTTTCTCCTCAGACTAAGAAAAACAAATTTCCACTGCTAGTTGAAAGGAATATGACATCTGTCTACATTCAACCTGTTGGAAATGTTTTCTTCAACAAGAGAATATTTGCATAACACTGTTTTCCTTGTCAGGTTCTCAACAGCTGTGGGACTTATTAGACTGACTTTGTGTTGAATATTCAACAGTACTTCGCTAGTCATCTGAAAGGCCTCATAGGAGTCAAAACGTACGTGAGCTAAGACAGATGATTTAAAATCATCCCTGTCCAGATTTTGAAAACAAAATGCACTTTGTGCAGAAGAGTAAAGGCTGGTGAGTAGGTGAATTGTCAAAAACCTGCACTGGCTTATTATTTGCGTGCATGGAATTTTTCTGGTTTAAAATAGAGGCCGTTGAGGGCTTGCAAAGGCTGATGCACTTCTTGACAGAGTATTATAAATCCTTCCCTTCTTGACAGCTCCATAGCCCACTTGTGGTTGCTTAAACATCTTCCCTTCTATAGAGAAATAAGACACTTCATCTTAAAAATTAAGGCAAATATTTACAAAGACAGTAAGAGAGAAGGGCTTTGTGTACTTTTGTTGTTACAGTGCATTGTCAGATGCAGCTAGAACGAGCAACTTGGCTACATGTAGACATGGCAGGACAGAGACAATGTGATACAACACTGTAACTTTCTATAGAGCAAAAGATCTTAACTATGATTTGGAGAAACATGGCTTTTATATTTTGGGAACAAAAGGAGCTTCTGACATGGTGAAAGCCCTGGGCCCTGAGGAGAGAGTTTGCCAGAGGGTGGAAAAGGCCTATCAGACTTAGACATGCTCCAGTGAAATCAGGATAGATATATCCCCCCCTATTATGGGCAAGGCCTACAGCAAGGTCCTCAAGAAAGGAGACACCTAGTAAGGAAAAGGAGCTGAGTGACAAGCAGGAGGCTTCCCCAAAAAGGCTGGATAGGACTCAGAAGCCAAGGGTTAAGAAAGCACCTGAGGAGAGTTTTAGAGACAGCAATGCTCTGCTGAGAGCTGAGTTTTGGACAGTTCTAGGAGGAACGAGGAAGCAGGAAAGGATAAGGGATTTACACTGTTCCCTGGGGAAGAAAATAATTCCAATTATCTGGGGAATCTGACTAAATAGTTTAATAACTTCAAAAACCTTTCCAGAGTATAGCCTCTGCCCAGTCCCCTTGACTCCCTGCAAAGTAAGGCGATGAGAACAACTCCTCTTTCCACGGCTCTTTGCACTCCCCTTGACCTGAGGGCTGTCTCTCCATAGCTCTGTAAGTCACTACACTGGAATGGGATCAAGCACACAGATCTGTGTCTAAATTATACATTTTGTCAGCTA
The DNA here is from genome assembly GCF_000699105.1 of Pygoscelis adeliae. Classification (NCBI taxonomy): domain Eukaryota; kingdom Metazoa; phylum Chordata; class Aves; order Sphenisciformes; family Spheniscidae; genus Pygoscelis; species Pygoscelis adeliae. The sequence goes on along the minus strand of NW_008824986.1, from coordinate 17,278,680 downwards.
CAAAGTCTATCCAGATGGCAGACAGTCATCTACTGCCAGTAATCCACTTTACCACCACAGCAAATTGATGACAAGTCATCTCAGCAGCCTTTTAAAAGTAAAAGAGAACAAGGATATACAGATGTTGTTTGGGTTTTTTTGATTTTTTTTTTAAATAACAAGCCATCCAGGGAAAAAAATTAAAAATTAAAGCCTGTAGTGTTGGTACAGCACAGAGTCATCTGGTTTAAAAGTCACGCTATTCGCAAGTACTTTCATTTCTGACAAACAGCAAAAGCAGCAGCTATGGCTGCTTGCCAGGCCAGCCCACTCTTTCTTACCTGCTGTGAGCTGAAGTGTTTGCAAACTTTGCTCTTGCCTTCTCATGATTCCTCCCAGTCTGGTACTGAAGTTGTCAGGGAATTTAAAAACATCCCCTCCCTTCTCTCTCCCCCTTAGCATAGGAATTTCCTCTGCTCCTGGTGAAGAGCTTTTCTAAGTATTTCCTTGAGTCTGACTTCTAGCTCCTGTAACCCCCCACTTCTCCTCCTTTAGACAAACCTTTAAGAAAAAAAAAAAAAGTGTCTCTCGGGAAACCAAATTTTGGCATGGTTAAGTAATTTTGGAGCTGTTCACATCAACAAAACATGAACAAGAAGTAATGCTGGACAATTTTCACAGCTGTATGCCATCACGGTGTGCTGGTTTTCTGATCCTGCACTCTGGCACAGCAGCTACAGTAGTAGCTATGAACTTTTAGAGGTTCAACATAAGATTCTTGAAATTATGTTGAACTCCAGGAACAAGGTCGTTGGCTCAGGTAGATGAAATAAGATGCAATTTCACAGAATCATAGAATAGTTTGGTTGAAAGAGACCTCTAAAGGTCATCTAGTCCAACCCCCCTGCAATAAGCAGGGACATCTTCAACACGATCAAGTTGCTCAGAGCCCCGGCCAACCTGACCTTGAAAGTTTCCAGGGATGGGGCATCCACCACCTCTCTGGGCAACCTGTGCCAGTGTTTCACCACCCTCAGCGTAAAAAATTTCTTCCTTATATCTAGTCTATATCTACCCCTCTTTAGTTTAAAGCCATTCCCCCTTGTCCTGTCACAACAGG
>NW_008824986.1:17277278-17277479 GCF_000699105.1 Pygoscelis adeliae | reverse complement strand
GGCCCCAGTGGGATGGGGGAGAGAATTAGAAGAGTAAAAGTGAGAAAACTCGTGGGTTGAGATAAAAACAGTTTAATAATTGAAATAGAATAAAATAATAGTAATAATAATATACAAAGCAAGTGATGCACAATACAATTGCTCACCACCCGCTGACCGATACCCAGCCAGTCCCCGAGCAGCGGCCCCCCCGGCCAGCTT
>NW_008824986.1:17259858-17274969 GCF_000699105.1 Pygoscelis adeliae | reverse complement strand
GTAGGCTTCCTTTTTGTGTTGGAGTTTGTCCAGGAGCTCCTTGTTCATCCACGCAGGCCTCCTGGCGGTTTTGCCTGACTTCCTCTTTGTTGGGATGCATCGCTCCTGAGCTTGGAGGAGGTGATCCTTGAATATTACCCAGCTTTCTTGGGCCCCTCTTCCCTCCAGGGCTTTGTCCCATGGCACTCTGCCAAGCAGATCCCTGAAGAGGCCCAAGTTTTGTTTTCTGAAGTCCAGGAGGAAAAAAAAAAAAATCCCTTTTTTCTTTAATTCCTGTGAAGCCACAGAGTATAAAATCCCTTTCCTCTTTGCTAGTTTAAAAGCTTTATGAGGTTCACATACCATTTCATGTAGGAGGACCCACAACATCACCAGATTTTCAAGTGTGTAAATACCTGCACTACACCATCTCCTCTAGGATTTTCTGATATTGAAAGGCTAACTGGGAATATGACTATCCAGCTCTTGCTTCTCCATAAATCCCAAAGCTGACAATAACAAAAAGACTGCAGGTAGCAAAGGGCTATCTGCTTTGTTCTGGGGAGGGCCCCCATTTTCTCCTCATCTTCCTTTTATCCCCAACATACCCTTTGCAGGTAGCAAAGGGCTATCTGCAGAGTTGGTAGCAGTGTGTTGGCAGACACACTTCCAAACAGGGCCAAGGAGTAAGACCTCTGAGCAATTCAAAGGTCTGAGTATGAGGGTTTCACCCATGAACCTTTTGAGTTTTCCTGTTTGTTTGGGATTCTCCCATAAATAAATAGGAAATCATGCTAGATGACCTTGCATCTAACATCTTGATCTGAGATTGGATTCTTCAGAATAGCATTTTCTGATCCTGAGTATTTTAATACAAGGAGAAAACATGCAGGCTTTCTGTAACAGCCAGAAAAAAAAAATATATGATAATGTGTGTTAATCAACTCAATACTCAGGAGTAATAACTGTGATTTAAATAAATACAGAAGTGGAATCAGAAAAATAAAAAGTTACAGCAGCAGATACTTTTTTTTCATTTCAGTTTTGGCAAAACTAAAGATCATTGCATTTCTTACTGGAGTTTATTGAAAATAATAAATCCTCTCTATTTTGCAGTTGAATTAATGAATCTGACACTCCCACACTGAAAACTTTTTCTCAGTACAATAGCAATAGATAATCCAGAAGTCTCACCAAAAACAAATCTGAAGTTTGTTGATATTTGCCTGCCTAGTACAATGTTTTCATTTCAATCTGGAGAAAATAAGGAATAGGAAATGGGAAAACTCTCAAGAAGTTGGGTTTTTCACTTCTGCTGTTGTTTTATTTTTGTCTGTAGTAGTATTTCAGGTTGCAGGTGCAACAATTGCTATGGGAATAAGCGCCCAAAAGTTCAACTCTCGATGTAAGCAATCTTGGAACTCCAGAGAGTGATGGGAGCAGCGTTGGAAACATCAGAGCCAGAAACACTGTCCCAAAAGGTCTCATTATAGCTGCTAGACAGCCCAGAAAGCAGAAGGAAGTGCTGTGGTTAAGACAGAGGCAGGACTATGGTCAGTTCACACCTTCCAGATTGCAACAGCATACACGTGTCTGAGCAGCTTTAAATATTCATCCAGACATAGTCTACACTTGTGAAACAGAGGAGCTCTCTCTTCCCCAACCCTACCCTAAATTGCTTGATAGCAGGCACTCCTGCTCTGCTTTTTTTGGATCCTAGACACAAGGGGACAGGTCTGGGAAGCTGCCCCTCCTCACCCAGCCCAGCTTCTGCATGAGGTTTCCCTGCACTCTTCCACTCCAGTATCTTTGTTTGCTCTCTGGAAGATTTTAGATGTTTTCTGGCTTTCATGTTTAATTCAGGAGTATATATTAATAATTGTTCTTTTCTAGACAGCAACCTTGAAACGGCAAGTCCAATAGTTTTTAATTCAGTATAACCTCTCTTGATACATTTATTAATCTCTTAATATTAGAGGAGGCTTCAATTAACATAAATTACTGGAGAATATTCAGATTTTTAGTCTACTCCAGTAGCACAAACTTTAAAGTTTGATGAGTTGGATAAAGTTTACTTACAGATGTATATTTGAAAACAATAGTTTTCATGCACATTTCTGAGGAAGAAGCGAGGTCTGGAGAGACTTAGCCAATAAACATGGAAAGAAGAAAAAAAAAATCCCATGACAGCTGCTTAGGTCAGAGAGGTTCTTCATCTCTGCTCCCACACATCTCTTATCCAGACCCTAAATTACCTTCATTTGTGTAACCACGGAGGAGTTCGCCTTGCAGGCTCCAGTAACACTCCCCATGCACAGAAGTATGCAAAGCACCAGGAGAAAAGGTTGCAATGAGTTTCCACCAGTGCCTGCTTAATTCACTAAAAAAAAAAAAGCGTTTTCTGGAAAATCCAGTGTATGGATAATATACCAATGCAATCTGAAAGTGACTGATGTATATAAATTGGTTCAAATGAGTATCACCAACTTCACCTGGTTCCTGGCAGGCATGAGCCACAGCTGACAGTAGAAATCACTATTACACCATCCCACATTTCCTATTTTCAAACCGCAAGAGCCATTAAAAACATTCAGACCTTTTTTTTAAGCATCCATTTGTGATCAGGCTGTGATCTCCCTATTCCTATGAAGAATAAATGTCCCTGACATCTCCCCATGAGATTCTCAAAAAAAAGTTTCACTAATGGCATTTACAATGTGGAATGTGCACATTTAGTTTCCAGATTTTACCTGAGCTCATAAGACTTTACTTTTCCTGGTAACTTCTGTAAGACACATTTTACTTTGGCCCATGACTTATCTTAAAAAATACACTTGACATGTATTTTCTACAGGAAACATTTTCAACTACTCAGGCTCAGGTTTCTGCTTAATTAGTTCTAAAGGTAATACCTGGGGGAGAAAGGGAAGAAGCATATTTATTTCCTGATTAAATTTTCCAATTATCAGAACTCTTCAAGTCTTAACTTCATAGCTCTCACAGCAGTTCAGTCTTTAAAATAACCTAAACAATAAAAACCCCCACTCTAAGAACATGAAAATCCAGGCTTTTGCATCTTTCAAAATAAATCATATTTCTCTGTACATAAAGACAGACAAACAACTTTCCCATAAAACAATACAGACAAAAAACCTACAAAATTTAATGAAACATTTTAAATGCTTGGTTAGAAGGCATGGTTAGAAAACTAATTTTCAGACTAGCAGGCCACAAGTGGTAAACAAATTCCCAATACAAAAATGTTTCAGATAGAAATTACATAAAATGAATGATGCTTATTCATGGCCACAACAGGCTGAGAAAAAAATTAATTTAAAAAGTTTTTTTTTTTCCAGCCAGCCCAAGAACATCTGATTTCTAAATCAATAGCTGTCTCTAGCCAAACTGAAGTGCTTGTACAACTTCAGACAGGTAATTACTTACAGGGATTGGATGAGGAACAAGCACATCAAGGGATATTGTTATATCAATCTCTCTTCTTTTATATTTTATTGTAGCCTTTTGATTGTTTCAGAGATCAGCACTAAGAACTGATTTTGTCCCCTAGTAGGTGTAATATAAAGAACTAATATGCTAGGTACACACATCTTTGACGCCTGCTTTTTCAAACCATTCAGTGTCACAGCTGAGGGGCAAAGTTTACAAGGAAGAGGCAGTTTTAAAGATATTTACATTTTCAATTTTTTTTTTTTTTTTGACTGATCAGTGCAAATTGAACTAAGGTCCCTGGAAAGGGAATAATGAAGATGCCATCAGGAGATGTGAAAGTTACTTAATCCCAAGAAGAAATATATTTGTAAGACCCTTCACATATGTATAGAAAAGGTAATACTGTTGCATTTCATTAAAATATATTAACATGACACAATAACCAAACACCATTTGCCTCTCCATTGAGGAAGAGCCATAGTACATATTCAGCCTAACCAACAGCTGATATCACCACGTAACATTTTTTTCACTAAAATGTTATTAGAGTATTTGAGGGATTGACTTTTAAGTTGTCCTCTTAAGTTTTTATGGCTTTTATTAAAAAGATTATGTTTAGCTGAAAACCTAAAATTTTCAGGTTTTGAAAACATCTAAAATCCAGAAGATTTACTTTGCTGCTTTTTATCAAAAGTACCATTTTCTCTACATATATATATACACACATGCGCGTGTATTGCTAAATCCATCAGAATTTTCTGTGGGGAAAGCCTGTTCTATGCAGGTCTAGTTTCCTGTATTAGAGTTTTGGGGTTTTTAAGATTGAGAAATCTTCTGTCTCCAAAGTCCATTTTTGACAGCAGCAATAAGTAAAAATCAGGTTTATTTTGCCAGTTAAAATAACTTTCTAAAAGTCACCATCCAGGACACTTACTGCAATAAAAGTGAGATAGTATATGAAACATCATGTAAGTCCTAAAAGGTCTAAGCTTGTATAAGATCTGCAAGTCTTCCTTCAGTTTCCTTTGTATAGCTAGAAGCTCTTGGAAAGTCTTTCTTCACAGAGGAGCAAGCTCAGAAATACAGACTTCCTAAGATAGCAGTACTTTTTATTAGAAGGGCATGTGTTTTAATGAACTGGATACATTTAGTTGCCTCTAGTGTTTTCTCTGGTGTTCACTAGTCTCCCAGGTGATGAGTCAAAATTTGCATTTTAACAGAAGTTGAATACTCTATTGGAAAGACATCATGCTCAAAAGCTCATAAGTAGATTTTTGTTTATTATTTAGTTTATTTAAACTTATTACCACCTGTACAGCCTCCTGTTTAAGGGATACACAATGCTTCTGTTAATTGACCTAAATTAACATCTGTATTTTTGCACTCAGTTGCAAAATTACTGTACTAGAACATATATGTGATGATCAGCTTTGCAGGGCAATTGCTCCATCTGTTTTGCACTGGTCTGATAGCACAAAACAAGTAGAAAGCTCCTGATCACCTGGTAGCTGTGCTTGTGCAATGTGGATTTGACTCTGCAAGACCTTTTCTTACAGAGAGTTTCAGCAATGTACAGCTAATAGTAACTGTATGGCTGCTGTAAGGCAGTAATTAGGTACCTGACAATCAAGGCAATGCCCCTGACCCAGTCAGTGAAGGGAATGGAAGAGCCCAGAGGACAGTCCTACTGTATAACTGCACATACAGTCGGTCCCTAATGTTAATTTGCTAGGTAAGATTAAACATTTCTCACATTTGATGTTATGGGTTTTTTAGTTTCTTTTTACCCAGCCCAGATGATTCTGAGAACTGGGATGGAGGATGCAGCTGTGCTCACAGGCATGAGAGGACTTCGCTGGTGCCAAGCATAACCCTCTTTGCACAGCTCAGCTGTAGCTAAGAGAAAGCACCTGCCCAGAACTACAATTATTCCGATGGTTGAAAGGGCAGGCAGCCAAACCCAGAGACACGAAGAGAGCACTTGCTATGTCTTCCTATTGAACAAATCCTTTCCACTGACAAAATGCTTCATACAAGTTTTCTAGTAATCAATCAACATAATTGTTGATTAATTGCTAGAAAAGTAATATGTCCAAGGAAGGAGTTTGGGACACAGCAAGCTCTCATGTGATATATGCCTTTGCTGCATTCTCAAGCCATTTACATTTTTATTGCTTATTTTCTCTAGATAACAGAACTTTGCCTTAAAACTAATGCAACAGAAATTTGACAGTCCTGACTGTGCATGAGAAAACTGCTGGGAGGGTAAAACCAAGGCTTGCACATGGTGCCAAGTTGTTCAAGAAAGCAGAAAGGTCTTAGCCCCGTGGCTCTGACCCAGTACCACTGCGAAAAGGAAGCATCCAGGAAGCCCAGGAGTGTAGAGTAGCTAAAACATCTGTTCATCTTAGTAGTCCCTTGTGCTATTCATGATTTTTTATTCCTCATACAGACCCCCCTTCCCTTCTTCATCCCAGCCATCTTCAAACTTCCCATAATTGTGTTTTTCTACATATAGTTTCTTCTATCTTAAACTGTTCTCCCGTAGATCTCTGTCCAGCAAACACATCCACAAGCACAGACTTCCTTTTCCATACCAAATCCCTTTTGACTTGAACAAAAAGTAATTTTACAGTGCTACTTTATTCCTAGTGACCTGGAAGGCAGCACTGGAGCCTCACGGCCTGCTGCAATCCAGTGCAGAGGGACACTTGTCAGGGTAAAAAGCTTTACAGAGAGATTTTTCTTTGAGAGAAGAAATTTCTAATAAAAAAAAATGTTACCTTCCCACTCCGACCAGGGACAGTTTTCCATTTCCAGAACAAAGGGATTTGGACTGTATCACCAGACACAAACTAGGGAGAATAAAATACCTTCTGCAGCTTCACTAGGCCGTTACATCCTTCTTCACTTCTGAACTGCCACATGATTTTGTGTACTATTAGAGGACCTGCCACCTGCTATATCAGAAGTGCTTATACTTCAGTATATATAAATATACATTTAAACAGTGAAGCTAGACCTTGGTAAGTGATTTGCTTAACTCTATGTGCTTATAAAATGACATGTTTCAAAATGGTCAAATAAGAGGATCAAAAAGCAGTCTTGGCAGTTTGAGTATATTGGGGGAAAAAAAATGAGGTTTTCAACTTTCAACAATTTAGAGAGCTAAGTATTGAGGACATATCCAAAAAAGTACTTAGACAGTGTATATGTTAGCAGGTCAAAGTGGATCACTACAGTGAAAAGCTGGTAACAAGGTCCCAGCATCCCCACTATAGGCATTTGAGGTCTAAGTTCTAAGTTTGTACTAATTCTAGTCTGGTCATGCAAACTAGACACCCATTGCCAGTTCAGTTACATAAGTTGCACTCCCAGAGCATATCTATTAATTTAACCTCATCAAAAAGGAAGACTGGTCACAGCCTTCAAGTAGCTGTGGGATGATGTGAACAATATGTGGGGACAGTCCCACAATTCACTTCAGAAATGTTATCCTGATCCAAAGCAAAAGGTTAATGTAGAGGTACCTCTAGGCACCTTGCTTTACACAATAGTGCGAGAAGACAATAGTAATATAGACGATAAAAAAAAAAGCCACAAGGGCTCTCAGGGTTCCCACAGCTGAAAACCCTTTCAAGATACCTATTAAACCACCAGGAAAAAGCAGAAGTGTATTAGAAATGTACTGAAGCAATGAGGTTATTTCCATGGGCTCTAACGTATTATTTCATTACAGATTTGCCGGGCTGATGCTCTAAAAGCTAACAAGGTTTTGATGAAGACCTGACACAAACTTATCAGAAGTCGGCTGCTTTCTGCAGGGTTTTGGTGCCACAGCAGCGCATGGAAGCCCAGGTTTGTCAGGATAACAAGAAGCAGATATCAGTGTCACAGCCTTCAGCAGGCCCTTTCCAGGGGCAGGATGAGGGTGCAAGGGAGGAGGAGATAGAGAAAGAAATAAAAATGCTCTCAAAGAGGGATAACCTGTAAGTGTCCTAACCAAACCATAGGGGAGGTTACAACCCCACAGCAAGGATTATCCAGGCAATGGGGATGGAGCAATTTTTTGCATCTCCTGCTGGAGTCACCAAGGGGGAGAAACTGCCTGGTCTGGTAAGAGCAGCCATGGCAATGTCCATACTAGGCTTCGGATGCTCTCACAGCTTCCCAGAAGCGGGGAGGTTTTCTCTGCTTCTTCACTAGTGCAGCCAGCTGCAGCTCACTGGTAACATCTGACTGATCTTTTAACATAAACAGCATAAGAAACCTTCCCAAATAAAATCATCTGCCCAGTAATCATTTCAAATTTAACATGAACAGCTATTTAAATCTATTCTCCCTGACTTGGGAGAGGTCAGCCAACAAACTTCCCCCTTGCCCTTCCAGGCCCCTTGGCTGTGTGACGCAAAGGCAGGAGAAACGAGACCCTTCTCTCATCTCGTGCTGGCTGCCCATGAAAATGAAGCCTGCAAGGAGGACAACAAGTTTCCTGCCACATGCCCTGGAGACAAGCTCAGCCTTCAATTATTGCAGACGTGGATGGTTTTTTTCAGGACTACCATCACACTCTGGTGTCTGCACTGTGAAGGCAACGGCACAGGTAGTGCTCAGTGTCCCTGCGCTGTTTGTCACGGCACAAACATGCACATCTCTCGCTGACTGGGAAGGACAGGCTGCCATCCCACTCGCACTCTACCATCCCAACACCTGCCAGAAGGACCACGGCCTCCCTGCCAGCACAGCAGCACAGGGCTCACGCAGCACCGTGAGACTAGGAGCCCGCTCCCTTCCCCTCTCCCCCAAGATCCAGCCCTGCCCACCTGCTTCCAGCACTCACATTTCTGCTCCCTGTAGTATCAGCCGCACTTGCCCTTCCATCCACTTTCACCTCTATTTTAGAAGAATGCACTTATTTTCCTCACAAACCTGTTTTTCATGCAAGGATAATGAACACCATTTGTAACCAGGACTGAGTATTCACAGGCTAAAACTTAGATGGGGGCAAGCATACAGTGAGAGGCAACTCCCACACAGCTGTGGTTTGCATACGCAAGTCCAGAGGCATTGGCTCACCTTAAAAATGAACCTGACCCACAATTAGTGGCTGATCTAATAAAAGAAAAAAACCTCACTTGTCTAAAGGAAATGAATTACCCTGAATTACTTACTGAATTACCCTGCTGTGACTATGCAAGCACTTTGACTGTTGTAATGGTTCATTTTTTTATTAATGATATAAAAGGGGACCGATTCTGAAGGCTCTGAAATCCTTCATTCTTATGCTGAAATCTTTCTCCTCCATTATTTACATCCAAGAAGTCTCCCTTGAACCGACACATACGTTTCATTTCCCTTTTTCTTTAATTCAAAACTTTAACTACAGCTGCAAGACAAAATATAAATGCAACATTAAGTAACAATTTATGAGTGAAATATTGAATAATTGACAGTGGAATAACTGACAGTTTTTTATTTATGAAAGAGGCTCTTTTCCTCTTATGCTGCTTTTTTGAATTAGGAGATGTTTCACTTCCAAATCCACTTAAGATACAAAGTCTACTGAACTGAGATGTTATAATCATATTTGCTGATTATTGTAACAATTGTCTCCTGCAATCTTCTAAACCAGTCATTAGACTCCCACTGATCGTGTCCAGGATAGAAAAAGATAACATGAACATCCAACAATTATTTTTTTCAGTCCAGCTATACTCACATCCCATGTTCACATGTATTTAGGTCTTAACACACCGTAGGCTGCTATTGCTATGCAAGGCAAAAAGATTATGACCTTAAGGAGCTAAGGTTGTCTTTTTTAGCTCTTTACATCACCATGAGCCAGAGATGCCCAAAACTGTGCATCCATGGGAGGAAAACAGAAACTAAGCAAAGGCTCACAAACCATCACCCTCACGAGAGCTGTGCAAGAAGCCTTTCATTAAGGCTACAGAAAACAGGAACCGACTTTCCTTTTCTAAACTACTGTCCTTCGTCTCTGGACTGATCACAGACAGCTAACTTTGATAGGGCCTGGGGGAGGATTCCCCCCCAGGACCTGCAGGTTTAATTGCTGTTCTCACCTCCCAGCTCCTCCTCAAACCCTGCAGAACAGCTCAGCATTAGCAGCTGTGTTGCAGAAGGGGTACCATGTCCTCAGGGGTGCACCTCCTCTGGGAAAACAAGGACAAAATTCATCCCCCCTCCCTCTACTAGGAAAATCAGGTTGATAAGGAATGCTTCTGATTGATAAGGATACCTTGCAACTGCATGCAGCAAATGTAAGGGCTAAGTTAGCCATAGACAGTTTGTCTTCAGAGTGCTAGCAGGTTTGGTGTTGGGGTTTTTTTGTCTGTTTGGTTTGTTTTATTGAAGAGAGTTAGTTCATACACAGCTCTACAAAGAAATTCCAGGATTTGCTGCAATACAACAACAAAATGAACCAACGTTACTGACTGTTAATCCTTTGAATTAGGAGGTTAATAGATCAATAACTGGACAATTAGATTACACAGAAAACCTGGTTTGGAAGGGTGAGGAATATTATTTGAGATTTCTTACCATGTTATCTCAATTTTGCAAGCTTCCTTAGTTAAAACTGGCAAATACTGGTAACTCTCAGAGCCTTTTTCTCTATCCTTGTACATAACCCGTATTACCTAGTCTAATAGGACAGTGTTCTAGCTGTTTCTAAGTTGTGATAGAAAGCAACTTCTTAGGTCTCTCTAGATTGTAACATATATTAGCCTGATAGTTAAACCTTAATTAAATCTTATTCTTATTGATTTACTAGCTTGTTAGCATCTGACCACCTTTTCCTACCTGCCTCTGCAAGGTTGAAGCCAGCTTTTATATATTAAAACTACAGCCTAGTCAAAGTTATTCCTTATCATATTTAATGATTCCACCCCCACCCTCTGTGGCAGTACAACACAACCCAAAAGGTAGCTGGACCAATACAAGCAACATTGGCCACCTTTCCCACAAGAGTGACTGTTGAGGGGTTCACATCCTTCTCCCTAGTCAAAATGCAGCACCCCTGGGTCACCTCTAAAGCAGTACGAAACACAGAGCACAGACCTGGAAGCATAAGGAAAAGTGTGCTAGTAGCAAGGACTGTTAATAACAAGGAGTACTGAACATTGAAATAAACAATTGGGAGAGGAGGAATTAAATATCCATCACCGATGACTTTTAAGAATAAATAATGCAAACAGTGGCTAGAAAGGTGCATGCAATTGCTCCTGTTGCTGACAGACTGACAATCACTTGATATTCCTCTCCAGACTTTTTTTCCCCCCCCTTACTCCAGACAGAAAAACAAAACACTCCCTCTGCAGTTCCTCCCTCTTGCTCTCTGAGAGGAAAAACCTGACATCCATTTATACAGCCACACCGCATAGCAGGGGACAGGGCAGGAGAGCCCTTCTCAGCAGATAAGACCACCTTGGAGGGCAGATCCAAGGATGTAGGGTGCTTCCATAGTTCCACTAGCAAGACTCCAAGTGGATCAAGTTTTCCCTTGTTATTCCTTCCCCCAGGAGCTTGGCCTGATCCACCCCCAGCAGTCTGTCTCACACCCACTCTCAGTCAGAGTTTAGCAGGCACTATGGGCTGTCATGGTAATTCACTACAAGGGCAGAAAGAAATAATAAATCAGTCTCAAAACACACAAAAAAAAGTGCGTCTTCATTGCTCACCGGTGAAATAGCTTCTGTCAGGGCAAGAGGCAACTGCTCTTCTATGCGCCAGGGTCAGCGTCAGCAGCCATTTGTGTATTTGTTTAGCATCAACAAGGCTTGGCACTTTGCACTGCTGTTTAGTTACAGAGAAATAAGTGACTGTCGTTTCACTCCCCAGCACTAGGCACTGGCAGAGGGCAAAATTCAGCCCGTGTAGTCGGGGATGTTCCTGGCATTGAGACCATTGTGGGTTTTTTTTTTCCCCCTTGTGGTTTAGCTTTGCCACATAATTATCAGATACCATGCAGATTGCTTGGTAGCCTATGGAATAACCTAGGCAACAGAGCCGGAGGGCCCCTCTACTTGCCTCTTTTTTTTTTATAAATAAAAGTAAGAAAAAAAATTACCACAGTGTGACCATCTCCATTTATGGAGTAGGGTGTGGAGAAGGAAGAGAGAATGTCCCACTACTGAGAATAGCTTTTAAGTATATACCATGCATTCATTAGCTTTGTTTACCCAGACAAATGGTCATGTAAGTTAGCAGTAGTGTAACTGGATGCTTAATACAAACATATTCTTTAGTTCAAAAGCCCAACGAAAAGGGGGAAAATAATGGTTCACACTGAAAGGTTATTTATTTTTCCAGCAAAATAGAAAACTGGCAAGAAGAGGTTGTTTTCATTTTTCTGACTATTTACTACTTATTTGTAAGCTTTTACTTTTCTTAAGCACAGGCCAACTCTTACCCAAACTGTGTCTGTCCAAAACAAGTCAACATTTCCATTTTATAATCAAAAAAAGTTGTCCTTATAAACATAGCTTTATTTTAAGAAACAAGAAAATCAAACATGCTAATGTTTTCTCTATTTTTCTGACACCAACTTAAAGGAAGTAATTTCCAGTTAAGTTTTCAGCTTGCTGGAAACCAGATGACTGTAGAGCCCTGGGCAAGGATAACAGGTGATGCTCAGAAGTCAGGAGACTGAGCAGAGATGTCACTACCTCTATTGATATTGCTGGAAGAGAAGCTTTTGCAGCTGCCAGTGACCCCTCTCTGCGCAGCACACCTCATCACCAACTCTGCCAGGCCAGCTGTGAGACACCCCCCCAAAGAGCTATGACCCCACCATCTGCATCGTGGTATTACCCTTCCCACACACCAACACCCGTCCTGCATACTGGCACCACAGGCCACCCCGCAGTCATACCCAGTGGCTTTTTCAAACCTCCTGCCACATGCACTTAGGTTAATCTCACACAGTTAGCTACAAAAGTAAAGTAAGGACCCTGGAGTCTGCTCAGGTTTACTTATCTTTGGTTGTCCACAGTTTGAAAGCATAAATTTCGTTCCTCTAGAAACAGATCACAATCTATGCCTAATCTCAGCAGAGGCTGTTCGAGCAGCCCTTTATAAGTCAGCACACGTTGGTCCTCTCTTGCAGTCCCTGCACCACTTCCAAGGCAAGAAAAAAACAATTGTGTAAGTAACAATTTACATTCAACTGTCAACTAGAAGACAAATACATACCCCCTTAGTGACAAAATGTTGCCTCTTTCACCAAGACCTCACCTACAGCTCTCTCTCATTCTTTGTACACAGCTAGTGATAATAAACATACTGCAAACAGCTAAAAAATACGATCTTTGGTCTGCAGTCAGAGCAGATGTTGAGTGTTCAGTTTGAGTAAGAGCAAAAATTCAAAGGAACAGAATTTGAGGGGGTTTATTACAATACTAACTGTCCAGGAAAAGACACCTGGTCACCACAGTTCAGGTTTTTTTATTAAAATATCATCATAATGCATCTCCAGGATCCCAAAGGGTATGAAATTAGAAAATTTAATTCTACACTATTCAAATATAGAAATTAGACATGATTACTGGAGCAGAGTAAATATCAACTCTAGAATACATAGGAAGACTTAAGCCTTTCTGGCCTCGCTAATTACAGACAAAAGCCTAAACATTAACAAGAAAAATATTTAAAACTCAAGAACACAGTGCTGCCTATTAGTAGAAGTACTACTGCTACAGCTTATAATTATTGAACATTTCAGTTTAAGTCTGATAAAATGTAGTCATAAATATTATCCAAGGCTTTTTTTTTTTTTCATTCACAGCTTTGTTTAGTAGCTTTCACAATTTTTTTGCTCTACTTTAAATTTTAATTTGTGAAAGGTCAGTTCCTGAGCAGGACAGAATTTTGGCTATCATTAAACTTATCAGGGCTCCAAGTACATGTTCAGGTAGGTGAACTGTGACCTCACTGGGAAGCTCAAGACCACTGCGCTATAGGATTTTTTGGCAAGGAGAAGCAGAATAAATTACTTTTAGGGTTTCTTGTTGGCAGCATTACTGGCTGCACAAGAATGCAGGATGGTTTTCTAAGATAGGGCAGCTGTTTTAAGAAAAACTCCTCTCTATCTGGTTTCAGTCTCTCCAACAAATCTCAGAAAGGTCTGATGGTGTTGCTCAGTGTAACCTACACCTCAGCAAGGTCCTTTCTTAGGATTTTTAAATGAAGACACAGAATTTCAACCTCATTTTAAAGCAAATCAGCAACCTGCCAGCACAATGGGTCACTGACTTTTCAAAACCCTTTCTCCCTGAAATAAGGGAGAACATAGGAGATGACAGAAGAGTTTGCAGGGTCAAGCAGCTTCTAAGAAAAGTGCCAGGTAAGATTAGACAGGAAAAGATTCGGCAGCTCTACAATTCATAGGCATTAAAATGCAAGATATTATTTAGAACTTTATTCATCAGAAGGAGATTATTAGGAAGGGAAATCATGACTTCTGCCCTAGTCAAACAGATTGATAAAGAGAGATAGAGAGATAAAGAGTTAGCTGAAACTTTCCAGTAGAAAAGTTTAATTTTGGCAAAGATTCCCTTTCCTCTCTCCCTGCCTCAAAACAAACAAATTAAACCATTGTACAGGAGAAGTTTCTGAAATTCCTCCAAAAATTAGTTAAGAATATTTCATTAGAGATGAGCAATAAGGTTTTTCTGGTAGAGATTTACATTCACCTTCATTCTATGATGTAGGATGTACAAAAGCACAACATCTTCTATAAAGCAACAGTGGTACTATGATACACCTTGTATTATTAAAATGCTTTCGTTTTCAAGTACTTTCAAAGAAAACTTGTTCCATGAAAAATTTTCTCCCTTTTCTGTTATTCTAAAAATTCTAAGCAGCTCTTATGTTGACTAGATTCCTGATTTCCCACATGCCCAACATCCACAAATGATTAAGTACATTTTATATTTACTCTAGCTTGCTAATTAAGTAACTTTCCTGCATATGAAGGGCTAAAGCCAGGAACAGCCCTTTCTGTGCTTTGCATCAGGGAGGCAGCATAATCCACTAAACCTGACCACTATCTGAAGGAATGATCTGCTTAAACCCTAGATCAGACTCTGAAAAACACCTTTTTGCTGTATATTTACACAGCCTACTGTGTGCTGTATTTCTGTATTTTCGTTATTTAGACAGCAACCAAGAACAGGGCTTGGACTCCCCACTCCAGGTATATCCTAGGCCCTCTGGAGGCAGAGATGTAAGGAGAGTGTTCACCACTCAACTTTCACTTGAAAAATAAGACGCAGCAATCATAGAATAGTTTGGGTTGGAAGGGACCTCTAAAGGTCATCTAGTCCAACCGCCCCACTGTGGGCAGGGACATCTTCAACTCGATCAGGTTGCTCAGAGCCCCGGCCAACCTGACCTTGAAAGTTTCCAGGGATGGGGCATCCACCACCTCTCTGGGCAACCTGTGCCAGTGTTTTACCACCCTCAGCATAAAAAATTCCTTCCTTATATCTAGTCTATATCTACCCTCTTTTAGTTTAAAGCCATTCCCCCTTGTCCTGTCACAACAGGCCCTGCTAAAAACTTTGCCACCATCTTTTTTATAAGCCCCATTAAGTACTGAGAGGCTGCAAGAAGGTCTCCAGGAAGTCTTCTCTTCTCTAGGCTGAACAACCCCAACTCTCT
>NW_008824986.1:17255467-17258637 GCF_000699105.1 Pygoscelis adeliae | reverse complement strand
GAACCTGATGTTCTCCCACAGTGGGCGGCTCTTCATTCTCCCAGTCCCCGCCTTTGCCTTCTGTGGGTTGGGCAGTGAGGCTCAGGCACTTGCCAGTGAAGACTGAGGCAAAAAAACCATTGACTACCTCAGCCTTCTCCACGTCCCAGGTAACCAGGTCTCCTGCTTTGTTCTGGGGAGGGCCCCCATTTTCTCCTCATCTTCCTTTTATCCCCAACATACCTATGGAATCTTTTCTTGTTGCCCTTGATGTCCCTGGCCAGATTTAATATTATGAGAGCTTTAGCTTTCCTAACCTGACCCCTGGCTGCTCAGACAATTTCTCTGTATTCCTCCCAGGCTACCTGTCCTTGCTTCCACCCTCTGTAGGCTTCCTTTTTGTGTTGGAGTTTGTCCAGGAGCTCCTTGTTCATCCATGCAGGCCTCCTGGCATTTTTGCCTGACTTCCTTTTTGTTGGGATGCATCGCTCCTGAGCTTGGAGGAGGTGATCCTTGAATATTACCCAGCTTTCTTGGGCCCCTCTTCCCTCCAGGGCTTTGTCCCATGGCACTCTGCCAAGCAGATCCCTGAAGAGGCCAAAGTCTGCTCTCATGAAGTCCAGGGTAGTGAGCTTGCTGTGCGCCCTCCTCGGTGCCCTAAGGATCTCGAACTCCACCATTTCGTGGTCACTGCAGCCCAGGCTGCCCTTGAGCTTTGCATTCCCCACGAGCCCCTCCTTGCTGGTGAGAACAAGGTCCAGCATAGCACCTCTCCTCATTGGCCTCTCTACCACTTGGAGAAGGAAGTTATCATCAATGTGTCTTATTCCAAGTAGAGGCTGGGAGTCTGGACTTATTTCCACCCCTGCTATTGACATCATATGGTACTTAAGCGGTGATGAACTATAAAAATTTAAACCACTCTAGCCTGATGTGAGAAGTTAATACATTCCTACTACTATCTTCCGTACAGAAGCACAGAAAAAAAATGCTGGTCTGTGCCAGGTGCCATTGGGAACTGAAAGCAGCCCTTCCCTAACTTTGCCTTATGGCATTGAAAAGGTGCTTACACAGTGGTCATAGCAAAGCTCATTAGGTAAGTCATTAGGGAAAGCATTAGGTGAAACAGTTATGTTGAAGATTTGTCCTTCCTTTGTTGCACTGATCTTGCCAAAGAACTTTTATATTTCACCTTGTAAAACAAAACAAAAAACCCACAGACTGTTTCACATTTCCCAGAGACCCCCTGGCATGAGGAAGTTAAATTCGACTATCTTTTTGCAGACAAAGGAGGCTTTTACCCTTTTAGCAGTCGCTTGTAACAAACTAGTGTTTTGCTGAGTACCAGTCTCCCAGTGGCAAACAGCACATGCTTAAAGCAGACATGACATTATACCTCCTGTTATATGATCTACACTCCCAGCAAACCTTGTTTTGGAAAATTTGAGAGCAAGAGTTTGCATTGCCATCATCTGTTTAAGAACTCTTGATGGATATTACTTCCATGACCATCTGCCTTTTGAAACTATCTATATTTCTGGCCTTCAAAACACATTCTATGCAGCACGTAATTACATTGCTGACACTGCCATCAAAGTTATTTGTGTTCAGACCTTCTGCATTATTTCATTTGGCCTTCAAGTTCTTGTCCTGACCGAGAATATAATTCACAGATCTCTTTCCTGAACGACAATATTTAATTCCAAGCTCATCACTGTGCACATACAGTTAGGGGAATATTCTTCCCTGTGTTCATTACTTTGCTTTTAATAACAATCATTTTGCCACTTTCTTGTTCAGAAACTCAGGATGGTGAAATCCTTCTGCAACAGTTTTAATTTTATCTCCTTTTGTATCAAGTCTCAATTCTCTCTTTTCACTCACTCCTTTTCCATATTGTTATGAACATACAGCTTCCCCCATTGCACAAACTGATCTTTTTTTTTAACCATCTTTCACAACATGTCACTTCACATGAACATCAGTGATAGCTCAGTTACTACAAAAACCTCTGGCTGAAACTAGCCAAAAGCTTTTTTAGGAAACTAGCTATACACCACAATGTCCAGAGATCATTTTGCTTCACACATTCATTGGCTCGTATAAAATTTAAGAGTTTTAACTTCTCTCCAAAAGAACACATTAAAATCAACAGACGTACATTTTGATAGCAAGTAGCAGCTTTTCCACTGGCTTGTGTTTTTAACGCTACAATCAATAGTTCAATAATTTTGCATTTTCTTTCTTTTAGAAATCTTGATCAAGCATCCCCAATATAGGCACTTGCCACTCACCCTTCTTTTTAGAACTTTATTGCTTCCCTTTTGGGAAGGGAGGGGTAGACCTTCTTTTACCTCCCTTTTCCAGTAAAAGCAGCCTGTTTTTTCCAGTTCCAGTAAGAACAGTCTGTTCTTTATCAAATTATAAAAACCTGTGTGGGAGAGAAAAACCAGCAAAAATAAGGGGAGAACACAGTAAATTAAAAACAGCTAAGGATGCATGCTGTAGAAAAGAAAAGCAACACAGGTTTAAATGATCTCCTTGATGTTGACTTTTGACAAGATTTATGTAGAAATCTTCTGGTTTGTTTTGGGTTTCTGATGGATTTTCTTGGGCTAGATCCTGCTCTGATGCTTGAGAAGGAGAGACAGCCATTTGCACTGTTCCAGAAACAGTTGGTGGGCTCAATGCTGTTTCCAGCAAAAAAAAAGATAAATATATCATTGTGTCCTTGTAGCACTCGTAACAAAGATAAGGGGTTTTAAACAGAGTCAACCTCTAACCCCTGGCAGAGTAAGCATCCAGCTCAGCTCCAGCTGCTAGGCTGCATAATACATAAAACTAGGAAGTTGTTCCCTAGGTACAGTTCTTACTAGCTATCCACCAGATGCAAATACATTTTTTTAAACTAAGCACATTAATCCTTGAAACAAACAAAACTAGAAGTTATAGGATCTGTATTAGCTATAGGGGTAAGACTAAAGTAATTGCTCAGTTATAATTAGCTGGATGACAATTGCGAATGGGACAAACGCAGAACCTGAGGTTTGAGCCTGGTCACTGCTGTCTTCACGCCTACCTTTAAAAGCACTAGTTCTGTTATCCTCAGATAACCTGAATGCACACATAGCATAATGGCTTCGAGCTAATCTTCCTCTTACAGACTGATAATCAGAGTGCTGGGGGGGGGG
>NW_008824986.1:17224528-17255446 GCF_000699105.1 Pygoscelis adeliae | reverse complement strand
CGTTTACCTTGGTCTGGGTTTGGTTATTTTGCGGTGGAAGGAGGTATTGTTTTTCCCCAACAAAGGTAGCGTATGGGGTTTTAGGTGGGAAAAATATAGCTGTTTCACTCCAGCAGTTGATACAAGTCTGGATTAAAATTAAGACCACTGAACTGCAGACCAAGGTAAACGTGACTGTATTTAGATTAGCACAAATACATCTAAATCTCCTTTCTCTTCAGAACAATTAGCTAGCTCTATGAGCATAGCTATGTGAAAGAGAAAGGCAAGGAAGTGAAAGGAAATCTTTGGGGTTTGTTGTGCTTTCACACTCCTGGAGCACCCTGTAGCTCACAGAACAGTAACTGAAGTGAGCGATACAGGCTTCTGGCTCTCTAATCACTAGAGAAAAAGATGAACACTTAGGAGAAGCAAATTATATAAGCAATGAGTACACGTAAAGTGATTCAGGAAAGGGCAGCTTTCGCTCTAGTCATTGCTGATGAAAGCTGTCACTTGGCAGCTAGAAGCTCTAGGCACTGCCTGGCAGATTTCAGAGCTGCACCTTTGAAGAAACTGTAAACCTGTACTGAGTGACAACAGTCAAAAGAGAGCACGTATCACACCTTAGTGAATCAGTGTGCTAACGGTTCCAGAGAGAGCCTCTAATATAAAAAATATCCAGAGCATTAAGATAAATAGCTCAAAAAGCATTAATGATAGCCACTAAAACAACTTGTAGCACACAGTCATTTGCTACAGACACAGGCTGCAATGAGACATTTAAGCAAAATTTAAAATTCTGGAAAAAATATATGTGTTGAGCATCTAAGGATCTTCAACAGAATATTTCTGGTCTTAGAGGCAGCGACAGAAGCACTAGGTGACAGGGAACATCCACCAGATTTTAAGGATCTCTGTTTTTTCATCAGGGACCCACATACATGCACACATCAACGCTTCCATCGGAAGACAGCACTGAGCCCAGAGCAGCTGAGCTCAGCACCTCTTCATACTCTGGAGTGCATTTGAGGCAACAAGGTGGGGCCAGCCAAGCCGCATAAATCAAGGGTTTAGTATTGCTGATGTCAAGTCCAAAGGGCTAATTTCAGAAACAGTTACTTAATTCTTAACAAAGAACAAGGACACTGCCCTTGCAAATGCTCTGGGAAGTCAGGAGATGCATTTATGTCAGCAGTAAGGAAGAACACTGCTACAGTGACCATACACCTATCATTTCAATGATGGTTTCTCTTTCAGTTCTCAGATATCTTGGAAATTCAACTTTAGATAGAATAGTTTGGGTTGGAAGGGACCTCTAAAGGTCATCTAGTCCAACCCCCTGCAATAAGCAGGGACATCTTCAACTCGATCAGGTTGCTCAGAGCCCCAGCCAACCCGACCTTGAAAGTTTCCAGGGATGGGTCATCCACCACCTCTCTGGGCAACCTGTGCCAGTGTTTCACCACCCTCAGCATAAAAAATTTCTTCCTTATATCTAGTCTATATCTACCCCTCTTTAGTTTAAAGCCATTCCCCCTTGTCCTGTCACAACAGGCCCTGCTAAACAGTTTGCCACCATCTTTCTTATAAGCCCCCTTTAAGTACTGAAAGACCACAATAAGGTCTCCCCAGAGCCTTCTCTTCTCCAAGCTAAACAACCCCAACTCTCTCAGCCTTTCTTCATAGCTCTTTGATCATTTTCGTGGCCGCTCCAACAGGTCCATATCTTTCTTATGCTGAGGGCTCCAGAGCTGGACGCAGTACTCCAGGTGGGATCTCACCAGAGCAGAGCAGAGGGGCAGCATCACCTCCCTCGACCTGCTGGCCACGCTTCTTTTGAGGCAGCCCAGGATACGCTTGGCCATCTGGGCTGCGAGCGCACCTTGCTGGCTCACGTCCAGCTTTTCATCCACCGGTACCCCCAAGTCCTTCTCGGCAGGGCTGCTCTCAGTCCCTTCATCCCCCAGTCTTGCACTTGGCCTTGTTGAACCTCATGAGGTTCACACGGGCCCACTTCTCAAACTTGTCCAAACTTGCTGAGGGTGCACTCAGTCCCACTGTCTATTTCATTGATGAAGATATTAAACAGTACTGGTCTCAATATAAACCCCTGAGGCATACCACTTGTCACTGAATGATAATGATGTGATTTCCCCAAGCTCAGAGAACATGTAGGAGAGAACAGATCTGAGCAGCCCAGAGAGCCACTGCTCAAAGGTGAATTCTATCCAAGAAAAAGGAAACTAGTAAATACCAGGCAGGGTCTCCTCAATCACTCTGCAATAAGGCTATATCCTTTCCCATTTCTCTCTATTTGGGTTCGGTGGTTTTTTGGTCTTTCTGTAAATAATTCATAGAGGTCAATCATGTTTCTAATTTTTTTTCTAGCCATCCTATGTACTATATATGTTACTGCAGTACCTCAGGAAAAAAAAAGTCAAATTTGGAATGCAGCATAGGGGAAGAGGAAAGAGCCTATACAGTTTGGAGGAAGGATGAATGTAGGACACATCATATGAATAATGGATACCAAAAGGCATAAACTGGAGACCTGAGACTTGCACAACTCTCTTGGAAAGTTCAATTTCCTTTCTTCCTTTTTACAGCAGTTGTAATAAATGTCTCCTGTTCAAATATATATTAAAATCGTTTATTTTTTTTATCTTGAAACCATTTCTTCAAAGAGTCACTTAGCAAAATCACAATCTCAGAAAATCTGCCTTTAAGTTGGGAGCCAAGAAGCAATAGCAAATGCTCATCAGCACGTTTCCCATTCAGTGGAGATGCAACAGCAACATAATGTATATCCTCATTGTTTTTTCTTATTCTTTTATACTATAATCTCAGCAGATTTATTCTATGTAACTGTATTTGCCAGAAACAATCTTTCAATATAAGTGCTACTATACAAAGGTGTTTGAAGGTAAAAAAGTGAGGATGGAAAGTAGAGGTGTTTAGTCAAAGGAACATTAATTTGAAAATAATCACATTCTTTCCCATACTGATAGGGTGACTTACATGCAAAGAAGGCAGTTCTGTGCGGGCAACACCCCAGATTTATGTACGTTTATCAGCCGAGTTAAGCAGCTGTATTTCTAATGAAAAAAGTATGTTTATTCATGCTCTAAGAGCAAGCCAACTGTCCTATCTCACAGTAAGGCACGTTACGCCCTGTGGTTAAGCAACAAAATATTCCTCTGTTCACGATTTCCACTGCTTAAATTCAGAAGCATATGAGGAGAAACAAACACCACCAAGGGCCAGACTAATCCCCTTAAAGAGGAAAATCCACTGAAATCAACAGCTAAGATAAGCAATTCCCTCCTATACTCCCTGCTGCAGAAATATTTTTGAACTTGCTGTCAATGGAGAGCAATTCAAGTTGGGGTGTTGGGGATTTAGTCCTTTCATCTGTGCACCCAGCATGTGTCAGATGAGCACAACAGTGATGCAGATGAGAGGCACTGCCACAAATGCTTCCAGTAGAGCCTGGCCACCCTGCGTTGTTGCTCACCACCATACACTGTTGCTGTCTCAGCCACAGGACTGCTTGTCTGGTCAGCCCTGGCCCAAACCAGCTCTTGCTTGGTTCACTCCAGTGTTTCTGTTTCAGGGGTGCTGGCACAGGGAGCAAGGCCAGCAAATGCAAGTGGGTGGACACCTCCCCTGATCCAAGCCCTTCTTTAAACTTAGAGGAGACACAGTTAGTCAAGGCATCTTGCTCATTGGCACAAACTCAGCAGCTTCTCACCACTTAACCCACTTCCAGAGTCTTCTCGCACACCAGGATCACCAGGGCAGGAGCTTTAGGTTTACAACTGCACAGCTGGAGAATTAAGTCTTCCCTTCCCCATGAGTTTCTTGCTACAAATACCAACTTTTTTGAATATAAGAAAGCTCAGACTACAGCTGACAGTACAGTCCTATCAGTCTTGATTTCTCAGACTGAATTAAAATGAGAGATAAGAGGAGGGGCTTTCAGCCAAGCTTCTTGTTGTTGTTTTGTAATCTTTAACATTTATGTCTATCTGCGCTGGAGATAGTCAGGACTCCCACAGCTTTTACTGGGTCTGATGTTGCAAAAGCTGTGTATTTCTTAGAGTTCTAAGATCAGGAGATACAGGATTATAAAAGTCAACTTTATGGAAGAATGGAACGTGAACATTTAGAGGTGTTTCAGGAAAAGCAGCAAGAAAAGTGAAATTAGCTACAATTTGTTTGTGCACTTTTTATTCTTCTATGACATGAGAGCTTTCCCATCCGTACTGTGTTTACCTTTCTATTACCATACCAATGCTCTGAAAATTTCTTCACATCCAAGTGCAGAAAGAGTGGCTTCCTTGGCCCAGAGGTCCTCAAAAAAATCTCTGCAGCTTCATGGGCTTTCCTGCACTGGTACGAACCCTCTGCTTCCCAGATAGTGGCCGATTTCTCTGGGCCTGATAGACACCTGTGATACACAGCTCACTTCTACAACTGCACATAAGAAATAGCTCAAACAGACAGGTGGTCTTACAAAGATTCATCTTAGCTTTTAATTCCCTTTCAACTCCCATGTCCCTGTCGCACTTTATCACTTTAAAAAGAAAAAAACAGCAACTGAGGATGGAGACTTCATACAGCTTCTGTGAAGCTCCTATTGACATTCCTGCACTTTATTTCAGTCTGCATTTTATTGTCAACTTGCAGACATTTTCCCACTTTCTCCCCGTCTTGCCTCCAAACTTTGCTGTAGAGTGACTTCTCTCCCTTGCTTCATCTAATCACCCAACCCCACCTTGTCCCAATAACTTTTCAGTTTCTCCAGCAAGAAAATACTGCACTCATCCAGCCTCACCAGATTCCTGCAGTTTTAGTGAACAACACTGGTGCAAAGCAATGACAACTTTCCCCTTTGAGCCAGATTTTCAGTCCGTTCCTTCTTAACACTCAGTACAAAGATGTGGTTAAAGGCAGTACCTCAGGGTACCAGAAAAAGCAGTACTTTTCTCAGTATTCTGTGCTGAGAGCACACTAATCTCTCTCTTCCTGTAGAAACGGACTCTCTGCACCTCAACACTTAACTACTTTCTAATATCTACAGATGTCAGATACCTACACAGTCTCAATTTCCACCCAAACACATACTCAGTTATTCATCAGCGAACACATTTAAAGAGAACACAGAATATGTTGAGTTCTCTTTAAAACCATGCCATTTAACTTTCAATTTAGCAAGTATTAGATTCAAACTGCTTTCCAGTTGTTAGCTCTTCTTATAGAGCTTTCAAGGCTTTTGCATCATCTGAAGTTAAGCTGAACAGGTCTACAACTGAACTACCTCCTGCACAAAATCCAGCATAGTCCCATCTTACATTTGACCTCTAGGTCTATGTTAATCTTAAAGAGCTTTTTAAGCTCGAAAAACTGATTTAGAAGCTTAACTGCCTGTTCTGCCAAGTGCTGACTAGTGAACAAAATAAGATACTAAACAGTACTCTGAAGATGCATTTATAAACAAACATGAAAATATCAAAGCTATACCCAGATATGCAATTGCAAAATTTGTTCCTAAAAGTTATTAACTTGTTGACTTTTTGCTACTATTTATGAAATGCACAATGCACCAGCATTAAGACTGCATGGTCCTAGATCTTAATGTTTCATGCATTAATATAAATTACGTGGCTATTTATGAGCTGGATGTGATTTTTGTAAATAGAAATTGTTAGAAACTGATTTTTAAAGTCTTTCAGCTAGATCTGTATGAATTTAATGACAGAAATTTGTTGGGGGATAGTACTGGGGCAGACAAGGGCCAAACACAGCCCCTAACACTGTTTACCCCTAATCCCCAGCCAGGATTCCTACCAGATAGCCTGAAGGGGGGTGGGTGGGGTGTGTGTGATCCCAGAACAGCTTCACTGTATGGACTGCTTAAGAGTCAATGTCTCTAAATTAATTCCCCTCCAGACTGCCCTTAAAGCAGGATCTGTAGGGTGTAGGGCTTGAGGGCAGCTTTCTTCAGATGGCAAGCCAGGGGATGCACCATATTACCGCCTGGTAGCTGCCTGATCTTTCAGGCACAAGAGGGAGTCTTTGTGGTAGCCACATCCAGCCCTAACCTTACAACAACCTTTTTGTCCAGCTGCCTACAGTCCCATCTGTTCCTCAGCCTAGACTCAGTATTGTTGCAAGGACTTCTTCACTTCCTAGCTTTTATATAAGGTCTTCTTTTGCCTTGTATCTCTTGGAGCTTCCACTCTTCCATCCCTTCTCCCAGCCTTCAATGATGTATTTATCTGCCTTTTAAACAAGTGTCCTTGAAAATTGCCCCTTCAGATTGACTCTAGAACCTCTAAAAACTCAGGTTTTCCCTGACAGTAGTACCTAAGCCCAGCCTGGGAAGCTACTGTCACTGTACACTGATCCTGGTCAGAGTTTTCCAACAACACTGACGTTGAGTTAACCTGTCCTCAATCACTTTTCTCATCTCCCTGAAAGTTTTGGAGCTTAGAGTTGTAAAGTACTGAAATAAAGCAAGGCAATAGAAAATGTGGGGCTGCAAACAAGAGGATGAATTTACATTAGAAGAAGTTAGCAACTAATAATTAATCCCAATTTGCAAAGCCAGATGCAGTATAATAAATAGCCCCTGTTCTATCTAGAGAGCACAGAGACAAGAGGGTGGCTACTGAAATCTTCAGTCACTGTAGTAATGTCCTAGTATTAACATGTTAAATATATTGTCCTGATCAACGTCACAATAAGCTTGCAATACTAACCATTGCAAAGTCATTCATTACAACCTATCTCAGACATGTTTTGACTTACATTAGCATTCCTTTTAGAGAACACTAAGCCATTGTAGTGCATTAAACCTCTTCTGAAACCTCTTCTTAACTAATGCCAAAGTCAAAGCCCTGCAACTGACTGTCAGCTCAAGACAGTTTTTCTGATCACACAGAACACTTTGGCCACTCAAAATGTTAGGTTTAGACCACAAACCGTTTCAGTTTAGACTATGCAACAAAGGTATATCACCTGGAATACAAGACAGGGAATCTTCTAGACTAGTCTTAACGCGCTTTAGGAAATTTACACCAATTGAAAACTATTTATTTCATGTTTACATGCAACAATGCAGTAAACAGGCAGAAAAGAGCTGCCATAAACTTCAGGTAGTTTCATGCTGTTAGTGGCAGAACAAGTTA
This sequence comes from Pygoscelis adeliae, assembly GCF_000699105.1. Classification (NCBI taxonomy): domain Eukaryota; kingdom Metazoa; phylum Chordata; class Aves; order Sphenisciformes; family Spheniscidae; genus Pygoscelis; species Pygoscelis adeliae. The sequence continues at coordinate 17,248,271 of NW_008824986.1, read as the reverse complement.
GCTCATGCAATACATCAAGCAGAAGCAACTATACTGCTCGCAGTACCCAACATGCCTCCCTTAGAACTAGATTAAGTCCTCCTGCATGGTTCTCCATACTTTCAACTCTGGAAACTCCAGTGAAAGTAAGGACATGCTGTATAACCAAGACTTGGAGTCTTCAGCACAGAGGCATCTACCTTAATATCAAATCCTAGCAGAGACAAAGCACTGCATTTTTTACACTGTTGTAGTCAGCTGAGATCAATTTTATTTGAGCTAAATAGAGATCAGTCACTAGGGATGGCTATTTAACTTTACTTCACGCAAGACACTATTACATGGAGCTTATTACTGAAATGAGAGGGACCCAAATTCACAGTATATTTGCTACTCCTCAGCTGATCTTTTGTGCGTGGAAAAGGCAGGGTAGAATTCATTTCACTTCTAAAGGTTAACAGTTTGTCTAACCTTGCCATCTAGATTCCTTTAACCACCTATAAAACGCAGCTCCAAAATCAGGTCACCCTGCATACCTTTACAGTGTTAGATTTTGGGTGGGTTTCATCTCGCCTAAGCATCAGGCTGTTTACAATGCTTCCAAAGCTTCACCACAAGCAGCACTGGATTAAAGTAAAACCCTTGTATGAGTACAAGGAAGCTTGGTATTTAAAAGCAAGCTTTATACCCCCCCACCCCACCTTGCATATTTGTTATTTCTTTCTTTTAGTTTGGACAATAAAAACAGGCTGTTCAAGTTCTCCTTTTCATCCTATTTCATACTTTGGCCTTCACAGGCACAGATACAATGGCTAGAAGCAGTATAATAACTTTCAGTGACATTTAAAAGCATATTTCTGTGAGTATTAGGGAGTTTAAAAGCTGGAAGTGTAGGTTGTTTAAAACAGATATTTTCACTTTTCACCAGAAAAGCTTTCCAAATTACAATAAGTGTAAAACAAATAGGCACTACAGAAGCGTAACAGATCCTAAAGAAACAGTTATAGCAACCTGCAGAATTTGTAGATAGTACAGTCTTATTTCTATAACTTTTCCTTAAACCACCAAGCAGAATTAAGGGAATAATTATATCCCAGAGATTTTCAGTGTTGGCAGCAGACTGTCTGTTAAATTTTACATGACAGCATGAAGCCTGTTATAAATTAACATATTTCACCAAATCCTACTGGGCTTTTCCATAAGAACAGGTAAGCTTAGAAGTAATTGATTTTTCAGCTTTTCTAAAGAGACCAAAAACGTGTTTATCATGACTGAGTATGATATTGGTTCTACTTGCCTGTGTTTGACTTTCTGGTACTAAATGTCATCCCATTATACAATCCATACAATTACAGCTGGATATAGCTTTATGTTCTAAAGCACGTTTTGTGATCACTACTGCAGAAGTATTAGCTCACACAGACCACCAAGTAGCCTATGATACATAGTTAAGACATTGCACGATGAAGCAATTAAAGCATTGAAGCATAAGGCTATTACAAAGAGAGAAATTAAGATGCAGGGCAAGGGACAAAGATTTATCGTATGATCAGATTTGAAGGGATGGAAAGCTAATGAAGCAGAAACACAGAAGAAAGCTAGAATGTTTTTAGTACTATGGTGTTGATTAAATATCATACTGAACATAAGAGCAATTTGGTGCTTTTCTTTTTCCTGGATGTCATTCCCATCAAAATTAAGCTGAAAAGATAAATGCTCCAGAGCTTCACAGATGTTGCTCACCCAGTGAATTGCTCTGACTAGTGAAAGCAAAGCTCAACTTCAAGCCCTGATCCCATGAGAGGCACCATAGGGTTCAATAGTCAAAACTCTTGGCATCAGCAGAGCCTCAGTGATGCCAGTGGGATCTTAGGAGAAAACTGCGATTGCAGACAGGCATAGCTATATGCTTCCAGCAGGAAAAGTATCTTCTGACACAGCCCAGCCTAAATATTTGACTCAAGTTGCTGTTAAATCTACAAAGAAGCGATGCGTTAAGCTTTCAGTTTGGCTTTGGTTAGGAGATCAATGCCATGCAATCCCAAAATCATTTCTTACATGAATTGAGAACAACTGCTGAAGTGTTCTGCCACTCAGAAGTAGAAAGCCAAGCCAATTCCAGACAAGCAGATGCCTACTCTGTTCTCTATGGGTTATTTTATTACCTTCATCAGAGAAACACTTCCCACTAGTGAATTACATGATACAATTAATATCTGTTATGTATAAAGGAGGAGGATGTGTTCTTTCACCTTCTTTCTGGGACACCCCCCCTCCCAAAAAAACCCAACCTTAATTTTGCACTGATAGAAACTTAAGAGCAAGGACAAGTATGAACACATCCTCCAGTGCTTCAAAAGGCGTCTATTAGGGGATACTCTACTCTAAAAAACATCTTTCGTAACATACACTGGATATACAGTTCCACCAAAAAGCCTTTAGCCAGGAAGAAAGAAGCTATACTAGGAACAAAATGAGGCAACCCTCTCTTAAAGGAGCACAGGCTTTAGGTCAGTGAGTTTCAAAGAAGCAAAAAAGAGCATCTGACACAAAATTTGAATCCCATTATCTTTAATGTCCTGTTTCCATCTTAATCTATAGCCAGCTGCCTAACCTGCTGGACAGACAGACAACCTCAACTCAGAGGTTTTGGTATCTCCTGTCCTTTAAGGACATTACTTAGCCTGATTTCAGGCATTCCACTTTCAGTGGAAAGGTCAGAGCCTCTAGTGATATAATTACTTCAGGTATGTAGAAATACATACGCTTCACTGGCAAAATTTCAGTGAAGTGGACATAACAGCAATTATATGCCCAGTAAGCCTTCAACTAGGCTTCCCAAACCCTGTACCTCTGGTCCAGCCATAGGCAGTAGCAGCAAACGCAAATGCTGACTGCTAAGATAGCACCTACATGCCTTTAACTTTCATGGAGCTGATCACCCTTAGTACACGTACCAAGCTGGGGAATCCATGCTCTAAAAGCTAACAGTTTAAACTGTCATTTTTCAAGAACTGTTTGGAGGAAAGTGTTTCATCTGAATGACCAAGTATTTGGTACAACATCCCCATAATGTCTCAAGAATTTGTAAATCAAGCACTGACAGCTGTTGGGATGCTTCAACAGCCACTGAGGCTCTACCATTTGTTTAGACCATCCCAAGAATTAAGCTCACACCATAAACCAGCTTTTTTGCAGTACCTTGGAGAGAAGCCTAGGAACACCACACATCAATACCATCTCAGTTGGCTCTCTACATCAGTTTCTACATAATGCAGGAAAAGACATTTTATGCAGCAAGTTATCACATGGCTCAAAGCTTCAGCTGGGAGCTGCTCACCTATGCTCTTTGCTCAGGGGAGCAACCTCCCCAACACATGTATAGAAAGTCCTGTCTGATGAAAACGGGCAGAAGTTGATCTGTTGTGATATATACACAATCAAATTCCAGGTACATAGCTTTTAGACTTAAGAAGCAGAAAAAAAAAAAAGAGATGCTTTTAACTGAAATGGAAATAACAAATCTAAAGTAGAATACCATATTTCACTTGGAAGGGACCTACAATGACCATCTAGTCCAACTGCCTGACCACTTCAGGGCTGACCAAAAGTTAAAGCATGCTACTAAGGGCATTGTCCAAATGCCTCTTAGACACTGACAGGCATAGGGCATCGGCCACCTCTTTAGGAAGCTTGTTCTAGTGTACCATAGGTCTGCTTTTATTCTTCACCTGTAATAATTTTTACACCAGCATTTTTCAGTGGGCTCATATTTCCTACAGAAGCACAGCTAGCTAATGCTGCATCAGCCTGATTTGGCTCTTCCTAGTGAAATTTCTCCAGCTTCGGAGTACAGCAGAGCTGTACTGACACTGGATTGATCCTGTTTGACCTTCCTCCAAAGGTATTTAAGTAGGTCAAACACAGCAGCTTTCTGAGTGATAGGGGCCTTGCAAAGCACAGGTTTCTGATCACCCAAAGCCTCTTATTTGATATCCCTCATTTCTGCAAGCCCTGCCTTGCCACCCTATATATTTGTGTCAATTCACACAGATATCTGAAATGCTACTGACTTGAGGCACATGCACCTGGGCAAAATTAACTGTGGCAGCAGGAAAGTAGTAGATGAGCAGCAGTTTACAGAGTCCACAAACCAGCAAATTGCTGCCTGTTGAGAAGTTGCTTTCCTTTGCCCAATGATGGGTAGCACAGCTTCATTAGGAAGCCACACACTCCAGCCTTGTTTCACAGCCCACAGATGTTCTGCTTGAACTCTAGCTCCCATCAATCTGCAGTTCAAACAGCTGTGGTAAATAGGATTGTTGCTCAAGTTACCAGGCTTCTGCTGGCTACTGAACTCTCCTCAGAAGGTCTACCCCTCCCTTGCTAAATGCTCAATGGTTCCCAGCATTTTTTTCCCTTGTTAAGATCTTAAAGGAATAAGAATTCAGAAGACTTGGGGTTCATCACACAGGAAATGCATGTCAGAACCTCAAAGATTTCCCCAAAACAGAACTGCAACTGTCTAGTAAGCTCCGAGTCCATGTTTTACAGCTTCTGTTGATCTTCTCAGAGCAGTCCCCTGCAATAACTTTGTAGGCATCTAACAACATTAGCTTGCAATAGACAACAAGTAATGAGAGAAATGCACTGACTTCTACCTGCAGTGGGAAGTTTGGGCCCTCCTTTTGGTGTGATGAGGGGAGGATCCAAGCATGCAGATCACTATTGCACAGTGGCCTGAACACAAAGATACAGCTAGAAAATGACACAAGTTGTCCACTTGAGATCACCGTAAGCAACACAGGGCTGTCATACCATTTACCCTTCCCTGTTTTCCAGAAGAAAATCCAATCTAGAAGGGTTTTACACTTAAACCATCTTAGTGTCTCCCACAAGCAGGGGATCCTGCCTGCCGTTACCACCTCTGTTACTGGTGTTTCTCAGCAAGATACGCACAGTGTGTTGTGACACCTCATTGCTCTCTACAACTACCTGAAAGGAGGCTGTAGCCAGGTGGGTGTTGGTCTCTTCTCCCAAGTAACAAGAAATAGGACAAGAGGAAATGGCCTCAAGTTGCTCCAGGGGAGGTTTAGATTGGATATTAGGAAACATTTCTTCACCAAAGTGTTGTCAAGCATTGGAACAGGCTGCCCAGGGAAGTGGTTGAGTCACCATCCCTGGAGGTATTTCAAAGATGTGCAGACATGGCACTTAGGGACATGGTTTAGTGGTAGACTTGACAGTACTAGGTTAACAGTTGGACTTGATGATCTTAAAGGTCTTTTCCAAACTAAATGATTCTATGATTCTAAGTACTTCACATTAAACATGAGGGTGACCAATTGCAGGCAGTCTTTCATCTGTCCATGCATTCTTCCTATGGCACATATCAAAGCTTCATTGCTAGCAGTCTCCAAGCTTCGCAATATCATGAGCAACACTGCTGTGTTGCCTGCAGTGTGCTACACGCTTTTGTGCAAGTTTCCCGTGTCTTGAAGCAATAATAGAAGGCCTGCAAGACCTTTACTGGACACTCAGTAAAACCAGTAACGTGGGGAGAATGTGACCCAGCTAGCCACAGATGCTTTCTTTGGTTTGCCAGGTCAGGAAGGCTTTGTTTCCTTTAATGTTTCCTTCCTTGGCAATTCTGAAATCATTGGAAGTAGTTCAGAGATCTGTAGAAATAATGCATAAAATTTCAGCTCATCCCTGGAGATATTAGAGCATGCTTTTCTGTAGCAACACTAACACACCAAATAAGCCAACAACTATCAGTTTTAGTTTCAGTGAAACTGTGCAGGGTTTAGAAAAAACCTGACCCTGTTCTGTAACCAGAGCTTGTATAAGAGTCAGGCACATTTACTCACTTGAAGATAATATTTAATTAATACCACAAATAAGAGAATTTTGAGAAGTATCTATTTCCAAACCAGTCAATACATCTTATATCATGGAAAATATAATTTCCATCTTTGACATTTTCTCTGGCAGAGGCAATAGAGGGGGCTGCTCAGAGAAAGTACAGCTGTCACTCAGTATTGTACAAACACAAAAGATAAACCCTGCTCCAAAAAAGAGCACAATATACTTAAATGGCAAAGACAAAAGAACAAGATAACTATACAAAAAGCAGAATTTGAACACGTGAAGCAAGCTCATTTATTAGACAATTAGACCAATAAGAGTATTTCATGAATTGCACTGCCCTGTGAGTATACAATTTGCTTCTAAATGTAGTCCTCTGCAGTGCAGACATGTTTGCCTAGCCCTTTCCCACCTATTGACAGTGTTGTACACACTTTTGATGCTTTACAAAGGAATAAATGGCATGGCTTTATCACTATTATTTCCTACTCTTATTAGGCTAGAGAAAGCAGAGGAAAGAAAGAGTTTTTTATTCTGCCTCCCCACCCCCACAACCCCAAACTCCTGCCATATACTTGGTTGTCACTCCAGAGGAGGCTGTAGGTGTGTCTACCGGAAGGAAAAATCCATAGGAGACAACATAACCAATTTTAAAAGAGTAATTAATCTACTTGGAGTCTGATTGTACAGTTGCTTCTCACTGATTAGATGTGTTTGGAAAAGAGCTAAATTAGGTGGGACTGATTTAGTTTATTAAGAAATATGAGCATTCAGGATCAGATCAGGAGTGAAATGCTAGTTTCCATCTATGATTACTCAGAGTGCTCAGAAGAGCAGATATATGCATTAATACCCATAGATTGTGTTTGCTAGTGATTGCTATAATGGTGGTGGGGAAATAGGCACTAACCTACATTCTTACAGTGGAATCAATAATGATGTGCAACATTATCATACTAATATTGCAGCAAATAGCTGGAACCTTCACAGTTCCTATGAATTTACATGCTCCATTGCGCCTATGTGTTATAGCACAAAAAAGGCTAATCATTCACTTCAGGTAGAGTGCACAGGAACAAAAGCCTTTTTTCCTAAGAATATAGTTTGCATAGGCTCTACACTTCCATTTAGTTGCCTTTTCAAGCATCTTGAAATACTTAAAATTGAAGTAAATTAGGATACCATGTTTTGATAAGACAAATATTTTGTTCAAATACCATTTAATTTTTGTAAAAAAACCCAAAAAAAATCACTTTGGAGAAAAGAGTTTGAAATCTTTCCCAACTGAAAGTTCACCAAGCATGTTTCTCTGTGCTGCTTTTTCCTCAGAATGGCATTTGGAGAGAATGTATTTGTGTTGCCAAGAACTTCCAGCTAGCTCACACTTCAAGGATGTTTTTTCAATGCCACCAGGTGAATGATTTTCCAAGCAAGGTCCAGCTGCCAGCACAGCCACAGGCTTGGATGCTACTCCACAATTCCAGTAGCTTTGCAGTCAGCCAGCAGTCATTTGTAGGAATAATGTTAAGCTTTGGAAAGTCTTGGGGTCTTCCTTAGTTTCCCCCAGGACCCGCAGGACAGGAATTTTAGTAGCATAGCAGATATTTCAGAAATCAGCCCAAATATCTTCCAGTAGCTTCTCTGCAGACCCAGAAGCCCAAGATCAATGAGAGAATGAAACACCCAGACACTTTGCCAAGCAACAGCTTTGGAAAGACAAACTTGAGTAAAATCTCTGAACTGTAGAAACATGTCAAAAAGTATAGAAAGGCTTTTGCTTGTAAACATTTTAATCATGCCATAGAAATCTACTCAAGAGTATCTTTATCGGAGTCTGAGTTCAACTAATATACAAGCTCAGTTCTGTGCATTACTATCCCCACAAGCCTGACACAGCCCATTAACCATCTAATACATTAGAAACACACTTTTCTTGTACCCAGCTGGAGCTGCAATATGTTTTTGCTAGCAATAAGTTTGCTATGTGCTCACTTTTAAACATACCAGAAGACTGAGGGAGCTCTGAGCATAGTGGTAATTTTACTACAGCTACTCAATAACAGTACTACTAAAATTAAATGCCCTTACCAGGAACTTTTGCTAGAAAAGACAACAAATAATTTCTATATTACTACCATTAATTTCATATAATCTCATCTTGCTGGTCACAATTTCTATTTAGCAGCAAGGCCACAGTGTGAGCACAAACAGCATGGCCCTAGGAGGCACAGCAAGCCCTCAGTAAATACTTTATTGTGAGGCATAACCTCTGTGGGGTTTTGTACCAGTATGTTCCTCACAGAAGTAACCCCTGATGATTTTCAAGAATTTGTGTTTCTGTGGATTGTGCAAGCTGTTTGCTGTCAGAATTGTCCCTTAATAAAATGCAAGGAGCATTTCAACACTGTGACCAAATCTCTAGTCTCTGTACAAGACTTGGGAGCAACCGCTCATTAACATCTTCATCCCAAACTTTAGGTCAGATGTGCAAAGACATTTTAATCCTTTTAGTGGGACACTTACCTGAAAATATTTACTTTTTAGGCATTTCAAGATTTGGAATGGATTTTTTTTTTTTTTTGCATCTCACAGGGTGACAGCATGAAGTAGGAAGATTCATGTTCATAGACCATGAGTGACAAGTGTGATCAAAAGCTCACAAAAAGCACTTGTAATAGAGTCATTCTAACTCACATTATCAGCTCTCCAATTCCATTTCCTTCGACTCATAAAGAACCTCACCAAAATTTCTGCACCTAGAAGCCCATATTCTCTGGCTGGACCACATGCTAGAAGAAAAAAAGATCCACCTCGGAATTAATGACCTTTCTCCTCTTGAAGTCCTTATCACCATAGTTTGAATTCCAGAGGCATTTTGTCACTAAGGGTACAGGCATGTATTGGTAGGGATTTTCATAGGAAGATTTGCAGTCTTCAGCTGTATAGTCACAAAATCTCACCTTTTAGATTTCTGAGTTTTCCTAGGAAGTTGTTTGAATCATTACTGTCAAAAAGCTACACCTTATTATCAGTCTGATAAACAAGCCATCTGTAAAGTGTAAGTTACAGAGATCCAGTGTTGGTAAACAAAAAACCAGGCTGTTTAGTTTCACCTTTTCATTTTTACACACTAAACAATGCCACTTCAAGGAGTAAACACTGAACAGAAACATTACTAAGTTGGGACTTTTTGACATAAGAGGTCACTTCAAATAGAGACTAGTGCAAGTGCTGTCTGCAGCTTTCAGCTGAAGGAGCATTGGAGTGATTCCTGGCTGTTTTCACTAGATGCAGAGAAAAGTAGCATTAAACTAGGAGCATGCAAACTGCTGATAAGCTGGATTAACCTGTAATGTAAAATCACGTTGCTTGCTGTTGAACTCTTGGTGTGTCTGCCGAGTCTAGTCTCACCTTCAGACCAAACATTTCGACTTTTTCCTCCATGCAGCAAAGAGGAAGAGAACACAAGAGTTCTGGCTTTATGTTATTCCTTTCATGCATCTATTACTGAGCCAAACACAAATTTATTCCTTGTCCTTTTACTGCAGCCTCAAAGCACATCATAACTACTGAAAACACACCATTTTACAAAAACAACCACAGAATTGATGGAGTGGTTATAAGTTGCAGGAACTAGAAACTGAACCCAGATGTCCTAGATCAGTACCCAGTATTTTGCTTCTAAGAATACCTCTGTTTTCCTTTACATCTCTGTTCTCATCTCACCATGAGTAAAACCACAATCTTGCCATCTTCTCTTTAAATATGTGAGAGAAGAATGGGTTCCAGAATCAGGCATCTGTTTTAGCAACCCAGGGAGGGCTACAGCTAGTCTTTACAGCAATATTAGGACACAGCTGCTGTAAGGTTAGAGTCCAGAAGAGTGATAGAGTTGGGGCGACACAAACATTTTGGCATAACAAGGACTCAAGAGCTCAACATATTCTAGCAACGACTGTACAGCAGCTTTATCACATCAACCAAGAAATGTAGCATGGGCTGACAGCTCCGAGTAATAGGATGAAGCAGCACACACTTCATCTGCTTCCCTAAAAAGCTGCAGCAGGAGTATAAGTTGAAACTCTCCAGCTTCAAAAACATCCAAAAAGTCCTACACATACACATCACATGCCTTCTGGAGGCTACTGGTGGAATTAAGAACTTGAGCTCATGGTCAAAGGTGCAAAAGCTTTCAGACCTAGAAAGGGTGAAGAAAATTCATAGAGCTTTCACTAAGCTTGAGTATATGCTACTTCAGAGCTCCAAATCCAGCACAGAAACCAAAGTCAGTGATCCTGATGTTACCTACTCCCATCAGTTTTAAGAGACCTTTGGTGTTCTGCAAGTTATCCAGTTTTGTTTGATAAAACTAACTTTCTCTACCACTGCAAGCTCATGATGCACGAAAGGAACATTCCCCTGGACCACTTCTGATGACACAAACATTTCACAGCTGTTTCCAGTTTCAGAGGAAAATGAACTGAGTGGAGAGATCCATTATCATTCTTTTCCTGCAAAACCTGCTTGAAAAAGATAATCTAGTATTGCTCTGTCTCTATTCCTGATCCACATTACCCATCTCTAGCCCATCACGTAGTTTAGAGTAATGTAGAAGGTCGGTGCCATGGAGCAAACAGATTCACAACTGTAGAAGACTACATAACTCCTAGGAGAAACACCCACTACCATATCCTGAATAAGCAGGCCTTCCTAAAAATCTTGATCATATCAAGCACTGTTGAAACTGCATTTGCAAAACTTTCACATTTGGAACCAATTCAACAATGAATTGGTTTCTGTATCAACATTCACCACCAGTGAACTCTGGTGATTCAGTAGGAGGTTTCAATACAGGCTTCACTGTTTTCCCCACAATGATTTCATATGAACACGAACGAGTATGAACAATGTCTTACCAAGAATACATATTAAAAAAAAAAATCAGGAAGCAGTAGTTTTCCACTAAGCCTGCAACTCTAGTAACTGTCAAGGATAGCACAGCCTAGACCAAAAACTCTATTTTTTTTATTTCAAGTGTACATAACATTAGAGCAGATGCAAAAAAGTAGCAGCTGGCAAGAGCAGTGCAAAATTGGAACTGTAGTCAGAGCCGGGTGCACCCTCTCTACTCAGTGGTACAGGTGCCAGGCTCTCTAGGCACGGAGATGTCTTACCCCTGTAGCACCCACCCAGGCATGATTTCCAGAGCAGCAGTCCTATTTAGCTTTGGTTCTCAACCTGAAGACTTTAGTTATGCATCTTCTTGTGACACAAGATGTAGATTTACTGGGTTTCCTCCCATTGCTATTCATGCCAGCTTCTGCACAATATGTTCCAAAGACTGATGGTAATGGTTAACAGAGCAGAGGGGGACACGCAGCACCAAAGGGGAAAAAACCCAAACAAAAAAAAATGGTGACATAGCCCTTATTATTATTAGAATATGATGAAAATGAGTAGTGAAAGCCCCACATGGGAGAGGGGAGCCCATCAATGCAGGGAACCTGAGGCTAACTCCAGCTGACCTAGATCCAGAATGGGAAGCAACAGGCTAGTGTTGGTGCCAGGCTGTAGAACAAACACATGGGCATCATCTCACCAGTGCCAGAAAAGCAATTTGGCAGGCTACCATTACCGCACATTCATTACCATCCACCACCTGCAGATCATACCTCCCTTCCATTTACACCACACTGATGCTCATTAAAAGTTTTCCTAGTCCTTGTCATTACAACCAGCTGACTAATACTGCTGTTAACAGTGGTTTGAGCTAAATTAGCTGTCTTTGCTCTATTCAGTCCTCAGTGTGAGTCCTAGCAGCTGTGGAGATGGTAGTTGCTCCAAGACCATTTGTAGGGATACTTCTTTTTTTAAGCCAATTGGTTTTGAATCATTAAGGAACTATACTTTCTGACATGCTACAGAATTTGGAAGTAGCAAAATTTTGAGTTGTTAGCTGTCATTTATTCTAGTTTTAAACTCTCAACTGATATCTCTCTTCTCGCAAGACACTCACACCAGTTTGGCCTCCACTGAAAAACAATGATCTTAAGGGTCCTCTTTGCATCTCCCAGCTTTATTAGAATTACTCCTTATAACAAAAGCATGATTTTTTTTCTGCCAGAACTTTTCCAGAATGTTTGCAATCACCAAATTCCACCTACCTCAAATTGTTACAAAGGGTGCATAACAAGCCCAATAAGGTTAAAAAACCTGTACCCCCCATTCATCTCTTTAGTAAGCTTAGCACTATAGGTAAAATAAGAATGATGGGGCATACATGATTAAAACTGTATAGTAGAGTCAGAAAGAGAAAGAAATATTAAAACTAAGTTCATAACCCACAAAAACCTCTTAGGAAGGGAATGAGCAGTCAACTAAGCTGTGCCAGAACAGAATTGTAACTGAGTAAATATAGAAGTTACATAACATCAGGGAAGTCTCAGCTGCAGAAAAATAATCTTACTGGTTTATTCTTTCCTTTTATCAGAGTGATCTTCAGGATGGCTGACAGCTCTGCAGTTCCTCCACTTGCATAACGCCCAACTCATTAATACCCTATAGGAAAGTAGGGTTCCTTTTAAGCTTTTTTTTTTCCAAGCCTTTGCTTCACACAGCTTCCAACCGGACTGGAATTTTTTATTGTAGCCAATATTCTTTTGACAGCTGTAACACACTGGTCTATGGATACATAGAAGCTTTTTGCTTTCTACATAGCAAAAATTAGTAGAAGCCACTTGGACACAGATAGGGAGGCAAATAACATTCATTATAAACAAGCAGTGCTTCTCAGCAGTTCCATCACAGCTCCCAACTTGGTTCCTTTCCACCGCTCCACCACTTCTTATAAGTTACACCACCTTGTCTGCCCTGTTTGTTTCTGGTTATCTTTTCAATACTACTTCTTTGACCCAAGTAAAGCACACGTTTAAAACTTGACAGAATAATCTTTCTTTAAAGAGCCTTGAAGAAAGACTTGCCTTTTTTTCAAACTTGTTAGCCACACTGATACAAGCATTGCAGGTCTTTGCAGACTTTGTCACAAAATATCCTTAAGGTACAACTACCACCACTGGGAGAAGGGAAAAAAGAAGTGAAGGTTTCAATTCCTGTTTCCTTATTCTCCACTCTTACTTTAAAGATAAATATACTAGGTGAGGTCATACAAGAAACAGACTTCATAACTTGGGCCCAAGGACTTCCCCCTCAAGGATAGATCAAAGACTTCCAAAGTTACATTCATGGTTTTCCATACACAGCAGGATAACACTTCCTAGGAAGTAACCTGTGGTAGAGAGAAGTATAGCAACTAATATTAAAAACCTTTAGCAAGTTTGAAACCTAGAAACATCATTAAAATTACAAATTAAAGCTGGCTCTACCTGTCCTACAAAAACCCGTTCTATTGTATCTTGGAATTGACTGATCAAGGCCACCACCCTCACATGAGGGAACAGAAGAATTGTGTGCTCCATTAAGATTAATAGTGGACAAGTGAAAAAAGAAAGCAGCAGTGAGGGTTTGCTTAAGATCAGAGAGCCCCCACATCTGAGGAGATCTCCAGAGGCTTGAAATTCCTTCCTTTCACTGATTATTAAAACTTTGTTTCCTCAAATTCTTTCAGATGAATTCACTTCCTCCCTACATATAGTCATACCAAGCATCTTTTGATATAAGCCATGAATAGGTATCATTTACATCAAGGAAGTACTGCATCTGCACTTTTATCTAGTTTCACCCACACCAAAATTCAAATATAACTGTTTCAAGGAGCCAAAAGCCTCCATGGCAATTGTTCTTCAGGCTTTAAGCTAGAAACTATGGAGAAGGGAGAGAATTACCAGCAGCCCTGTGAGAGAGCGATGGACAGGGTTGGCAAGCAAAGGGCTTGGGGTGACATGAATGAAAGGGAACACTAAACTAACAAAACATGGCTTAAGCACGGTTACCTCAAACATTTGCATATAAGCAAGAAAATGCTTCTGTAAGTGGCAGAATGAAGACTAGGGGAAATGTGGTCCCACTGCTGAATGGGGTAGGGAACCTGTTGATACAGGATGTGGAAAAGGATGAGTTACCAAGCACTTTCTTTGCCTCATTATTGAGTATCATGACTGTACTCCTTCCAAGTACCTGTGTTAACTGAATGGTTTAAAAAAAAATATCTAATTTTACAAAATCCCTCTAGATTCCTTTGGCAGGCCCAGAAACTTGGAATCATAAGATCAGATTTTGTCCAGTAAGTACACTGCCATTGATCTCAGAGAAGATTTCATTCTTTAAGTTACCTGGAAGAAGCAGCTGATAAACACAGAAACAGCTTCCTCAAAGCACTCGTGGGCTCTCTAAGTCCATTGGTTCTGAGAGGGGGACATAGTCATCTTCCTGACATGTTCTTTTTCCACAGGCTTTTGTACAATTGAGACTTACCAGGCACATTTCAAATATCAACAAGATTACAAGAACTAGAATACCCATGTGTCTATAATAGACACTCTCAATTAGCTTTAAACATTCATGGTGCAGTTCTGGTAATTAGTTTGAAAAAGTTGTGATATAGTTGTAGATATTCCAGGAACAAGAGTAGAGAGCCAGGACTGCCAGATGGATTATTTTCTGCAAGTTATTTGTTCAGCATACATTCCATCTGAATTTTCTGCAAGGGTAACACAATAGGACTGTATAACAATTATTGTAAATCTCTGTATAGTTTAGAAGAAATTACTTCCCTTTTGTAGCTCTACTGAACCATCCACATGCTTTTATAACTGAGTTATGGGAAAATTTACTTTTTACTTCTCTAGCAAATTCTATCAGACAATCCCCTTCAGAAAAAAGCAATAGGAAGTTTCAGAATTTTAAAGCTTATTCAATTCTCTTAGAATTTTCTTTAAGGGGTTAGAAAGAATGAGAACATAATGTATTTTTCTAAGTACAGCTGGCCTTTACTTCCTAAGCAGATGAGATAGGAAAGAGGTTTTACATGCTGGCATAGCCACATGGTACATCCAAACCAGCAATGAAAGTTGCACCAAATCCATTGGTTCCTAAAATGAATGGACATTTTTAATCCAGCACATTGCCTTGTACCTCCAGGCATCATGCCTGGAGCCAGATTTCCACTTAGAAGAGAGCAAAGTGGTCTTAGAGTCACCACTGCATATCATCCAGAATCTTTAAAACATCACCGTCCTAAGATAAAGGAAACTCTTCCTATAAGGGAGGTAGATCAAGAGACAATGTCATCTTGTACACTTGGTCAATATAAGAAAGCGAAGTCCTACCTTACTCTTTCAATGGTCTAACAGCCATTGTACATTATGATTAAGAAATAGGAGTCTAATTTATTCTTCAATCATTACAAATGCAGTATGGTGCATTAAGTAATATGGCCAGAGACCTGGAGGTCAACTTTTTTTTCCTCAGCTTGATAAATTATCCAGTGGCACTGCTAAACCAGATATAGGAACATGACACCTACATTATGGCACCGATACACAGCCAGCTATCATGACCTGGACTCATATCTCTACCTTGTGATACTTCGCTGCTGTGTGTAAATCCAGATCCTAGATAGCCCCAGCTCTCCATGAAGAAAGATTGAGACCAAAAGCTCACTGAAAGCATTCAGACTGCAGACTACATACAAGCCACCTCCAGAGGAACTGAGGCCATGCTCTTACCTGGAATGTAAGATGAACATGGCTCAGTGACTGTCTAGAAATCTCAGTATTACTTATAAGATAGAAAGCAAGTATCTTGCTTTCAGGACTGTGGGGGAGGAAAGCTTAAAACAAACCCTAAGTGTCATTAAAAACAGAATAATGCAAGAATATTTAAAGCATAGAGACTAAGTATTAGTTACATTTAGGAATGTTTTACATCAACAGTATTGTACTTATACCACTCACATTATTAACATTGATCCTGCTTGCAATATTTTTTGCAGATTTTACAGGATATGTCCAGTCTGCAATATCTGAAGTTACCTTGATGTAAAAATTCAGGCCAATTACCAATTTCCAGAAGCATTGCACTTCAGAGTAGTGACATTCAAGACCTTGAATATTTGCAAAAAAAATGATGAAACCAAGTCACAACTGATTCTAAATAAGTAGCAGTTAAAATTACTTTTTTCCTCTCAGTGTGCTGCAGTACATTAAGGGTTTAGAACAAATGGATGTTTTTGAAAACAGCTGAGTGCCAACTTAAAAAGCAATGCATGTTGAGTTATGTGGTATATCTTGTGGTAACAGTAAAAGATGATGTTGGTGACTCCTTTCAGCGTGGTTTAATTCTAGTATTCTATAAGATACCAACAGCCCATTAACCTTCTGCCTTGATTTGAGTGAGTTTCAGAGTATCTTAGAGTGAGATAAAGGATAAAATAAGGTTATTTCTGCTGAACAGGTCTCTAGTTATTCATTCCAAAGGGAATTCCACCATAGTAGACCTGAATCCCAGGTAGCATCCAACAATGCTACAGTTGCAAGCCTATATAACCCAATTCAGTGCATGCTGACTTTTAGGGCAGCAAGAAATACTATTCAGTCCTTTAGGGTACAATTCATCTTCCTAGATTAGTTTAATAGGTATTAATCTAAACAACTCATTCAGATTCTTTCCATAACCTATGGAAATATAAATACATCTCTAGAGAGCAATTAGTTCTATTCTAAGTCTTTCTGGAGGTGTCACCCAGCCTCTATTGACTACAGAGGGAGCCTAGAAGCTTAGCTTAGGCTCTATGTCTAAATAAGACATATTTCAACATTTGAAGTTTCTTGATATTTGCATTAGTGGTGCAGTTTATTTTAACTAGTTTTAGCTACCAGTACAAAAATAAGTTGCTTCATATACACAAAGTATATAAGAATGTTTTCATTCATACGACAATGTTAGTGGGTGTATTACCAATAAGTCTCCAAAAGAAAAGGGGAAAAATTAAAAAAAAAATGAAAAGTTACACTAAAAATCACACCTCCAGAGGTTGACACTAGATTGCTTCCTTTCAGCTTCCTATTAGCGTGCTGCTAATGAAGAATTGCAAGTCCCCTCTTTTGTTGGGCATCCAATGAACCTGATCTGTTTCAGTCTGCAGCCTATGGCTCTATACAATTTTATCCCACAACACTGAATGTCAAGTGTCACTCCCATCCTTCCCTGTGTTCCTAAAAACCTAGCCAACTCATCCTCTGGGAAAGAGGAAAATGCTAACAATCAAAATTACAAATACTTCATTGTCTTATTCCAATATGCTTATTTACATAAATGCCCCCTATTCATCTTATTGGATCAGCGTGACCAAAACAAAATTTGCATTTAAATAGTATCACTATAATTGACATCAAGTACCTGGACTTATTTTCATACTCTTATTTCCAAACATAAGAGGCAGGAAAAAAGCTTTCTCTACTCAAAGAGCAAAAGATCAGTATGAGATAATAAGCAAGGCAATTTCTCAGTTTTTTTTTTTTTATTTGTATTTTTTAATTTCCCAGGGACCCTGTACTTTCCCCACTTTAAAATTTGTGGTAGTTAAATAAAGAAACAGCAGACAGGATCAGACTTGATCTAGTCAAGGGAAGACTGAGTCAGCTTGCATGAACTTGTAACAAAGACAAGAGTTGCTTATAAATAGCATGTCTGCATAGAAGCATCACAGCTAAAAACTACAACAATAGAGCATTGGCCATTGTTTTGTTTTTTGTTTGTTGGTTGGTTTTTTTTTTATTAGGACATCTATCATACCAGCAATCATACACTAGGAAGCAGAAACATGGGTCCAAGGTAAGAAGGGTTTGTTATCAGAGACTAGAGTTTCACTGGAAGGAAAGGTTGTCACTTCAGAACTGAAAGAGATTGCTGCAGGAAGAATTATGGCAGCTTCTTTGAGTATCACCCTGCTGCAGAAAGGGGGACTAGGATTGTACTTTAGTGTTAAGATACAAGAGAATTGGTAGTCCTGTTCTCCACTAGGGGACAGTGGCCATGGAGAGACAAATGGAACAAGTAAAGATTAAACTCCACCAGCTACAAGAACTGGAATAGGTTCAGAGCAGCTTTCTGCTTTCAGGCGATTCAGGGAGAATAACCCCTCTGAATACCAGCTTACAGCAGATTAGTAGCCCTGCTACCTGAAAGCATCCCATAGACCTACATTTTCCTAGAGGATAAAGATACCAATTAGAAATTGCTTTGTCATCTCAAAAGAAAGTCCAAAACAGAAGGAACTAATGAAACCTTCATTTCCTGCAGCTCTGGAATACAACACAAATCATTTTGTATAAAGGAATAGGAGTACAGTAATGATTATGGGATAATGATTATGCTTTTATTTGGGGTTGTTGTTGGCTTTTTCCCTATGGTTCTCTTCTCCACTACCTTCTCATCCATAAAGCCACAGAAGTGTGTCATTACTGCATGACAAAGCTTCCAAATGAAGCATTTAAATGAGATGAAGATTTGTTAATTCCAGAAAAGGGCAAAAGATACAGCACTATTCAAATGATAAAACCTTGAAGTAAAGAGTTGTATGAGCACAGCTGAACTGTGTCAGCTAAAACAGCATCTCTAAAAGCATAGGCTGTAAAGCACCCCAAAAGGCTCACAAAGGACATCCCTCTTCAGACAAGAGGATGGCAGCTCACTTCCCCAAAGGGTGAGGCTGAGCACAGCAGTTCCGGTTATGGACTGCAAGAGTGTCACAAGGAAGGGAAGGGTTAGTTGCCTCTAATTGCTAACACTCCAAGTCACAGTAGATTTTAAACATTTCAAATGTGTTTCAGGTGGGGAGGGCAACCTCTGGGAGCAAACAGTATTCAGAGCCTTACACAGATGGACTGATGTATATGACCTTTACAAAGCCCTCCCTTGTGTTAGCCTCAGCATTGCATGAGCACAGGTTTGTTGAACCAGCTAATCTGTTTGCTCAAATACTTTGTGGCTTAATGACAGAAAGAGGCTCTGACATTTAAATAAATTCAGCTCACCCCTTGCAATATCAGCAGCATGTGTTTTGTGTTTGATTTCTCATTTGTCTATCCTAATAATTAAAGAGAAAGAACTTTTTTGGAAAAAAGGGAAAACAAAATTCACAACTAAACCCAAGGCAGAAAAAAAATTGTTTCCAAATATGATCCAAAACTAACATTTACATTTTTGCAAGGCACTTTAGTAATCAAGATCTGATGAAGATCAAGTTACAGACAAATAAAATACTTGCAAGGCTTAGTCCTCAGACTAACATCTTCCAACCACTTTGCCAATCCCAAGAGCATCCTTGTCCCCCAGTGCAACAGGAGTTACTGCAAGGCAGATCTAACACATGCCAACCTGTAATGGCCATTTAGGAGTTGCTACCTCAGCTGGGTTCATTGGAGCCCACTACCTTTCCATCCCAACACACCTGCTGTGACAGAGACCCTGTAAGAAGCATCATTTGCTCATCATTTCACTGTTGCCAGGGAAGTCAGCTGTACAGGTAGTGCAGTTTCAGGGTGTCAGTTCAAGTAACCAACTGTACTTCACTGGGAAGCAGGGCAACTGAAAGCTAATCAAAGGATCCTGCTAGTGCATAACTCTGCTCCAGTAAGAGTTAAAACATCCTGGTTTAGTCCTGTTACTTTTATTACAATCCCAACAATAAACAGCTCCAGGATGGTAGTTCTGGACATCCGAAATTCAATACTCCCTAAATATTACTGGGAATCTGACTTCAGTTCACTGGAGGCAAAGGACCTGTCAGGCCCCAGCATAAAGTTATCTTTATCAAAAACAATGTTCTGCTCCATTTGTTGTTATTCATTTACACAGCAGGGTAAGTCCTTTCTTCCCAAACCAGAGACTTACTGTGCTGAACAGCAAAGCAGGAGTCCATTTCTGCATAAAGTTGTTGTCCAGCTCTTTTTTGTACATCTTTGTCACAATCATTGTGGCATAAATAACTCCCAAAGGAATAATTGTCACAACAGTTCAGGCAACATCTTATCCACACGAACATGCTTTGAAAAAAAAGGTTTTGTTGTTTTTGTTTAGACAAATTGACTTCTGATGGGTTTTGCACCAGTGGAGAGGACAGTTATCCAGGCACTGACAAAGTTTTGCAAACAGAAAACTATAGGAATGCAAATATTTAGTATTGCCTGAAGTGTTTTCCAGAATACAAGTTTTTAGAGCATAAGGATGCCTTTGCATGAAGTGTAGAGAGTAAAGATGTTTTCAGCTTCTTTCCAACCCCTCTATAGATAATCAAATGAATATACAATTAATCGCAAGCCTTTTTACCCAAATCAAGCCCAATATCAAGACTTCCACTGGTTTCGGATTATCACTGCCAGGAAGAAACCTAAACATTCAAGCAGGTTGTTTTTCATTTCCAGCAGAAGACATTGGTCTTAGAGGACACTGTACAGTAACACAGACACAGGACTCAGCTGCATAGTTTTGCTTGAACCTTTGCCTGCTTTAAATGTGCTTTGAACTGGAAGCTTAGTGCAGTCTTCTCTGGAGCCCCAACCATATATTATTTCATGTTGTTTACCTCAAATACCATCATACAAGCTCTTAACCCTACAAGATGTTGCTCACACCTGTGAAGGCCAGGTGGGATGAGTACAGGTTTTCAGGGCCAGGCCCCAGTCTCTACAGCACACTACACAAGAATTCATTAGACTACATCCACTACTGCATGAATACCATCCCAGACAGTCTCAAAACATGGGTAAAACATTATGCATATTGCCACCAGATATTCCAGTATTCTTACAAGCCTGTTCTCTGAAAGTGTACTGCTTGATCTCAGAATTGCTCAGGTACTTGGCTTACATACCTACCTTGCTAGATTCACATCTGCTTTTGATTTTTGCATTGTTCCTCATAACTTCAGGCAAAGGAGAGAATTCAGCTAGAAAATGACCTGTGTTACAGAAGATTACCTGTTCCATGCATAGGCTTTGGAAAGTGTGCACATGTGGCAGGGAGAGGGTAATACCTCAAAGTCCAGAGCACTCTGCAAATTATATGAATTACTTCTAAGAACCTCAGATATGCTCAAAATTCACCTGATCATGATCAAAGACATACAAATACTGATTTGTTAACTGGATTTTCAGATTCTTGCCTCTTTAGAATCTGGCATATGGATGTTAGCTCAAGAATTTGCACAGGGCATGGTTTGCAGCACACCATACAAAATTTAAAAGGCCCTTTTGAATGCAGCTGGGCTAATCAATCTCCTTTCTCATGAACAAATAGTGCCCAAGACTCCAGTAACAGTAACTCAGTCTCATTTAAGTGCCATATGAAAAATGTTAGTGGTAAACACTTCTACTTAACTGAAATTTAAAAGTCCACTAGTGAGAGTGCCAAGGTTTCCCTTTCTTTCTGCGTGACTGTCTACCGCAGTTTTGCACTGCTAACTTTACCAAGATCTTGAGCAAAAAGAGTGTGTTAATTTCATGTCATCTTGGTTCAAAAACAGCTTCAATAAATGCTTCAGGTCTTTTATTGATACTCTAATTTGTCAGCCACTGTATCTTAAAAGTATCCAGTCACTGAAATTGATGCAATTTCTACCAAAGCCAAAACAGACACTTACTACTCTCCATTGCCTACAAACCTCAGCCGGACCAATGACCTACTAAAAATTATGAGAAAAATGAACATTCTCTTCTCCTTTATGTGACTCAAGTTTTTACACTTCTTTTATACAAAGGCTTTGTATCTTTCAGCTGAGCTATTAATAGGTACAGGAAAACAGTCTGCCTTCTTTCCCTGAGTTATTGCAGGCCAAGGTACTTGTCAGTTCTGACATACAGCAGTGATTTTTTTTCTGCCAAAATACGGAATCCAGTTACAAGTTGAATTGTTGCTTTTTAAAGTCCATTCCCCATCCTTGTACTAGTCAGAATGAATTGATCCACTAATACACTCAGCTATTTCAGGTTATAGGTAGTAGAGTGCTCAGTTCCCAGTGCTGTAAGTGGGCATATCAAAACCCTGCCTCAAAGGGATCAAAAGTCAACACTTTTTTTTTTTTTTTTTAAAGTGACCATTTTCACTTCTCCCAGTAAAGGAGTCAAGCTCTCTACAGACTGATGACTGTTCGCTTGAAGACCTCTACGTGACACCATCACCTATTAGTTGTTTTTTAAATTTATTTTTAAATAAACCTTAGTCTGTTCTCCTTCATCCACATATCAAGCAATTGACTTCAGGTTTGTCTTCATGACCCAGTTAAATCAAGTGACTGACATTTGGCTTTGAGCCCTCAGCTTTGTCATATCATGAGTTAAAACTGTGCACCCATGAAACCTCACATAAACTGGAGCATAAGCATTGCATCAGGTAGCTGACCTTCCACTTCTTGTATCTCCTTTTTGTATATTGATCCAGTCAGGCCATCCTAATCTAGACATAACCCTGGTGGCCAAGTCACATTTCTGTGACCCAGTTTTTCCCCCCTACACATCCTGCTCTGCACACAAGGTGGATCCTCACTCCTCACACTGGAAGAGTCCCAAGAACTTTTAATCAAACATGATTGAGTATCTCTATCCTGAAGATAACAGGACATGGTACAGCTAGCACCAGCTGTTTTGCTCATCTTTTCTATAAAGCACATCAGTTTCAACCTGATGAAAAACAAACTCATTAATCCCACAGAAGTAAATAGCTTTGACCTGCTTCCATGCAAAAACATCAGCCAATTTGCTTTAAAATTTCTGAGCCCAGAGATCCTCACTCAGGGCACAGATTCCCCAGGAATTTTCCAGGTCTTGTGGATTTACCCTCCAAACTGCAGGCATTCTTGAAAAGCCTCAAGTCTTTCAGGTGAATTGGCCTCGCACCTGGGAGAGCAGAGATGACCAACATCCACTGGACTGTTGAGCAAGTACAAGTTTCTGTACCTCTGGAATAATGTGGTGTTTTCTTATGTAGAAAGCAAGAATGGTGCCATATTTCCTCTAGAAATTGTCAGAACTCATGCATTCCCAATTTCACTTTGCAACTTCATTTTGTCTCCTAAACACTTAGGGAGACTAAGCAAATAGAAGATGACATGAACCTGGCAAAACCAACTCATGAGCACACTGATTCAGTCCAGCTGGTTACAAGAGGAGCACAGCAAGACATGCATCATAACAGATCTACCATACTGTAGTCCCCAGGCATAGCTACAACACGGCAATATACTTCAGTTCTCATTTACCCAGGGACTGTACATATGAACCTCATAGTAAGAGTTCAGTTGTGGTGCAAAGGAGTATTGAGTTTGAGAATAAAACCCCTAAAACTTGGGTTGGGCTACTGGTAGGAGTAACAAGCAAGAGCACGAACATGAATGCAGATAACATTTAAAAGTTTAGCACTCAAAAGGGAAAAGCTCTAGAAAGCACAACTCTTGCATGTAACTTTTTACCAGCTGAGTTTCAACTGACCTTACTGCTGAAAGTTATGATTGCTTTTTCTGTCATTGCTAGAGTGAAACCATCTAGAAGAATATTTCCTAAGGACTTATGTTGACCAGGTTATGCTCTTACAGTCCCACTGGTAATGATTTGACAGAAAATGCCCTACAGTTGTGTGATTACTACTGCCAGAACAATGAATAGTAAGATTTCAGTATTGCAGAGAGGAAATGAGGAAGGCAAAAGCCCAGCTAGAACAAAATCTGGCCACTGTTGTTAGAGACAACAAAAAGTGTTTTTACAAATATATTAATGACAAGAAGAGAGCCAAGGAGAATCTCCATCCTTTATTGGATGTGGGGGGGGAACATTGTCACCGAGGATGAGGAAAAGGCTGAGGTACTTAATGCCTTCTTTGCCTCAGTCTTTAGCAGGCAGACCGGTTATCCTCAGGGTATTCAGCCCCCTGAGCTGGAAGACAGGGA
>NW_008824986.1:17181692-17223160 GCF_000699105.1 Pygoscelis adeliae | reverse complement strand
AAGGACGAGAGGAAACGGCCTCAAGTTGTGCCAGGGGAGGTTTAGATTGGACATGAGGAAAAATGTCTTTACTGAAAGAGTGGTTAAGCATTGGAACAGGCTGCCCAGGGAAGTGGTTGAGTCACCATCCCTGGAGGTTTTTAAAAGACGTGTAGATGAGGCGCTTAGGGACATGGTTTAGTGGGCATGGTGGTGTTGGGTTGACGGTTGGACTCAATGATCTTAGAGGTCTTTTCCAACCTTAATGATTCCATGATTAGTTCAATTTTGTGACTGCTAGTTAGGCATCCTGCTCTGCTGAAAGCAATTAGGCTTTGCAAGACTCTCTTTTATAAAACTTTTTAGAGTCAGAATAGCCCCTGGTATTCCAAGTTCATACTGTCTTCTTTTGTATATAGGTTTTTATGGCTTCTTGTATTCTTTGTCATACATTTCCAGAAATAGTGAAAGAAAAACCCAAACAGACAAAGCATATTGATCTTTTCCAGCTCATTTTTCAAGTTTTGAGCACAGTTTCTGTAGTTTGCAACACTGACATCAACTTATGTCTCGGAGCTGCACAATTGAAAGCTCCAGTTTGAAGCTTTTAAAAAGCCCAGGTAAATTCCTCATTTTCTAAAGTTATTTGACTCAAGCAATCTCTTCTCTACACTAAATACTCTTAGAAAGGTTAAGGAGTAAAACACAATTATTGTAACTGAAGGAAGAAAGCTTGAGCTCCAACCTGATAAGCTCTTAGGTATAGACTGGCAGTCAGAATATTTGTAGTACATCAAAAGGATGAGTGACTGCCTACAGAAGATTACTTATACCTGTAGCTTGGGAAGGTAAGAGCAGAAAATATACCCAATTTCTTCCTATGCTAGAGAGGAGGTATGCTCCTAGCTGGCATCTCTCTGTCAGTAACTAAGTTAACTATTTGAGAGACGCTTTTCCCACACACACACTCACAAGGGAGCCTTTTGAAGGAAAAGTACTGAAATCAGACAAGTTACAAGATCTACTCCATCAGTAGTGGTTAATTGTGTCAAACCTCATATTACATGCAGTTGTAGTACATCTGCCTGTTAGAGAAACAGCAGAAATTCTTTTTAGTTTGCAGTTTTCAAAGTAAACATTTTGCAAACACTTTTTTCCTAAACAAAACTATAATTCTTATTTTGGAGGTATTACACATTGCTGAAGTAGAGGCACTTCGGTTCTTATAATGTGCAGTTGTCTATACATACACATGTATACACATACGTACACATCTGAAGAAGAATGATCCCTGCCCTGGAGAGCAAGAGAGACTACAGAAAGGAAAGCCTCATCATGCCCAATTTACAGATGGGGAAGCTGTCTAGATGAAATTCAGTGACTGACAGTATACCTGCATTACAGCTGAAGCACATGGCTGTAAGCCAGCTTTGAAGAGACACCATGCACAGCAGCTGTGGAAGCACAGCACTCACAGGACAACTGCTGTACTGCTGCATTATCTATTAAATACTTGAGCAAGACAACTTAAGACCAGTTCAAGCCTGTTCCAGCTATAATACCACTTTAGGGCTCTGGGGCCAGAGACAGCCTTAACCAAGAGCACATGAGATGTCACTAGCAGAGCACGGTACTCAACCCAGCTCTCTTGAACTACAAACCAGGAGTTTTTAATCCATCATCTGTTTCTTCATGCTATTGTTTCAGCACAACTTTGAACACCAGGAATAGAGACAGCTCAGTCATTTATTTTAGAACATTATTTTGATTTTTTCCTTTAGCTCTGTCATCACTGGAAGACTCCATGAAGCGCTCACTAGAACTGCTGCTTAATTACTTGCTTTCAGCAGAGCAAGCTGCTCACCTGATCAGAGGGAAGAGCTCCAGAAGTCATAGCAAGAAGTTCCTTTCTGACATTTTAGTTGAAATTTGAAGAACACTAGCATCATCTAGGACAGCTACAGAAGTGAGCTGTGCTGGCAAACTCAGTGGCAACTTCACAGGCTCAGGAATTTGCAGAATGAAGCAGCAGAACCATGTTTTATCTAGCTTTTCTTAATTTCTACTACAGATCTTCTATCTCCTATGACAATCTTTGCTGACGTATATCCACGCAGAAAGAGCAGACCTTGAAGCTACTACAAGATCCTCTCAAATAGCTATCCTCAAGCAAGAGGCTGCTCAGCTATTTTCCCCCTTCCCCCTTTTTATTTAGAATGAGTCAGGCACTGAAAGAATCCGCATGCAGTCCTTAACTCAGGCATGCAGATGAAATCTCAGGCAGAGCTAAACCAAGAAAAGAAGTTTGGATAGACTTTGTACAACTGCCAGCCTGCAATGCCGATTTTTGCCTTAGAATGAGTAGAGGAGGCAGCAATATGCAGCAACATATAAAACCCTACAAAGAATATTTAGGAGGGTTGCACACCCTCCATCCCACACAGAGACAAGTTTGTCCATACATCTTTTCTATCTGGGTCTAAGTGGCAGAACTACATCCTTCAAGCAAGCCAATGGTGCACGTGAAGCAAGAGAGGCAGCAGGTGCAGGTCAGACCACCTATTTAGCCACCATGTCTCATTGTACAATTTGTTCCCTGCTTGTGCTCAGCAGCCTGATTCATGGGCCTTCATTCGGTAAGGGACTGAAGCACATGATTGTCACTTTAGTCAAGTGATGCAGTCAATGAAAGCTATGGACTGCATCTGTACTTAGTATTAGACTTTCTTTTGGTGAAATCGAGGCTAGATAAGCCATCAGTGAGCACACATAACAGTGATGAAACATTCACATGCTCTCTCAGGTTTCTCTGCTCATTCTCTAACACCAAATTCACCAAGATCAATCATTTTTTGCCCACTAAAACTTGATCCTTAAGCCCACACTGACTCCTGACACTCGCAGCCTGAAGCACATGGTGAAGGCATTAGACTCTGCCTGTTCTGTTCCCTCCTGCCACTAACCTCAGGGAAGAAATTGGCTTTAGCAGGCAGAGCAGCCAGGACAATTCTTACTTCAGCCAGGGAAAGCTTAGCATTATGTTTTCCCATCTCTATTATTAGGGAACCCTAAAGCCTTAGAAACATCACTATTGATGGACCTGAATAAGTCTATTATACCACATATCACTTAGACAACTTGTTTTCTCAGGGTCTAACTTGCATAGTCGCTCAATGAAACTGGGGCAGCATGAGGGGGGTTTGGAGGGAGCAAAAGCCCTTTCTACCTGCTACTTAAGCAATAAATAATGGCAGAGAACAGGAGATATCCATTTCCTGTGTAGAACCCCCAGGGGCTATATCCTTACTTCTCCCTCCCCTACACCACCATAAACTTCATACTAGCAGAGTGCAGTTTCATAGAAAAGCAAAACCATTCAAGCAAAAAAAATCTTTTAAATCAATATATTGAAATGAAGCAGCATCAAAATGCCTTGTTTTGACAATGTTTGACTAAAAATAGTTTTAAGATGCTCACTTCAAGCTTAATGATAAATTTGCCCACAATGACGAAGTTTCAGATCTGATACTTTAATTGTTCCATTTTGCAATTTTTTTTTTTAAAACACTGCCTTACAGTTCATGATGGATATGGCAATTCAAGAGAGGTACACTTTCCACACAGAAAAAAATTGATTTTTACTCCTGTGTGCATGGCTGTGACTAGAGAAGGCAGGCCAGGGTTTGCATGGAAGATAAACTGTGAGAAGGAAAACAGTAACGTTGAGAAAGAGTGGCAGCTACGGAGCCTCGCAGACATCTCACATTTTCAGGGCAGTGGGTATCCCACAAGGGGAATGGCAGCTCTCTACCCAGCTCAGGGAGAGGGAGAAACTAATGCATTGCTGTTTTGTCTAGTGCCCTGAGACAAGATACTAGCTATTATTTGACATTTATACTGAGATAAAAGGAGTTATCCACCCTTAGATACCACCCTAACTTTTTTGTCCTTTCCTTTATTTCAGTAGCTGATCATGCTACATAAGATGGGTTCAACACTTCAGCTTTTACCAAGTCACTTTACTTTTCCTCGTTTCCCTGCTAAGGAATTGTCTCCTCACTCAAGACAAATGCAAGCCTCTCCTCACATGTAGGCCTCACAAGCCTCTCCTCCTCATTTTCAAGGGGGCAAGAAAGAGGAGAAAAGAAGGAGACAGGAAAGAGAGGAGATGCTTGCAGAAGACATCTCTAAGGAAATCAATATGAGCAATGCTTCATCTCCTCTCCAATCCCATTGTGTTGTATCTCAAGTGTCTCACTTAAACCATAACTAACAAGCAACAACAAAAACCTCAATCATAAGGCAAGGCCTGCAGCAGTATTTCTGCTGTGGTATCAGGTGGCAAAGTTCATAGGCCCCCACAGCTATCCTTAAGGCTTCAGAAGAAGCCACAATCTCCCTTACCAATTTATTCCTTGCCAGTCAAAGCTTAAGGCCTGCATTCAAATTTTGTACTCTAGGTTTACACAGAGATAAAATCCTATGAACTCCAAAGGCAGTTGCTTCATTAGAAGCTGAGTGAAAACAATCATGTCAGCAGTTGTCAACTGATTAGTCCCTTTCCAGTTTGAAGACATGAAGAGGGTTTCTAACTAGACCAAGTTACTACACAAAATACATCAAGGCAGGTCAGCTAAGTAGAAAAAGTGGTTTTGACAGGAAAAATGTAACTCCTGATCCTGCCTCTAAAAGAGATGGGGCATTTTCCTAATGGCAAAACATTAGCTAGAGGATTACAAGACCTTAGTTCAAATCCTGGGTGCATTTTCTTAACGTAAGGGCCTCTCCAACTTGTTAGCATGGAAATTTTGTGAAATGTATGCACATTTTCTTAGCTTGGCTCACGTCTTGGTGGGTCTGGAGGGAATTGAAAGATGTACTCCAAGACGCAACAGGAAACATTGCCAAGATAATGAAAAATAAAAGGAAGAAGCATGCATGCTAGAAAGGTTTTGGTTTGCAAAACAAGTCACAAGATGTAATTCAGTCAATGGTAACAAACAATAGCTGTATTCTCAGACCATCCAGGTGAAAGACTCCCTTTGAGTTCTCACATGATGTGATTTTTTCCCCCTGGCTCAGAGGTCATATATTCTTCTCTGCTTAGAAGAAGTGACATTTGTTAATGAAGCATGCAAGCTCATCTATAAACATCATCTGCTTCCCTGTGGAAGATACAAGAGCTCGTGAAAACTGTAAGAAGTGTTAGTAAAACAGAGGGCACAGTTTCAAGTCTTCAGATCTTGGATTAGGCATCTCACTTTCAAACTCATTTAATTAAAAAAAAAAAAAGAGTTACACCAGAGGCTGGCTGTCAGCACCTGGATGATTTATTCAGTTCAGCATAAGCTTCTGGGCCAGAGAGCTCTGCTCTAGTCCAGTCCATACCAGATCTGGATTCAGTTCTTACACCACCATGAAAGTACAGACCTAAGTGATTTATTTTCTCCAGCCTTTTATTTATAGACTAGGGTCATACTCTTATTTCCCCACAGGGAATAATACTACATGTAATGTTGTAGACCAACCTGAATTTGCTCTGGAAGAGATGGGGTAGAAATAGGCATAAAAATAGAGTTAATCCACCTTATAGCAAGTTTGTCAGGAGCCCAGGCAGCCTTCTAGTGCCCTGAGCCTCAGGCTCAGCTGTGGTTTTAATGTTGGTGGTCATCATGAGATGGCAAGACCCTCCCTGCTCCACCTGCTTTCTCTTAGCAGGCAGAAGAAAGGAGGAATAAGAACAGGGAGCTGTTCAGGAGAAAGAAGGGATGCTCTTGCTGGGGCATAGTGCCTCAGAAGGCTACCCATGCTGCAGGGAGATGGTCCTCAGACCTGGCTGCAACTGCCAAAGAGGACTTTAACTGCTATTAGTAGTCATATTGAACTTGCCCCACAAATTCTCCACTAAATGTTTATCTCATTTTCATGCCATGTAAGTATGTGGGAGGACTTCATTTTAAAACCAAATAGTTTCTGCCTTGGTGCACTACAAGAAACATGGACACAGAAAACTGTTCTTGCTCACTAGTCTTGAGGCTTTTCAATGTCCAAGGCAACAGAGGCAAGTTAGATCCTCTGCAATAGCAACTAATGAGCTGATCAGCTGCACAATTATTTACTGTTATTAAAAAAAGGATTGTCACTATGGCAACAGGAGCATCTACCAGATTCGATTTCTCCAAGACACAAAATGCCTCTCGGGAGTGCACACAGTGGACTGACAAGCTATCAGAGCTTTTCACAGGGTCTCCTAGGAAATACTTTCCCTTGTTTTCCATTGCAGAAAGTTCTGCTGCATGCCAGTCATTGTTTTGACTGACTTCATGAACACCCCTCCATGACCCCTTAAAAAGAGGGAGAGGCAGAGGGAAGTTACTGCCTAGAATAACAAGGCTTGTGGCACCTGTGGGACCAAGTCCCAGGTGAGAGCAGTTTGTGCCACTTTTCAGGGTTCAGCTCTACTGTTCTAATTTCGACTCAGCTTCCTTCCAGCTCATATCACCCCTTTGGGGTCAGGGTTCCAGCTACCACCTTCCCTGATGCCTGCATGCAGGCACTGCACCCTCTTTTAGCAAAGATCAAGCCCTCATTCCAGTTCATTATGCAGCACCAGGAAAAGCTCTTCCAATACAATCAAAGGGCCAAAACACATAGCAGAATAAGCAGCAGTGTCAAAAGAAATGTAATATATTTTTATGCAGAAGTGT
Organism: Pygoscelis adeliae; assembly: GCF_000699105.1. Lineage (NCBI taxonomy): Eukaryota > Metazoa > Chordata > Aves > Sphenisciformes > Spheniscidae > Pygoscelis > Pygoscelis adeliae. The sequence continues at coordinate 17,216,474 of NW_008824986.1, read as the reverse complement.
ACTTTTTACATGACAAGTGATGCAGACTGATGGGGGAGTGCTTGCAAGAAAAACAATTCTGTCACTATCTGCATGGTTCCATCTCCTCCTTGTGCTGAACATAGGGAGCCCATGGATGCAAAATTGACTATAGTAGTTTATTGACCAGACAATTCTAATCCCCAAACAAGTTAGTTCTTATATCACCTGCTTGAACCTACCTGAGGCCACGTTTATGTCTGATGCAAGGGACTGGACCATAGTACCGAAGCAGCCCAAAATTGTATTGAATAAAGTCTAACAAAGTCATGCCCTAATGCCTACCTGCAGGCACCTGAAGTTACAGATATACCTTAGGTCACTATGACATTGTTTCAAACTCACATTGGCCAGTAATGATAACCCTGATACTTCATTTTACAGTTGTGGCAGCTTTGAGCACAGAATCACTAACTTTGAAATTATGTTCTGGAGTATTGCGGTAGTATAAGTCTACAGCAGTTCCTCAAGAACTAGTGGACACTTTCTATTTGCAGAAAGCCAGTTGGCAACAAGGGAGCCAGGAGACTTCAATACTTACTTCTAAAGGTACTTAAACACAATTTCTGTTTTAACATTATGCATGCAGCCATATCTCCTAAGTTTGCCTACAAGTTTCCTATTTGAAGCCCACAGGAACTTGGTCCAAAGTCCCCTAAGAAAACTGACTATTTTACAACAGTGCTAGAAAGTAAGTGAAGTCCAAGAAGATCCTAGGCCTTCCCAGGATCCTTGGGATCAGCACATTTGAGAGTTGTCAACAGTAAACCATATTAGCAACTCAAACCCTGCGCTGGGCCTAGAAACAAGTAGTATTTCACAGAAAAAGAGTGGCCTGAAAAAATTATGTCTCTAAGATAGAAGATAAAAGGAAAAGTTCCCCACTTATTTTCCCTACTTTGATTTAAAAGACCTCAGGCAATCAAGCTGCCCCTTGAAATGGTCTGTTATTTATGATTTTTATCAGATTACATATATTCATAACCTAGTATTTCTGATGACAATTCTGCTCTACCATTCAGAAAAAAGCCACAAAGCACCAAAAAAAGAGACATTCTATGAGTCTCAAATGTTCTGGTTCAAAAAAAGAGAGCAGATCTTCAGATTTCATCCCTCCAACTCTGCCCCAATAATATTTTTACTGAGAATGGATAACAGAAGAAATATTTTTCTCCTATTAAGGAAAAACAAGTAACAGAAGTGACTTCTTAAAGGCATACCTTTAAATTTCTTTAACTTTTTATTTTTCCTCAGAACCCACCCAGTAGTTCAAGGATGGCAGGGGAAGAGCTATCTGTGCCTGCAGTGAGCTCCTAACACATACTTGTGAGCTATACTGCTGACTGAGACAGAAACAGACCTTAAGAGCTCTGGAGCACCAACCCAAACATGGTTCTGCTTATCCTTTCTGAAGAAATACCTGCTTGCCTGACACACCTATCTCATGGGGTAATATTAAGCACTTGCAGACTCTTCTTGCAACCTTCTGCTGTTTTCACAGAGGAGGGAAAGGAAGAAAGGACAGCTCAGTGGGTCCCTTCTCCCTTCAGGACAGTCCCCTGGCCCTTTCAGGGCTTGGGCAGGAGCCCAGCAATAGCATCCTTACACCTGGGGGAGGCAGGTGGGAGCCTAGGTGGCCAAGAGGGTCAAAGCAACAGAGCAGCTGGAGGTCTTGGAGGAAAGAAAGGAAACATTAACTATATCTGGAGGACCACAAGCCATTTGGAGCATGTGAAGTAGAAACCACTGGGCTGCAGTACACAGGAACAAGAATGCCTGTAGCAGCAGAGCCAAATGCAGGTCCTTCAATATGCCAAGAGGTCAGTGCTAGTCACCACAGAAACAGGTGAATCCTAAAGAGCAAGATACAGATGTCTCCAGGAGTACAAAGAAATAAAGATATTTCAGAGTCATAATGCTAAGGGCCAGACACTACCAGCCTAGACTCACATCATTTGGGCTGACATACTGCATGGTAGGGATATAAATCCAAGGTACAATTTCAAAGTTGCAACATTGCTCTGGAGGCACTTCTCATATCATGGAAGATGAAACTATTTCATCCTCCAGGATGTTATAACTCTGTACAGCACTGATCTGACACAAGAACGTTTTGTCAACTCATCCACCAAGACAGACTTCTCTCCTGTTCTTATTTTAAAGGATTTTGCTGCACCATAATTTTTCCCAACACATTTTTCTTTCCCTTCAAATCTGAGATAACTTAAGTGAAAAGCACCTTGTTATCAGTATCCCTTTCTTTTGTGCAATACTTTCTGTGCAAGTGTATGTCAGTCCCTATTTGTCTCCTGCTGGGAAATGTGGATGTGCCTTCCTAAATCTGGCCCCAAGGCCTAACCACAACCTTGCTTATCTTTCTGCTTCTGACAGCTCCAGTTAAATAGTTTCATGTTAAGAAAATGGAAAACACCTGGAAGGAAAAGCAGCCCCTATGACCTCTGCTCCACAGACTCCCAGGGTCTCCTGTGCTACACAGAAGCACTCCTGCTCCCACAGTTTACTCAATAGCTGTATTAGCAGGCAGCTACCTTCGCAAGTCAATTCTTGGAAGCAGGATAAATGGCCTCAGGACTTGTACGTTCTGCCCAGCTTTCAACTCTGTTATGTCTTTGTTATGACAGGATGGGGAGAGCAAGAAAGTTTGTATTTAAAAAAAAAAATCAATTAATTCAGCCAAACAAGCTAAAGAATGTTCAGGTTTAGGAGACAAAGTATTCCTTCTTGGGCAGATGGATGTTGAAGTTAGTTTTCTCTAGAAATTATGCAAAGAGAAATTCACCAAGTAATATAAATAGACAGAAACCATTCCCAGCTCAGGAAGTTCTCTGGGCTGAAAAATAGAGGACAGGAGAGCACTCAAGGCAAATCATTACCCCCCCCCCAAACATTCACTTAGACCTCTTGCTGGAGTCAGAGTTCAGTACTAGAGGGACCCTTTACATGGACATTATGAATCAGGGCCTGGCAAGACAGATCTGATGCAGCTCAGTAAAGTTAGCTTGAACTTGTCCATCTGAAAAGTCCCAAAACATGGACAAAACAGGTGTCACTTCACCAGCTAAGACTAGTGATGAGCTTCCACAAGTTGATGCTATCAGAGAAATCTTCTTTCCAATGGCATTTTGTCTTAGCTTAGTGGCCCCACATTTGGAGGATTTAAGTGAAGCAAGGGAGGAGCAGTGAAACCAAAAACCACTGTCCTTACCTCTCACTGGTCACCTACAGCAACCTCACTTTCAGCTGTCTGAGTAGTGAGGCATCTCCCTGGAGAGGAATTTTTTTTTTTTTTTTTTTTTTTTTTTTACACACAGACACCATCAACCCAGTCCTCCCTTCCATACCAATAACAACCCCTTTAGACCCAAGGCTCTCAGGCTACATGATTAAAGACCCATCAGAGTGAACACAGACTGACTGGGGATCAGAAGCCCAGTCACCTCATCAGTAAGAGCTGGAGCACACCAAGAAGCACATAGTTTCTCTGAAGACAAAGGAGAACAATTAGACTGGTGTCCTTGTGTGAAACCCACAAGGACACACCAAGGAAAGAAGCCCTCCTGCAAGCTGAAGGAGGTTATTACCTCAAGGGCGTAGGACTTCTATAGCTTTTTGTAGGAGGCTGGGTGAAGTGCACTTTGGGGTTGTGCAAAACTTATTATGGAGTGTCTAAGTGGAGGACTTGAATCTACCCGGGAGAAAGAGGATACAAGCAAGCGAGCTATGAGAAAAGCTTCAGGTGGGAATTTGTATCTTATTAGACATCACCGAAAGCCATAGAAAACAACATTATGTTGCTCTGGGAGCAGCAGAGCTTATTTCAATTCCTTTCAGTAGGAAAATTCTAGCAGAAAACAAAGCCTGAATTTGCCTGGAAAGCAGTCAAAGTGGAAAAAAATAAAATAATCAAGTGTCACAGCCTGACTTAAATCACTGGGGGTATGAAAATACTTGCTTTGTAGAAGCACTGTTGTACACTTCGGTCTAGGTTTTCAGAGTTATTTACCCCAAGCCCTTTCTTTACATGCAATTAAGTAATAATTAAATCTCAGTACTCTATGTACAACGCAAGTGCCTTACAATTTTCTGTGTGCATAATTAAAATTATTTATAGACAAAAATGGCAACTGTGGATATGAATGCAATGTTTCAGCATTAAGTTTAATATCAGCAGGCAGGACGGTAATTAGTTAATGGGAATGCAGAGTTTTTCTTCAAGGGCAAAAACATTAATTACTATTTCTTCTATTTTAAATTGCTCTAATGGACAGATTCCTCCCAAAGTACATCTAAAGATTTATTTAAGTTCAGTTATTGTTTTATACAATTGAAATTCAGGCTTAAAATTAGCCATCACCCAGGGAATTGGTAATGACTATTGTTCCTAGTGTTTTTTTTCTTTGAGAAGTAAATCCCATACTCTTGAGTAACTCACAAAAGGCATTAGTGATTCTGCACTGCAGTTATCAGCAAATGCACTAATTTGCCTAATTCAGCAGTCATTTCCAAAGCAGGTCTTTCTTAAAGTGTCCCTGACCATCCTATGAGCATTCATTCACACTGTTTAATACACACTGCAGGATTTTTTTCTGTCCCAGCAACTTAGAGGATTGACCCAAAATTACTCCAGATTACTCCAAAAAAAGTTTAGCTTCCTGCAGAGACAGAGCACACAGATCAGCAGCAAAGCTTCAGACAGGTGATGGAGTGACAATAAGGGAGTCGTGCTCTTTCCCATTTCAGCACTGTGGAGTCTATCCACTTCCATCCAGGCAATACATGCTTGACAGAAGCCATTTCTTGTATGGGAAACTTTCATAAAAGCCACACAGCAGAAATTATATGGTGACAATGCTGGCCCAGCAGGAAGAAACAGTAGTCTTTCCAGATAGGCACAAACAGGAAACCCTCCCATGAGGAGGAATGACTTCACATCACTTCAGGCAAAAACAGAGCTGCTGGTATTATGGTTTTGGAGTTACTCTAAATTTCATTATGTCTAGCTTGTTTCCTGGCATCCCCAGCGAACAGCAGCTCCGTATGCTAAGCGTCAGCAGCATTAGTCAGTAGCAGGGCTGTACTTGTCACCCCACACAGTCTTGTAGCTTACATAAAGCCAAAGCCTCTGAGCTCTGAGGCTTCCATGCCACAGGACCAAGCCCACCAAACAGGAGCTCTGATACTGCAACGACCATACAGCATGAGTTGGTGCCTGCAAACGATTTGATATCCCAAAGACAGAACTCTGCTCCCCACCCCTCAGTTCTCTGCCCTTTGCCAAGGTCACTTATCACAAGGTGGTTCTCAAAGAGCAGCCTGTGAGATACCACCATCCCCTGCCAAGCAATGAACTTTATTTGGGAACAGCCCAGGTGACCCCTGCTAGGAAATTCAAGCTCCCACTCTGCCCCCAGCTGACTGTTTTCACAAAAAGATGATGCTGATTTGCAAAACTATAGCTGCATTGACAGTACAAAATGCTTTCGATGGCATAGCTGCAGCATTCAAAGGGGGAAGGTGTAATAATGATGTAGTTATCCAGCTGCCAGAAAAAACTATTCCCACCAGCGGAGCAAGAAAGGAGTTGTTCAAGACAAGCTCTTATATCCATTATCCACATTTTGCATCACCATCAGCCTTCCTCGCACATGTATACAAACTGAAGGCTGTTTTCCCCTTCGGAGGCTATTAAGTATTTCCTGCACCATTTCCCATGCAAGAGTCTAGTAAGGTGTATATAAACATACATACTGATGCATGTTTGCTAAAGACATCACCATTGCCACTTAGTTGTTGTTTGTACTAATTAAAACATTGTATGGAGATAGTCAACACTGTAAGCAACATTAGATTGAAAGCTTCTAAGTAATTCATCATATTGCTAAAATATGCAGGCATGTTTCTCAGCACCAGAACATCTCCTTTCTAATTTAGAAGTGAATTAGGCATTGCTGCGAGTTTGTGACTCAAAGATAATTACAAGACACCTTTCCTGGCTTCTTGTGTTTTCGATTTGTGATTGCTGCAAGAAGTTTAGCAGTAGCTGTAATTCTCTGTGCTGCCCCAGAAGTCCCCAAGGAGCAGGCCACAATACCAGTTTCTCAGAAGTAAACCATTACACTTGCTTGCTGTAAAGATCAAGATGTAGAATAAATGTGAAATAGAATGTAATTAAGAACCCTTTCCTTCAGGACATTATTTGGAAAGTCTGAATGTTTTGATGAAAACCAGTGAAGACAAATCCCCTGGCCAGGTAACAAGGTCTAACTCTCATGATGATTACTTTCTTAAAAATTAAGAATCCCCATCAATTGTCTACTCACTGTAGATTAGGCCAAAACGCAAACTTACGAGTTGTTAATGTTGAGTCACACTGTTTAGTTCACAACAGACAAGTACCTAAATTCCCCATGAGGTAGGTTAGAAAAAGGAAAGATAAATATGCTTTTCAGAACATAGTCTATTGGCCAATTTCTCATACTGAAGGCAAGAAAGTTTACCCTCACACACAAAAAAAAATCCAAGGTTTGTTGGTTTTTGGTTTTGGTGATTTATTTAGTTTGTTTTTTTTTTTTTAAGTTCTACCTGGAGTACTTAATAGCCTTGAGCAGCTGTTTCCAGTTCCTTGAGGGGAAGGGGGAAAAATCCTCTTATTTGTGATATGATTGAGACCAATTAGAGAACAGCAGAAGCAAGACTGCAAGTAAGATCTTGATACTGAATTGTTGTACATTTGTAACGAACCCATATAACTATGATCAAAGTTGAGCTGACACCACTTAACCCTATTGCAGTTAAAGACAATATACAACTTCACCAAGACCCAGCTAGTCAACGCAAGAAACTTCTAACCCAGTAGAACTCCATCAGCCCAGACCACAATTCAGAATTTCCTATTGTAACCTTGTACCAAACACCCAGATCACAACTCTCAGCTTCTATTAAATGGGAGGAGCACACCCACACCATCCCTGAACATCCCCCATACTGAATCCCTTCAGCTTTGAAGGAAGCAGCACAGAAAGAGTATTGGAAGTACCTGGGAAGGGAGCAATTCTCACTGCCTGCACATTCTGCTGAGTCAGCAAAACTCAGTGCTATGCCCAGAAACAACCTGTCACAGTTACTGGCTGATCACCTCTCCTCAGACAGAGCACTACATTGTCAGGAATAATTGAAGTATTTTAAATCGTATTTCTGACCACCACAGCAAGAGCGTCATGTACTCAATGGTGCCAAAGTATTAGTAGGCAGAATTCCAGATCACCTTCCAGCAAGTACTTTAGTGACCCTTCATCTTATCCCTGCCTACACAGCCACCACATTAGCTCTTCCTCTGGCCTAAAATTCTTTAATTTCTTTAAAGTAAATAGCTCCCTTAAATACATAGTAAGATTTCATTGTACATTAAAAAGCACATGTCCCATGGCCCTGGCATCAGAGTATCTGAATAATTATAGATCACTTGTGACCCAGATGAAAGAGATTAAAAGATTTTGAACAAGCAAAAACTGCTCTTGAAGTCAAGACAAACACACTTACAGAGCAGAACACAAGGAGGGGAATAGAACAGAATTATATATCAGACACCACATCACCACAGGCAGAGCACAAACATCACTGCCAACACCACCACACACTGCCTCCCTAGCTGTAATCAAATCCCCTGATGCATACTCGAGTACAAATAGATTCTGCATCTCCTCAAAACACAGTCCACTGCAGCAAAGCTTAAGGGTCCCAGAGACACACAAATCTGAAACCCAGATTTGAGGCTTGGGTTTATACAAGAGTAATGCCAGATGAGAAAAATAGGGTACCGGAGAGCCCAAAACTAGAAGAAGAGTAATGGGGGCATGCTATTTTAAAAGAAAGTAAAAATGTTACAGAATGCATTAACCTGCTCTAAAGCCTATTCTCACCTTTCTTCACCCCAAATTTCACATCAGCTCTGCAGATAAGAGCAGAGCTCTCTCACAAGTCACTCCATGGTCTTTGACAGGGTATGCATCCATAATGTAGCACCTTTCTATAAGGGGGAAGAAATGAATCAAGTTCATCTATACAAGGGCTCTAACAGCTTGCAGGCAAGAGTCACCTTTGCCTTCAGCAGGCTAGGCAGGAAGTCTCCCACAATGAAGATGACTGTTCAAGATAGAAATAATCCTATACAGCAGTGCTGCACCTGGGGATTCACAAAGAATTAAAGGGAGCTGACATATATCCTAACATCAAGGCAATGAAGATGACATGTTTGTGCTGTCCCAGCCAGACTTGCAGGCTTCGCTTCTCTTTGGAATGGCCTGAATGTCTGCAAAAATACATACCACCTTAATGATATTTTTTGTGAGGGGGCACTAAGGACAGTTTTGGTCAGCAAGTTTTGAAAATGCTGGAACTTAACAGTGGAGATTTGGACATGCTTGTGCAGAACTAGTGCCTAGGCTGCCACAGACACTTTGGGGACACTTAGTGAAACTACCAGTCACAAGAAACTCATACAGGGTGGCTCTCACTGGGGCATCATTCTGTCAGAGCTTGATATGACTAATGCATTGGAACAGAGACTTGTAGTTAAACTGAGAGTCAACACTGCTACATTTGGAGTGGAGATACTCTTGCAGCTTATGACTTTCCATTGTTCAGCCAGACCTCATGGGTCACCACTGTTAAGTTTATTTCATATGCAAGTTCATGTTTTACACTCATTTAAGGAGGAGCATTAAAATCCTTCAAAGTGCTTTTGCCTACACTTTAAAAGTAAAAGATAGAGTATTCCACTGGAAAGAATAAGAAGCTTCCCTCCTCCCTCTTTGTGAAAGAACCTGAAGAAGATCAGATGGAAGAAGCTACACAAATGGCATGTATTATTAGAGAATAGAGGAGATGCAATTAACAGGCAGATGCTTAGTTTATTAGGAGACCTACACAAGGCAAGAAATTTAGTACAAGCCTCCTGCAAGCTTAGGAAGAATTTGAGTGATGCTGTGATTAACAGACACACACCCTGTACTTCTAAACCAAGGGCATTTAGCCTGGTATAATTTAGGTAACGAATGAGAACTGAACAGAGCACTTGCTGCTGGAGTCGCTTTCGAGAGCAAAGCCCTATTTTATTGAACAATTCTTGGTAGAAACACAGAAGAGTGAGACCACATTAAATAAATTCTTGCCAGAGGGAGAGGAAATACCTAAAACATTTCTTAAAGGAATACTCAACTAAGCACATGTTCAGAAGTCACATCTGAGACACTTGGAAGCTAAGACAGACTTTTTCCATGCAGCAGGATTGTTTGCTTATTGACAGGGTGAAAAATAATTACCATCAGCAAGTTAAAATCAATCCTTTCAGAAAAAAAGAGAACACACCTATGTTTAATGCAATGAAGATTTATATGTGAGGCTATGAAACTGGAAGTACCTGCCAAGACAATAAAGAAAGAGCGCTTGCCACATACTTCTTTTTGAAATGAAACAACCCACACTGTCTCCTGCTACATTCTACTAATTTTAACCATCTGCATTTTCTAAATAGATCCCTGCAAAACACCCACAGGAGTTAACTATTCCCTGCACAACACCTCCAGCCTGTGTCTGTAAGTACCACAGACATTTCAACCCCTCCCAAACACACACAACTGAACAAACAGGTATTGCAAGATGCATTCCCCATCTTCACTTGTATTATTTGGGCCTAAGCTTACCTACCCATAAAGGCCTTTTCTTCAAAGCTCAGTCCACTGAACAGGCTACCATTACCACATATCCCCCTCTGAAATAGAGCTCGCTCTGCCCAAACTTGCCCTCCTTCCATCCGCTCACATATGTAACAGCTCTGGTGACCATTAGCTTCAATAAACCAGAAGAAAGAGGTACTAATCCACGGTGTGTGACAAGCAGGGAGAGCTCCAGGTATACTCCTCCACAGCCGGATGGCAAGAGATCTGGGAGGACTTCTCCCCCAGCAGCTCTGCAAGCCCTTTCTTGTCCATACTTAAATATCTGCCAAGCTTCCCATTCAAGTCCAACAGCCATACCCACACACATCCATTCCTTCATGCAACACTTGTTTGTAAGCATTGCTTGAGTATTTCCCTAATTTACTCAACTTTGCAAAGTTTGCTTGCTGAATAAGGTCTTCATCCAGTCAAAGACCATTGCTCACACAGCAGTGCTTGTTAGAAACCAAAACATTATTCATACTGAGTTCTTCCATTCAGTCAGCCTCACTCCAACACCTCATTTTTCCTATTTAGGCTAGCACAGCATTTTCCTGAAATTGGGCATAAGGCTGATATTTTTTACAATTTACTGATTTACTTCTTTTCAAGGCCACTTGATACGTACTAGATTAAAAGCAGCCCTACCACATACGCACAAAAAGCCTTATTTCCCCTCACTGTCATTGTGTCACCCTTCCTCTCTGAGAAAGGCCCACTCCCCGCTGGGTAACATGTTCCATTTATCACAGCCTGCAGAGAACCCTGTTACAGGACTTGGCTGTATATTGCAGCACCCCACTGTCTGCTCTGCAGGTTACAGAGGAGTGCGAGTATGTCATTAATTATACACAATGTTTAACGTATTGCCTTTCATCTATTAATCACTTGAATAGTCAAATTGAACCAACTTGAAAGATGTCTATTACATTTCACTAAACCAAATCTTGGATAGAAGTTTTGGCTCCTCATATTATACAATTAAACAAAACACTCTAGCTACTACTACTACTACAAGTAATATGCTGATAAAACAAAGGTTTTATTTGGTTATTAATTAATGATTCACAGATACATTGACAAGAAATTAAAGCGCCATTTAGCATACAAGAGCGAAAAACCATTAACAGCACAAAATATAAAATTCCTATCTCTATCATACAATAGACATTCTATCACTAATTAAGTAGCTTGCACTAACTGAGTTCCACCTTCACTTTTTGAAAAGTAGTTTGATGCATTCTTTGCTATTCATGTCCTACAAAGCTTGACCTGGTCTAAGTTTTACAGCTACCACTCTGAAACTAGAGTAAGTCTCAGTCTGCCAAGTTCAGTGGACAGCACATAGCTCAGTTCATTTGTCAATCTCCAGCTCAGAGTTCATCCTGCATCTTACAACATCTTATCCCTTCCAAACAAAGGTTTCAAATCACAATTGAAGTGCAAATCTAATAATTAAAACAAGATATACTTAAGACAGAAACAAGGCTTACGTCCCTGAAGAGCACTACTTCTGCAGCTCCCATCACAAACCCCAGATAAAACAGATCTTTAACACAAATTTTGTAAGTTTATTTTCCATTCTGAGAGAATAAAAGGATGTGGGACAACAAGAACTTCCTATGACATTCCTGACACATGTTTTGGAGGTAAGCAATTTGATTAGTTGCTTTTTAATAAAAGTCCTATCTAAGGGAATGTTTCCTTCCAGAAGCACTGATACACCATCCTAACAGGAGGATCCGAAAAGACCTAATACTAGTTGGTAACCCACATTGTGAGCTTTACCCAAAACTATCTCCTACAAACTTGCACTTTGCTGAGGCTCAGCACGACCCCAATGAATCTTGGTATAAATACTCTTACTGGAATAAGTTTTTTCCAGGGGAAAGTCTAGGGATCCCTTGAGTCACTACAGGTTTTAGTCACTGTTTTGGAACTCAGCAGAGAGGCAGACAATAATCTCAGAAGAAAATGCTTGCATTAAGTAGACTATGAAGAGCACCTGGAGACAGATTTTAGTTACAGAATCTGTTCTATATTAAGAAACAAACAAAACACAATGCTTGAATGCTTTGCTACATCTACCTTTCAGGCTTGCCTGGAGCTCTGTTACAGGCATCAACATCTCCTGTGAGAGAGGACTAACCTCCAATACAAGCAGCACTCCAAAACAGGTACTACAGCCTACTGGTTAGGACAGCTTCTGTAGAAATGACTGTTTTCATGAAAGAAGAAAAGAACTAGATCTTCTGTATTCAGCAGGGTAGGAAGCATACATGCACATGTGGAGTTGTGCCAATTACTCTTCTGACACTGGATAAAGAGCTCCCAAACCAACCCTTTAAAGGAATTACCTAGCAAGATCTAGCATCTATTTTTCCTCAGGACTAATTATGAATTAGCTGTAATTCACCACCGTCACCTAACCAAGGCACAATATTTCATCTATGCCATTTAGCAACACTTAGCAAACAGATTACACATTTCCAGAAATCAGTAGCCACTAAGAGTATTCAGACTTGTAACACATTTAAGTACCTAAACTCCAGCCATGTAACAACTTCAGTCAACCTCTCCCTCCCACCCAGCAGGATCCTATAAAGCACTTACCTCCAACCAGACCTTGTCCAAAGGGCAAAGCCTGTTCCCTCAGAGGCTCATAGGAAAACGCAGTCATTCTTTCACAGCCCAAAACATAGCTTCTTCCTTCAGACTTTATCTTCTCCGGTGTACTGGCTTATTAAGCCAGGAACTCAGCTTCATCTAGAGTGGGTCGGGGGAGGTCTCATTTTGCAGGTGAGAGCAATGCAGCAATCTGGGAGACCAAGCCACATGAACAATGGGAAGTACATAATGTAACATTGATAACATATGAGTCTTTTTACAGAACTAAGGACGAAATGCATTGGAAGGTGACCATAGGAGAAAAGGACTGGGTCAGTCAGTGTTAATGCTTGTAGCATTTGAGATGTATGAGTTAGATATAGATATGTCCTTCCCAAAAGGCATAAGATTAAATGAAGGAGAGGATTCAACTAAGGGGAAAGAAGTTCCCAGACCAGCTGATCTCTCAAAAACTGACACAAGAAAGCTTTGTATTTTCTTTCCCTGCAGGAAAGATGTTCTTTGGATGAGGTTAGCAGCTAAATCAGAGCAATGTGACAATACTGGCTGATCAGCTGATCTGATAATACTTTTGTCCTTAAGGCCCAGGCACGAGAGAGAGGAGACAAGCAGTGGGTGGACTGTGATTCACCTTTGTAAATCCTTATTCTCCAGGTTTACTTCCAAGAGTTAGCTATTCATAGTTAGCTGCATGTTTTCTTTTTAGGTGCCATGAAAGTGTTTTGCAGAAGAAATATTTTCAGTGTCCTTCTGAGTCCACTACAGACAACACAATCATTTCCACAGACTTTCCTGGGCCTTAGTCCTAAATGAACCATGAGGATTTCTGACTTGTCTTTTACTTTACTTCTCCTGGGAACCCAAACCCCTTTGAAAATGATTCAGTTTTTCTAGGACCCTGCAACCTCTGTGAACTCATACCCCATCTGCTGCCAGTGGGATCTCAGATTAAGGCTCAAGTTCTGTGAGACTGACAGCAGGTCTTTTTCTTAGTATCCACCAAGACATCTTCTTTCTTTCTTATGAGTTTTTCTATACAGTAAGAATAGCTCGAGCGTTTCCATATCAGAGTGAACTTGGTTTTGTATTAGGACTCATCTCCATGTATTATGCACAGAAGATCTCGCCATAGCAATAGAACCCTAAAGCTCCCCAAAATATCATTACCAATCTTTTTTCCTCTAGGCTCAACCCACCCCACTTTCTTTTTCATTTAACTTCCCTTTTAAGTTTTCCCTGTGCTTACAGAGAATCTTTCCCCTATCCCTTTCTCTCAGCTCTGTGTGCCTTTTCGTTGTGATTATCTAACAGAGTAGTTAAATGTTTCATCTTTGTCTCTTAGCCAGAATTAATTGTTTTATGTTCCACACAGAGTATTTTCTTTGATTAATTAAAACACACACACAGGAAGCTATAGAGTAATTTTATTGCTGTTTCTACTAAAGAGCATTTTGTGTTCTGGATATTATCTGGCAAATGTGCAGTTCACTTAAGAACTACAAAACAGAATTGAACATTATAGAATCATAGAATAGTTTGGGTTGGAAGGGACCTTTAAAGGTCATCTAGTCCAACCCCCCCACCGTGGGCAGGGACATCTTCAACTCGATCAGATTGCTCAGAGCCCTGGCCAACCTGACCTTGAAAGTTTCCAGGGATGGGGCATCCACCACCTCTCTGGGCAACCTGTGCCAGTGTTTCACCCACCCTCAGTGTAAAAAATTCCTTCCTTATATCTAGTCTATATCTACCCCCCTTTAGTTTAAAACCATTCCCCCTTGTCCTGTCACAACAGGCCCTGCTAAAAAGTTTGCCGCCATCTTTCTTATAAGCCCCCTTTAAGTACTGATAGGCTGCAAGAAGGTCTCCCTGAAGTCTTCTCTAGGCTGAACAACCCCAACTCTCTCAGCCTTTCTTCACAGGAGAGGTGTTCCTGCCCCCTGATCATTTTCATGGCCCTCTTCTGGACCTGCTCCAACAGGTCCATGTCTTTCTTATGCTGAGGGCTCCAGAGCTGGACGCAGTACTCCAGGTGGGATCTCACCAGAGCAGAGCAGAGGGGCAGAATCACCTCTCTCGACCTGCTGACCATGCTTCTTTTGAGGCAGCCCAGGATACAGTTGGCCATCTGGGCTGCAAGCGGTGTACCCCCAAGTCCTTCTCGGCAGCTATTCTCAATCCCTTCATCCCCCAGCCTGTATTGATACTGGGGGTTGCCCCAACCCGGGTGCAGGACCTTGCACTTGGCCTTGTTGAACCTCATGAGGTTCACACAGGCCCACTTCTCGAGCTTGTCCAGGTCCCTCTGGATGGCATCCCGTCCCTCTGGCATGTCAACTGCACCACTCAGCTCGGTGTCATCTGCAAACTTGCTGAGGGTGCACTTGAAAATTCATATAAACTACTTAATAATGTAGCAAAACTAACACCAATGCCATCAGTTATAAGGAAAGTCATGACAAACTATGCATTATTCAAGGAATTTGGCTTTTTTTGTCTGTTATTACTGCTGCGGAATTTAAGTACAGTGCATTGTTTTGATGACATAATAAAAGCGCATCAGGTTGCCTACACGTTGCCTGAGTTGACATAGATAACTTAGCATTCAATGGGTAAATTTAAATCCTGTGTGCATTGTTATCCTAGGGGCAGCGGGTCAAACCATAAATAACAGGCCTCAGCGTACCTGAGCCTTGCAGCATTTGAAATACAGCTGAAGACTCAAATCTTTCAGGCTGTGTCTGCTTCTAGGAAAGACGTATCACAGAGCATAGGATATCATATTTCACATATTGGTGATTATGATCACTTTGCCCCATGTGGGCAAGCAAATGTCTTTTTCCTGTTGGATGTGGATAGACCCCACGCTCATCACCTTTAAACTTGACTACTGCACTGCCCTCAGCTGTAAATGCCATAGCTTGCAGCAGGCATTTTAGGCATGCCAGTGCAATGAAAACAAACCTCTGTTGCTCCAATAGCAGCTTGTGCTTCCTTGCCTTGGGAAGGGACTAGTTTCAACAAGTGTATTAATCATCCTCTCCCTAGTCTTGCTTACCCAAGGTCTGCATGGAGTCATCCCTGCCCCGTGGCTTCACAGATCACCTTTCTGGAACCAACCTTCCTCCGGAGCTGTTTGTTCTGATCACTGCCTTGAAACCACTTCTATGTGGTTTCAAATCACACCACTTCTATGCCTTGAAACTCATGTCTGGATAAGCAAAACTGAAGAATTTATACAACAAAACTAGTCACAGAAGCCTGATTTTATCTGTAAGGTCCATGCATCTTTCAAACTCCAAGTTTGGCGCCCAGAAAGGAAGCAAAAACAACTCTTAAGCCAAGACCAGTGTGAGCCAAAGGCCCAGACAGCAAAAGGTGTATGGCTGTGCAAACTCAGATTGCATACACAGATACAGAGCTACCTTATTCTGAAGTAATAAATAGGCATGTTTTAAATTCATTACACCTGGAGTTTCAGGCCTAAATCATGAAAGTTAAGGTCTTTTTTGTTTGTGTAATCTTTCAGTGGCACTTGCCACTGCTGCTATTAAAACAACACTAGGATTGATTTGACACTTTAAATATCATGGACAAATCTTCAGGCACCATTCTTGTCCGCACTATTTTCTAAATGGTATCTAAAACCATTTCCCAGTAAAGTGTGAAATTGTTTTCAAAAGTAATTAGCATATTGTGTGGCAAGTAGGAATTAGTATAGCAATTGACATCACAAAAACCCTAGCAGTCCGCAAGAGAATGGATTTTGAAAAAAATCACTTAAATCTTCATAAGGTCTTGAGGCCAAAGAGGCAGAGAAAATTACCACAGAGCTTTAGTGTGAGCTCTCATTAAAGTATTAAGTCATATGCAGGAATCTACTGTAATTAAATTAAAAGTAAAAATTATCTTTCTTTGCTATGAAATGATAATAAATCATTTTCACCTGTGGTGACAAAGATACACAATCTAACTCTCCTGTACCTGTAATTTTCGCCTTCTTGGAAAATAAGAGAAAGCTCAAAGACGCTTCCAACAGCTGCAGGAACACAACAAGCAAGTTTGTGTTTCTCCACCCTGCTAACACAGGGGCCATCAGCTGGGTTTGGATCGAAGAGAAGCTCTCCAACATCTCAGGAAAGCCATGCAAGCAACTGACTGGTGCTGAGCAAGCAGACACGTTCTCAGATGTGTTTCAACATTAATTATACCATAGAAGAAAAAGCTGCATTTTTGATGTGCGGTGTTTCATTAACAATTAAATGAAGTTTTAGTGTGAACAAAAAACCCAAATACGTTTCCCTTCCTCTCATTCTTCCTAAAGTTATTTCATTTTGTCCCAGCTTCTAGAAACATTGCCATTTTTTTGTGGAAGTGTCACTTTTTAATTAACTTGCTGCTTTTCTTTAGTTCCTGAGTAAAATGCTTATTTGGCTATTTCCTTCTCTTTCCTTTAAATTTAAGATATTTTTAAAACTTCCTATTCTTTCCAGATACTACATGTGTCTTCAATAAGGAAGCATATGCTTGGCATTCCAGTCACTGTAACTGAGGAGAGCTCCACTGACACAAATCTGGGCCCCAGAGCCCAGCTGAAAATTCAAATACTACCAAACATTTGGTAAAATCCCATCCAGAAGTGGCTTCATCAAATCACCCACTATTCATCTTGAAGGGAGAACATGAATGACCTGGTCGGGCAGTTTCTTGCTGCAGGGTGTCAGGATCCCCCCCAAGGGGTGCAAGATGTGACCAGGTGGGCAGAAGCTCCTCTCCACCCCACCCCTCCACACCCCCCTGCTTCATGGGTCTTTTCCATCAATCACCTGAGTCTCTGCTGCAAACTGGCTAGAACTGTTCAGCAACAGATTTATTTCCCCAGAGCTCGGAAACTTTGAGAGTATCTCTTTCTACCCCCTGCTTAAACCTGGCCTGCACCTGAGCTACTGTTTCCCATCCCGAGTCGTCTTACTGTCTGCCCATAATGAACCCATAGTGAGCTCTGAGTGCTGGCTGTGGCCTTTCTTTCCACAGCACTTAGGAGCATCTGCTCCACAGCATTTTAGCCCCAAAAGAGAAAAACATACAGAAGCAGGCAACCATCCAAGAAAGCACTGGAGGTACAGCTTAGTGGACTTCTCCTATATCTAGGATACGGCAGCAGTGGCCATTTCAGAAAGACAGAACTGGAGACAAGGCTACGAGATATTCCCAAGGGGTCCATCCAGGAGACAGGCTACCTACAGTGCAGGTCCAGGTCCACCCAGGAGGCAAGGTTACAGGCAGGCACGTCTACAGACAGGGACTGACGGCCCGCAGCTGAGCTGAAATGGGTCTCCTGGGCCATGGGCAGGGGTGGGGGAGACCCCAGGGGAGGGTGGGCAGGGACACGAAAGGCCATTAGTGCCCTAAGGGACCTGACAGTGTGACCCATCCCTTCATTTGAAAGATGACATTTGCAAATGTCATTGTCTATATAAAAGCCAACAACAAATTACCTTCAATTTTATGATCTCAGCAGCTGAGATCTCCCTCAACTACATGAACGCTTGATGGGATTAAATTTTTTTCACACTTTGTTTTTTCGTATATATTGGTAGACAATTTTCTTCAGTACCAGATCAGATGATCCAGCTAATAGCTCACAAAAGTAGGGAGTCTTCCTTGCTCATCATTAGCAGTCAGTTAGTTCACCAGCTGACTGAATTATTGCTTGTAAGTACTTTTGGATTGATTAGCTCTTACGGGGTATTTTGAGCTGTTTGAATCAAAGTATATTAATTTCTGGATCTTAAATTGTAAGACATTGGAGTATTGTACCCACATAAATGCTTTATTCTATCATATTTTATACTCTTTGCATCATTTACATGGCTACTTCTGACCCCTAGCTGGAGTGAAAAGCATATTCCAAAGTATCCATGTACCATTATACAGGTAATTAAAGCACAATTAGATCACTGACACCTCTAAAATTTTCTCTCAGAACTGAAAGGTCAATCCAAACTATGCCAATTCTCTTTTCCCCTGTTCTACATCAGGTTTTTTAACCAAAAACTTATTTCTTTAAGATTTACAAAGCTGGGAGAAGTTTTCTTTGATTTGTGCTAGACAATCTATGCTTGAGAATGCTAAGTCTTTAGTGAATTAACATGCAAAACATCAAGTCTGCATTTTCCAGATGTAGACTTTGTGAACAGGGTAACATCCACTATGGTTTCTGGCCAGTATCAGGCATATACAAAGATTTCCTCAGAGCTAGCAGACCTGTATGGGTCAGGGGTTAGAAGCTACAATAGCTGGTTTCCATTCTCTGCCGCTGACTTTCCAGGCATGCTTAGGCCTCTCCCGTGCCTCTGAATTCATTGACTTCATTTACCATTGCCTATCACATGGGAATAAAAATATTTAACAACATATTGCAATGACGTGAAAATCTTATAGAACATTTTGCAAACCTAGCATAAAAGATACAAAAGAAATAGCAAATATTATTATTCAGTTCTAGTTCTCCTATTCTTCTGCAGAATGCAAATTTATCAGCTATTGGACTGATTTCGTACAGTTCATCACAGTGTGCTTGCTTCTTTCAAATTGTTCATGAGTGTTTTAATGGAGAAAAATCATGTCTAACATTGTGGGATTAACACTGTAAGATTTCCCAACACAGAGCTGCACCAAGGAATATTCTCTCTGGTATGAAGAGAGAGATTTGCATGGATCAAAAAATTCACTGTTTTAAAAAGTCCTATTTAGAGCCTGTCATTGGTAGCATGATCCATCCTAGGGCTGTTGGATTTTTCTGCTCCTGGATTTTCTTGAAGTAGCAAATCTGGATTTTCTGGAAGTAACAAAAAGAAACAGTTCTATTTTTAAAACCTCAAATGACAGAATATGAATATAAAATCTGCAGGAATACAATCTTTCACAGTCGTAATACAAGACTTTTTCAAGAATGAGTTCAAAATACACCTCTCAGACCAGTTATTAAAACAAATACATTTCAGCTCAGAGATGGAAGTCCATGATTTTTGCTAAGTTTTCCCAAGATTTATTCTGTTGTTTCCATCGTGCTACAATAAGTGGTTCTGAACATCACATTTCTTATTGCAGCAGCCTCCAGTGGTGGAAAGCAGACAAGACACAATCTGGTCAGTCACACCTTCAAAGCAGGCATCATAAACGAACATGCAGTACTGCCACTTCACATGGAACAAGCTGGAGTATTTAATATTAACCAATATTGTGGGCATTCAAGTAGATTTCACAGAAGCTACAAGAAAATTGCCAGTTGGTAGCCAAATATTCCCAGTCTGAGTTTTCATTCCAAATTTTACATGAAATGTGGCCTTAATAATTGCCCCACTCCTTCTTATGCAGTAATGCCCACTAATTACCCCAGTTGTGACTAGATCTTGCAGACCAGAGTTACTACCCTGAACACCTTTTTTTGCTATGTGTAGAGACTGTCTGCAGTGCAAACAAGGTGGTCCTGGGGTTGAAGAAGGTCTCTAAGCACTGCTGAAGTTAAAAATAGAAGGTTTGGTCCTCAGACAAAGTCATATAGCAGGCAACCAAAGGGACATGTGTAACCCAGAGCAGCTGATGGGTGGGAAAAGTGCCATTAAAAGATAATTGTCTAATTAAGTAATTGAAGACTTCAGTAACATATGAACATATGCAACTGAAGACTTGCAAGTGCTATTGAAGATTTGTAACTGTTGTGGCCCAGCAGCTATGAAAGTGAAGCATTTCCTATACATATGAAGGAGCACAACTTCCTTCTTGCCTGCTGCTGGTATTCTCAACTCCCGGGAGGTCCTGCCAGTCCTCACTCTGGGGAGTTTGTGATGAACTTCAGCAGTTTAGATATTAGTCTAGTGGGATGTTCAATGCCACATAAGGGATTTGCAGGCCCAAATACCATTAATTTTAGAAGGAACAGAGTGCTCCAAAACCTTAGGGAGAATCAAGCATTTTACCCTCATTTCCATGCCTAAGATTTCCTTTCAAGGAAAGCTTTTGGTAAGAAATGCCGTTGGGGAAAGCACTGATTTGCAGCTATTGCTGGAGAGAACTGATTACTATGAGTAACAACTGCACGAGTTTTCTTTGTGCTTTCTTGTTAGTCCTGTGTCCTGTTTGTAGAGGTGATTTTTGTATCACCTCTGGGCCCTGTGTTGCAGTTGACAGCTGTAAGGTGGGGTGAAGAATGATGATATGTGCAAAATGTTCTAGCAGAAGCTGAGGGATAAAAGTTTTAAATCACTTGCCTATGACAAGCAGAAGGACTCTGTGGCTAAGGTTCACTGACTCTCCAACACAGCAGTTTATCACTTTTGGCCATTCTCTCTCTCTGCTTGCTTCCACCAGGTAAAGTACTACTAGAAATGAAGCAAATGACAGTACAAGCTCACACATATCTTTTGTTACTTATGGACCCAAGGCAACACCACAACCTTCAGATGTTTATCCTCATGATTCAAGGAGCATGGGTGTTCAAACCTCAGATTTTATTTCAGCGTATGCTAGAGATGGGGATTAGTCAGGTCAGCAACACTTGCCATTGAGCTGGTCAGTCATAAGAGATTTTACAGTAATTTACTAGGACTGTGGTACTTTTGTCAGTCCCATTGCAGATGCAGAGAGATGACTCCTGCATAATGCAGGTCTTTACGAAGTGCTGTCAAGTCCAGCGGAGTAAAGAGACTCACCGGGGGGCTCCTGCATTACAGCTCTGCACGAATAAGTCTGAAGCCCATCACTCTGCTCAGCAGTGCCATGCCTCCCCTCCAACCCTGTGGTCCCTCTCTGGGGTAATCTTACCTCTGTACTCAGGGATAGAGCACCTTGTTGGTGCCAGCAATCACAAGAGCCTCGCTAGAGGACACAGCTTTCACATGATTCACTTAGGTGGTTTTTAATATTCTACAGAAGAGCAAACCTGAGATGTGGTTTGAAGCATTCATTAACCTTAGCAGACAGGTGTTGTAAAGTTCTGGTGGCAGTAACCTCACCTCCTGCCCTTTTCCTTGTCCAGGTGACAAGAAATCTGCTCCCACGTCTTTTCTCTCTCAGGGTCATTTCAGTCAATGCTTTCAGATGATTCCCTACATAAGCAATACTAAAAGAAAAAACATAAACCCCCTTTCTTCATAAAACACCTAAACAGGGATTTATTATGGAACAGATATAGTAATAATTTTCTTGCATGTCTTTCTGCCACACAAGCTCTTTCGCAGGAAAAAGGGTTTGAGGTACCTCCAATGTCCTGGATGGTTTGCAGAGTTCTCTGCATGGACAATTACAATCATTGAGCACGTCAGTTCAGTGGCCAAGCCAGGAAGGTAACCCAAGTGCCTAACTCCTGAACAAGTGAGGAGAAAAATCCTTTTAGGCATTTAGGAGAGTATTATGGTCAGTAGGAGGGATGCACTCACAGCGTGCCATCTGACAGCACTGTGGCCTGACACCGGGCAGAGATCTGACCCTGTGACTCTCGCTCTCTGCTTTTGGGAAGCAGTGCAGGGACTTCTGCAGCCTGTTAGACTGATGAAACACTCATCGGGTGCTTCTGAGGGAAGGCTAAAGGGGAATAAAATTATGAGAGAACAACGTATTTCTGAATTCAAACTTTGATTTTTGAAAGAAGGACTAATTCCTTCCTAAATCTGGCAACAGGTAATGCTGCTTTATGAAAGCAAAAGGGTAACATCACCCAGGTTTACAGGGTCACGGTACAGCCTGCTGAAGGGGGATTAGGAGGGGCTGTTTGTTCCTGCACACACAAAGCTATCACACACACGGCACATCCATGCTGCCCAAATCTCATCGTTGAACAAGAGCTGGTTCCTATTATGCTTCCTTTGACTGACTGACCCTCACTTCCTATCATTACTTAAATCCTTCTCTGTTGCAGAAGTAAAGGATAATATTGGCATTTGCTTAAAAATATTCCGGCAGCAATCTGGGACAGTGTGTGATCCTGTGCCCCCCCTACACACACACATTCAGAGGCAGCCTGTGAGAAGATTTGACTATCAGAAACAGTAAACTTCACTTGATCTATATATCTAAATATCTCTTTCACATACACTGATGGGCATCCTGGCATCTAATCCAAAGGGTCAGCTGCAGAGCAGGAACAGCAGTTAAAAAAGAAGAGGGGGACATACAGTACTACAATAGGTAAAATATCAAGTGGCACATAGAAAGGGAAACAGAGCTCTCCTGCATACACCCTTATGAAAGGAAGGAGGTAATCTAGTTATTGTGAATTGAGAACCCGTTGCAAGCTGGTCGGAGGAAATGCACGTCAGTTTGTCCGGGGGAGAAGCGATTCATGCAAACACTAATGAGCCTTTGAAACTCATTGCATCATTTGATGCCACAGCACTGAGGGATACAGAAGATCACACAAGAAAAGCTATCTTGCATTTCAGCCCGTGTTCTCAGCCATGAACTTGGAGATCTGGGAATAAACTTCCCCTTTGGGCTAGTTAGTTAACTGTGGGGTTTCTTGGACTTGTGTCTTAGCACACGCCCCCGGCAGCTGTCAGAGGCACGATGACACAGACAGGTTTTCTTCCAGCAGGACAAATCCTACCTTTCTATACTTCACAGAAACTAAAGAGTCGTGTTAAGAGTTGTGTTTATTAACTCTACAATACCACGGATCATTCGCTTTGTTTCAGCTCTTCTGAGCAAAGGAAAATCTCGGGTTCTTGCCCTTCTTCTGGAAACCTGATTCCCTCAACCACTTTGGAGAGGTACTCTGCAGTATTAAAATCCTCCCCAGGGAGATTTTGTAGGTATAGTAACACTATTTAAAGATCCCTTCCAGCTAGCTCATGTCATTCAAAATCCTTCTGGAAATATTTAAAACAAGCAGACTGGAGAGGTTGAAGTAAGGGAAATGTGAGAGTTGTGCAAGTGTACAAGTATGCAATAACCTTTCTGAGAGTCCTAAGAATGTGTTGATTATCTGAGTCAAGAATCAATTTCTAAAGCAGCAGAAACAGCAAGCTTTCTTTTTAATTCCTGATAAGCAGAAATAAAGCTATAAAGAAACTCTGATAACAAATGTATGTGTTCTACAAGAAATTCATTAATAAAAGTGTATTAAAAACATATTTAGTAAAGTTTTTTGGTGGAGATTCAATGGACTGAATCAAAGAGCTAGAGCAGAGCCTAACATATTTTTATGAATTCATAAAATGTTTTACAGGATCTCATGAGCAAGACCCTAGAAACCAAATTTGAAGCCTGAAGCAAATTTTTTTACAGTTCATATATAAAAACACAACCAGAGGTTTTTAATGACAATGCTGACACATTGTTAACTATAAGGGGAGCTGGTAATGTCAAAAATAAAAAGGGGAAAAAAATTAAGAGAAAGAATTTGCTGGGTACTGTGGGTACATATACATTTTCTGTTATTTTACCTGGAAGCAAACCCATTAATTGAAACAAAGAGAAATGGTGAAATCACTGCTGAAATCCTCCTTCATGTCACTGGAAACTAATAGTGCTCTTTAAAAGCTCCTTTGGATGAGGACAAAGTTATAAACTAACTGAGCCGCTCCCAGCACTGTGTTTTACCATCTGTGCCATTTCTTTCTTTGCAATGTACTGCTGTACTCCTTTTTTTCCTGACTGGAAAGGCAAGAGGTTGATGTATTTGATGCTAATCATGTAGTATTGCTATACACAAAAAAAAAGCAACAAAAAACCTTCCCAAGATATACATATCCTACAGAGGATGAACACAGAGAAATCTACCTAATAATTAACTTCATTTTCACTTACTTAGTCAAGTATTGTTAGTTTTCCTGTACAAATATTGTGTGTAGCAAAACAACTGCTGTAAAATGAAATGCATTAAAACAGTGTCAATCCTCTTATTTCACAGAGCCAATCGATTGGGTTATCGTGCCAGGAACGCAGAGAATTCATTGAACTGGGACTATTTAAATAAAAATAAATTCACTTTCACCTCCTTCCTCCTTCATCAATCTTCATGTAGTGTGCCTTGTATGAGCTAGTAGCAGATTCGTTGCAGCCATGCTGTAACTGATTGCTATAACTTTGCATATTTTACTGATGTATATTAAGAGGTAGTACTGAGACTCTCAGGATTAACACATCTATGCTTTTATTACCTTTCATTTCCATTCAAAGGCCATGTAATTGTTTACAATGGCTCTTCAAAAGAAGTTCTGCAGGAAACAAAGCCAGAAAATTCACAGTAGATTAAAACTCAGCAGGGGTCAATTCATACGTGGCGAAGAAGGGAATTAAAATAAGAAAACCAGTTTCACTTCTACATTTTCAAAAAAGCAGAACAATCATGACCTTACAATGATCATAATACTTACAGCAACAGAAACCATAGTGTCTCAAAGGCTGTTCATGTCTGTTAATTTGTCTAAGTATGGCCTAGAGAACTAAAAAATATAGATTCTACAGGTTTGCTCCAGTTCCCAACGGGAACAAAATAATGGAATAATTTAGGTTGGGAGGCACCTCTGGAAGTCAGGTGGTCCAACACCACCCCACCCTGCCTCAAAGCAGGGCCAGCTTAGGACAGGTTGCTCAGCACCTTTTCCAGTCTGGTGTTTGACACCTCCAAGGACAGAGATTCAACAGCCTCTCTGAGCCCTTGCTCCAGGGTTTCACTGCCCTCACTGTGGATTTTTTTCCTGGAATCTGATAGGAATTTCCCTTGTTGTAGCTTGTGTCTGTTGCCTTTTGAGAGCAGGATAGAGCAAGCCTTTGTTTCGGGGATGAGGGGAGGAAATTTGGCACATTATTCCAGATGTTGCCTCTTAAGTGCTCAGTAGAGGGGAAGAATCACCTAGGCTCTAGCTAACGCAGCTTACGGTGCAGTTGGCCTTTATGGCCTGGGCAAGCATTGCTGATGCATGAGCAGCTTGATGCCCATCAGGCCATGCGGGGGTTCTTTTCTGTAACTAATTTCTGTATAAAAGGTCAGTTAGCGGCACTGAGAAATAAATAACATCTTTAGCATGTCTTCTGTACTCACTGAAATTTTAGAACATTCCAAAATTGCCTTGGCGTATCTGGTATACCACAAAAAAAATCCCTGAATTTTCCGACACAAACAATTTTTTGCACTGTACTTCAATTTTATCCTTGTCTGCAGTTGTCGTATTAGAAACCATTGATCCAGAGTGGCTTTAGAAGACACATCTGGAGAAGTCCAGCTGGAGAAACAATTAATCCAGTGCCTTTCTCAGGCATTTGAAAGAGAAAATGAGAATAATTTCAGTAGGAGATGAGAAATTTGAGTAAATAACTGATGCCTCTCTGCATTTATTAAGTGCCAGTCTCTACTTTGAGTTAAACTTTTTAATGAACTGGAGTCCAAACCCAAATTCTTCAGCTGGGTGTGGTATGTAATTTGTCTAGCACCTGATATGTAATTGATAGGCAGTTCGCTCTTAGCTCATGTGAGCCTCTGTGAGCCTCGTGTCTGGGAATAATCTTGAAATTCCTTTCAAAACAAGCAGCATCCCCTGTGCACTGATACTACTTTGACAGCCCTTTAAATGACTCTCTTCTGCTGTCTAATGAGGTTTCCACATCGTGCCTTGCTTCACCGTCCTGCTCCCAGCCCCACACTGTTCCATGGAGCTCCCTTAACCTCTGCGCTCCCTCGTCACCTCCATCCTTCTGGTCCAGCCCTCTCTTCCAGCAGTTCCTGGTGTCAGCACCTGTCAGCCATCAATAATGTTTTAGGACTGGGAGGGAAGGTGAGGATTTTATGAGCATTTTTCCTTTAGGTTGCTTCCTTTCCAAAACCCTAACCTTAGATAAAGTTTACCCAGGAAGACAAGATTTTCCCCACAAAGCAAAAGGAGAGACAGAAGGAGGGTATGGGAAAAGAGGTCCTCATGTAGCCCTTCGTGATACAACGCTACTTTTTTGCAAGGGTGGAAAGATATAATCCAGTCGTTCAAATTTTTCTCCTGCCCGGAAGTTTCAAGCGGGTGTTATGTTCTTATTCACTGAGCTGGTGTCATTTAATGCTGTCTCAAATTGTTAAGCAGCTTCTGGATCCTCTCTTCTGATGGATGAGGCAATTCTGTCTTTACGTAATTCAGAGGAACCACACGAGACTTAATTAATATTTATAAAGCATTCAGGATGCTCAGTTGAAAAGGGTGATGATATAAAAGCTCTACAAAAACACAATTTTTCAAATTCTCTGATGTTGCAGGTCAAGTTAAAGACTCATTTTTCCCCTTCATTTTTCTACAGCAATTCTGTCCCCTATGGATTGTGTAGAAACAGTCAATGCCCAGAAGCCAGCAACACAGGGAATTTAAAAAGAGAGGATAACCTATTTACACTTGTAAAGGATGGCATCCCATTAACAGCAAAACCAATGAAATGTTATTTCCTGTGAATTTGTGTCCTGTCTCCTCTAACCACCTCGTCGTACATCTTCCTGCAGCCCTTACATCTCCCATGGGGCACACGATGGTACAAGCAGTAGCTGATCGGAAACTGCCGAGGGGCTGGTCAGCTGGTGCATGCTGTTCAGCCATGCGACTGCTGCGTCTTGAACAGCGAACAAGTTGAACTGTGTAGTGATGATATTATAGCTTGTTATTACATCTGCAATTACTCTGACTCGTGCAAGTTGATTGACATTGTCTGGAAAAGAAGACAGACATCCCAGCTGTCTGAAGAACCTCATTTCTTAAAACTGCCAAGCACAATCCCAAGCAGAGCATAGCAGATCGGACTGAGGCTCTCAAGGCCTCTCGATGATGTCTAGTTTCTACCTATGCCTCACTCTTGCAAACAGCTATTGGTGCCAGCAAAGAAATAAAAACCAGCTTAACTGGGACTGGAGCAGAGTGGAAACCGTCCAATCCTGCTGCAGGGCAGTACCAAAGAGGTGCCATAGGGATCACAGTGACAACAGCAAAGGCACCGGACTGGAAGGGATGTGTTACAGCTGGCAAACAAAAGCACCAGTTAGAGGAACATCATAGCCCATAGGGAAACGTGCGTTTATTTTTTCAGGTCTCATCTACCATGCAGAGGAAAATTATAAAGAGAGTGTTTGTATCTCCACTCAACTGTGCCAGAAAAGGGAAATCATCCAGAGCAGAGATTTGTCTAATGTGGAATGATTTAATGGCATATGGCGTAATTCAGCGAGTAACCTGAGGCAATCTCCTCCCGCAGCAGCCCAGCAGTGCGGTACTGTCATCCTCCCCCGACACCACAGGCAAGACTCCTCAGGGATGTGGCTGCCTCTTCCCAGCAGCCGCCTCCTGTTGCTTGATCCAAACACTGCTCCCACCCCCCTGTGGGGAGCTGAGGGGCGGTGAAGCAGCTGCTCCTAAGACAGAAAGTTAGAAGTTGTTTTATTTCTTAACATGCAATGCCTACAACTGCTTCCCAGAGACATTCAAATGATTGCATCCCTGCTCTGTATCAAGTCAAGGGATTGCTGGGACCAGGCTCCTGAACCACAGTGCCTCGGCACCATGCTCCAATCGAAGTGCTGGCACTCATGGGCCCAACTTACCTTCCCTTTCCTCCCCTGGTGCCAGCTCCAGTGTGTTTTTGGTCCAGTGCTGGGCTATTTCAGCACTGGAAGCTGGCAGAGAAGTCTCCACTGTTTTCTTTTGCTGAGTTTGTTTTCACACACCCGTCAAGTCCATCCTCTTGTCCTCTTCTGTGTGCCTCCCCAGAACACTCCTTTCTTGCTGTGCCTACAAAAGCAGGCTGTCTGTCAGCTGAGCCCCCTGCCCACCCCATCACCAGTATCACCCCGCTGTTGGTAACTGGTCTCACCAGCCAGCCTTCTCTGCTGCTGGTGGCTCTGCCACTGTTTGGCATCTCCTGCCAGGCTGCAAGGTGCTGCAGCTGATCTTCACCATGGCATGCATGATATTTGTGTCCTTTTCACTGTTGGGATGCATTCAGCCCCCTGAGAAGAAACTTCAGAGCTGTAAAAAGCTGAATACCCAAATTGCCTGTTGTGCTCAATGCCCTGTTGGGTTACAGAGCAAGCACCTCCAGCAGGAGCAGCAGGGAGACTTGGCGCACAGAGCGAGCAGGCAGATGCTTGGAGACGGGAAGAACAGTTGTTTGTCCAAGCTGTTTTTAGCGGTAGCATCAGCTGCACCACTGCTGGCTGGCAGGTGAGCAGAGGGAGCTGCCATCCTAGATGCTCGAAAAGCTGCTGACTCTGAGAATAATGGAGTGACAGGAAAAGGAATGTAGGAAAGCAAAAGGGAGATGTTTGCTGCAACAAGATAAGTCTGAAGTGAATCATTCCAGGACCGATTAGCTGGTACGAGGGCAGTTGTGAATTTTACAGCTGCCCTCCAGTGGCTGTGTTAGTATCTATAAATCTCCCCCAGACTGGATTAGCTAATATTTCAGATGTGGAAGAAATCCTTTTAGAGTTTTATTTGTGCCAGAGCAACCACTTCTCTCACAAGCAGTTTAAGACAGAGGAATTGATTCCTTGTCATTTTGACTAAAGGAATCAAATTCTGATCCCAAACAGTTTAGTGGCAGAATAATAAAAATAGTATTGCTACTAAACCATCAGCAGGCAAGGCTGTGGAGGACAGGCGTAGGGAGTTAAATGCAGTCTCTTCCAGCTCAGAGCATGCCTTTGGGTTTATGATTTCTGGGTTTCACCACCATGCTCCTTCTCACTTTTAAACCATCTCTAAGGCAATTGCTCTTTTCTCAGATCCTGGCCCAGGTGTGAGCTCTGCCCTGCACATAGTCTGGGAGGAGCAAAGGGACCTAAGGATCCTGTTGAGCTTCATTCCTCACACCTTGCTTTTTAGGCTGGCTGGAAATTGCTGGAATTGCCACAGAAACTTAAAGCCTTAAGGGTGAGAGGCCCTTAAACGTACTGGTGTAAAATATACCTGCCCTCCTTTCAACCTTTCTCCATCATTTGTTCCTGTCACCAGCTTGGCTCCCTCCGCCGTGCTGACAGTGGCCAGTGATGCTTCACAAGGAGCTGAACTGGGAGTTCCATCCGCCCAAAAAATAATCCAGAAGAAAAGGGGATGGAGGGGGAGGAAGCTGCAGAATTTCCTTCAGCTGCACTGCCAGCAAAGCCTCAAGCCAGTCACCTAGGAACAGGGGACACAGGCATTGGGGAGGAACTGAGCAAGGACAGGGAAGGGGAAAGGGCAGCATTTGTCCGTATCAATGCTGTTGTCAAGAGATGCACATGAACCCCATCTCCTGGGCTCCACAAAGCCATCTGGACACCGGGACAGAGGTGCTCAGCAGGGCACCGGCCATCTCCCTGTCCAGACCCCACACCTACACACTGTGCAGTAGAGTGAACTGCACTGACTCCCCTATCCTGAAGGAGTTCTTGAACTCAGGGGACGCCTCAGTTTTTATTTAGGGCAGATTCAGATCTGCTTTGCACTGGTACATTAGAAGGTTTTTGAGTAAAAAAACACTGTGGGCTCATGAATTAGGCTGTTCACTGTTTTAATGATTCTTCTTCCTGGGACACTTGAGTTCAGAAGGTTAACTTCACAAGGAAAAGCCTGCAGAATATTTTAAAACTAAATTAACACTTGTAATGCTTTGCAGAATATTTAGGAGATGTAGTGATGCTGTGAGGACACCTTGTACCCACATTCAGCCAAAGTCTTGGAGTTGCCCTCCGGCAACAGAGGAAGGTTTACATCTAAAGAGGGATAAGCCAAGCTGGCAGCCCTGCAAGGCTCTCTGAAACACTCCAAGTACACAGCCTCTCCTTTCCACCTACGTTGCAGAAGACCCAGTTCTCTGCCTTCCACAGCTGTAGAGGGGCATCGGTTTGCATGGGGTGGGAGGGTTGGGGGATCTGATATGGGTCTGCAACCCAGAAGTCTGGTCTTGCATCTGGGACACTTCCAAACTTGAGGCATGCTCAGGTCTGGACTTGGAGTGATGGCTTCGTTTCTTTAAAATGCCTGTCCAGACCAGAGGTTGCAGGAGGAAGGTGAGGTGAAGAGCTTCTCTCCTAAAGCAAATTTTCTCTTGAAGCAGTGTAAACACCACTTCGTGCCCATAGGCATTAAAGATGGTCTTTCAAGGCGGTGGTGTTTGTGTCAGGTGCCAAACACAGCCTGACTCCTGCAACTATAAAAATCAATCACAGCAACAGATAAAATCAGCTCCAAACGAAGTGCTTTCCATGTTAAGCAAATATTGCATCTGGCTGCCAAGGAAATGATGTTTTGTTTCTAATGGACAGCCTGGGGGCTGAGGTGTGGGAATGGTGGTGTCCAGGCCCTCTGTGGGAATTGCAGCTATAGATGAAATTCCACCACCATCTGCTGGACACACTGAAGATGGAGCTGGGCTCATCCGTGTGTGTTTGCTAGCAAAATGACAAAATCCCTGTAAAGAAAAAGGTTAAAAATGTCAGGGCCAAAGTCATTACCCCCCCATTTTCCAGCCACCAGGAATTTTTCTGCACATGGACAAAAGTGGCAACTACACATCCCCTTTGGAAAGTCTGGTTTTATTTCATTTTATTGTAGCCCTGATAGATCTGAGAGGCAATTCTTACATCACAAAGTACAGTCTGAATGCAAAAGCTGGCGAACAGTGGGGACATAGTGTTTTCTTAGACAATTTAAACAAAAAAACTCTTATGTGGTTTACACAGTAGGGAGCAGTCAGACTCAGGGTTATCCCCCTGTATGAGAATGAGTTGGGAGAAAGAAATCACTGTACCAGAGCCCATGCAGACAGTGGAAATTGCTATAGTCACATAGCAATAACAGGGAGAACTGAATTTTTTGTATTAAAGAAGAAATTCACCCTGAGTTAGTTGGACCGGGAGTCTCACTGTGCCTCCCCTCCCCTCACTTATTCCTACCTGCCGTGATGCTACTGGGTGGCCAGGTCCTGCCCAGGTTGGCAGCCCTCCGTCCGTGCCACACACTCCATCACTGCCGTGGAGTGGCTGAGCAGGTGCCCCTGGTGCCACTCCGGGGCGGGGATTGGGGAGAGGTGCCCAGCGCAAGAGACGCACCTTGGCATTGCCAGCACAGTACAGCATAGCACCGTGCACACTAATACCTGTGGCACTATGGAGACACCGGTCCATCCCCCAGCCCTGCTCCCAGGACCTGGGTACCTCAGGGCACCACACCATCACCTCGCGGGCACTGAAGGACTTTCTAACAAACATAGAGCATTAAGCGGTCTTCCCAGGGCCACATTTGGAGACCATTTCAGAGCCAGGAGCTGAGTTCCGTATCTCCATGTATCAGAGCAACATCCCTCCAATCCTCCTCCGGGGCACAGCCCTCCTGGCTCTCCGTACCCTCTCAGCTCCTCACCTCTTCATGTGACCTACAATAACAATCCCCAAGAAGGTGACCAGGCTACCTCCAGGAGGTCCCACATACCAGGATTTCCTGCACTGAACCCACCTTCCAGCTTATGTCGAGTCTGCAGCAGGGCACAACACACCAGGCTATTGCAACAGCAATATCTCCAGCCTGCTGCATCATTTAGATCTAATTCGTTAATAAATGAAGAAGTGGGGCTTTAATAGGAGATAAGGGAGCCTTGGAATGCCTTGCTCAGACTAATCTTTTAATGCTTGAAAATAACAGACAAGCTGCTCCAATTTCTTATCTAGCAGTTTGCTTTAAATTATTAATAACCAATTTGTACTTAATTTACTTAGTTCAGAAAATTAACTACATGTGTCACTGGTTCCAACATTTTTCATTTTTACCACCTTCTGCACCAGCAAAGGGATAACTTCATATAAACCAATTAAAAGACAAAAACATACACACAACCTCCTGCCCTGGTTTGCTCTCCTAACTCTCTGGAGTATATCCAGAAATACCAGCTTCTAATATTTCTATGCTTCTTTGCTTCAGACTTCCTTAAACTACAACTTGGGTTAATGATTACAGCTAGTAAAGGGGTAGGATTCTCCTAATATCTAAAAGAGTTTTCCCAGATTCTTGGACAAAAAGAAACATTTTGGGGTAAAAGGGACAGAATCCACAGTTTTAAGGGAAGAATGGAGCTCTAAAACTTAGAACTAAATTTAATTCACATTAGATCTAACTATTACTTAAATGTTAACACAAACATGTCTAAACTTCCCCATCTCCTAGAGACAGGGAACATTCACTTTATTGCATGTAATGATTTCTTCTGGGGGGTTAAAAAATATTTTTCAAGGAATGTACCCTGTGGTATGGCTTCCTCAAAACATAATTTTTTTGCATAGAACATATTATTCTGCAGCATAGCGTTAAAGTTCATCTCATTGAGTCAGGCTGAACATTTTCCAAAATAAAAAATAACATTTATTCAGGAAAACAAATATTACTGGATTAATCAAGCTAGTCTCCAAAAAGAAGAGATGAATGACATTTCAGTGACAGCTGAATGAAGCATCACAAACTTTTCAAATCCAATTGTTTTGTTGGAAGTTTTTATAGAAAACTTTTTTGAGGAAAAGCTTGTTCTACCTTCACTTTCAAAACCAAACTGAACAGTCACTACTTCAATGCAAAGTCTTTCTTCAGATTTAATTCTTTCACAAACAGAATTCTTGCCAAAATAAGGAAGCACAGACAGAAATATACCTGCTTTTTAACACATCAATTTTTAAGGAAACAGGATTTTCTAATAGGAAAAAAAAGGATAAATATATTCATTAATTTTAATTACCATGTCTGGATTTTAAAGGAGCTTATTTTTATATTTTGGGGGCTCTGTTTGAATGAGAAAGCTGAGTCACCCAATGAAAGAGTTGCTGTTAAGAAGGAAGAATGATGAGAAGCACCTGGGAACAGGAATGGCCATGAGGATGATGAGTGTCTAAGCCTGTAGCACACAGGAAGAAGAAACTGGGGAAACTGGAGGCTATAAATGGCCATCCAGCCAGAGAGACAAAGGGAGAGATTTGTAGGCAAAGGTGCTGAATTATGTTAATTAAGTTTAATGAAGGGGAAATTTCAACACTGAAAAAGGGCTTTTACAGCTTTCTGACAGGTAGTAGTTTAATTGGCCTTCTCCATCCTGCAGAGACAAGAGGAAGGCTGATTCAAAAAGATGCCTAGCACCACTGCTAAAATTAGGCTTCAGCTAAATTTGGATAACACAGATATTAATGTAGCCATAAGGTGAGCCTGTAAAACTTTCCACAGATACGCAAAGTGCTTAACTGGGGAACAAAACCGATCTATCAGCCCTTCCTTAGCCTCACCTGAAGGAAGACAACAAATCAAAGGTGAGAAATTCGTTTTATAGACATGCTCCAACTAGTTGTTAACAAACCATCTTGGGTACCAATTACATGGCAGCCATCACACAGTACAGAGCTCACTTAAAGAGGTTGCTTAAGTATTTCTTAGGGATCCTGGAAAGTCTTCCAAAGAAAATACATTATGCTAAAATAGTGCCACTATCAATTCTGTGGCATTTATAAATGTTGTTGTTTTCTTTGGGTAGATACAATCACTGGAGCCTGAACTCCTGAGATAACACAATAGTCAAGGCAGCAGTAAACCCAAAACTCAGGAAATATCACTTGGCTTTCAGCACTTCCAAAGCAGGGTCAGAGTTAAACTGTAATCTGTTAACAGATTACAGGGTTAATTTGTAATCTGTTATTGTAATCTGCCAGGAACAGTCTGGAAGGTGAAAACGCCAGGGGCAGGATTCCTCAGCCATTTTACAATCACTGGGGTTTTTACTGCTGGCAGAGGTAGGAGGCTCCTACACATCTCTCTGTGAAAATGTTCACACAACACTCAAGATGCAGTGCAGAGGCATGGTAATGTTACCCGGGTTCTTCTCTATTCCTTTCCTGATCACTGCTGTCACTCCATGTGCTTTTTGACCAGCAGAGACACTAAGCAAATATTTTTACAGAACAACCTTAATAAAGCCCTCATATATTTTATTCCTGAATGATTATAGGAACAAGAAGTACAATCTACATTAGAGCTGCTCCTGATCTCGGGTCTCAGGGATAAAGAGCCAGCCAGACCACCAGTCAAAGCAGCCTGACCAAGCTGCTTCTGCACAAATCCATTTCTATTTCACCTAGGAAAGGTGCCCAGACCTGGAAGGCAGAGCTTCACCTCCTGTCCATTCTGCTCACCACCATGCAGCATGGCACACCCAGCAGGGATAGGGACCAAATAGCCAGAACAAGGGAAACATAGAATCATGGAATCATTAAGGTTGGAAAAGACCTCTAAGATCATCAAGTCCAACCATCGACCCAACACCACCATGCCCATTAAACCATGTCCCTAAGTGCCGCATCTACACGTCTTTTCAATACTTCCAGGGATGGTGACTCAACCACTTCCCTGGGCAGCCTGTTCCAATG
>NW_008824986.1:17159711-17178954 GCF_000699105.1 Pygoscelis adeliae | reverse complement strand
GAGCCTGGTTTTATCCCCTTCCCCCTTTGAACCTGGTTTAAAGCCCTCTCGATGAGCCCCACCAATTCATAAGCAATGATCCTTTTCCTCCTGTGAGATAGCTGGACTCCATCTGCCACCAGCAGGCCCGGTGCCGTGTAAACCTCCCCTTGATCAAAAAAGCCAAAATTCCTCTGATGGCACCATCCCCTGAGCCACGTGTTGATCAGGTGTGTTTTCCTGTTCCTTTCAGTATTCTTCCCTGCCACTGTAGGGATTGAGGAAAACACTACCTGCGCTCCCGATCCTTCCACCACTCTCCCCAGTGCCCTGAAGTCCCTTTTGATCACTGCAGGACTTCTCTCCGCCACCTCATCGCTGCCAGCCTGTATAACCAACAGCGGGTAGTAGTCCGAAGGCCGTACCAGATCAGGGAGCTTCCTAGTAATGTCTCTGACCCGGGCCCCAGGGAGGCAGCAGACTTCCCTGTGATGGGTCCGGTCGGCATATTGGGCCCTCTGTTCCCCTCAGAAGGGAATCGCCTATGACAATTACCCTCCTATTTTCTTAGCAGAGGCAGTCATAATGCGTGGGGCTGACTGCCTCACCCTGGGCAACCTCCTGGATGGACCTTCGTCTACATCCTCATTTGCCTGGCCCTCAAGTTCCGGGGCCCCATATCTGTTCTGTAAGGGCAACTGGGAAGGTGAGGGAGGCCGGGCAGGGGTTCGCCTGGCACCCCGAGCAGGGACCTGTTTCCATTCCCCCCTGTCAGCCCACTCAGGCCATCTAATTCAGTGCTTGGGTGTCGGTCTCTTTTCCCAAGTAACTGGAGAAAGGACGAGAGGAAATGGCCTCAAGTTGCACCAGGGGAGGTTTAGATTGGACGTGAGGAAAAATGTCTTTACTGAAAGAGTGGTTAAACATTGGAACAGGCTGCCCAGGGAAATGGTTGAGTCACCATCCCTGGAAGTATTTAAAAGACGTGTAGATGAGGTGCTTAGGGACATGGTTTAGTGGGCATGGTGGTGTTGGGTCGACGGTTGGACTTGATGATCTTAGAGGTCTTTTCCAACCTTAATGATTCCATGATTCTATGATTCTCTATGCTTACAGTAAAAACATTTTACAGTATCTAACCTGATTCTTTTCACTGCAACCGAAGACTAAATTCACCGCTTTCATCCAACCTGGGTACTCCCATAACCAGGGAATAATCCAGATTCATCTCTTCTTCTCCACAAGGGGGAAAATAAAAGCCATATTTTTTTCCCTTCCATCTTGCCCATATCATCCTTCAAATAGAGCTCCTCAAACAGAACATGGTATCCCAGCTGAGACCTTATCAATCTGAATAGACTGGAAAGTTTTGCCCTGTGTTTGTCATTCATGTGCAGGCGTAAGGTTATCTTTGCATGACATCTGCCCTTTTCATAACAGCATGCCACTTTTGACTCATGTTCTGCTTTGTGATTTGCCAGTAAATTGGAGTTTTCTCCAAAGAATTGCTACACAGCAAGTTTATTTCCTCTCCTGTGCCTGTGCATTTAGTTTTTCTTCTCTCAATTGTAATACCTTGAACTTCCCCTGCTGAATTGCGTTCTTCTTTTTGCCTTCAGATGTTTCCAAAAATGTATCATTACCATCGGGATAACGACAACCTCCAGCATACTACCTGGCTTTCCCAGATCTTATCTACAAACGTAAAGAGCAAAAGCTCTCTTCCATTCCCCAGGTCACTAATGAAGATAGTGAATAGACAAGACTCAGAACAGATGCTAGTAGAATCATGTCCACTACTAATAGTAATTCTTCCACTCCATTAATTATTCCATTCTGACTAGGAATTGTGCTTTAAGGAGAGAAAGAAAATCCACTCAGTACCTTTACACATGCAGCCTTCCTCAAACTACCATCACTTGCTGACGAAAATACAAGACAGCATCAGAAGTGACATGTAAATTAGGAGCAAAAGAATAGGCTCAGAGGTGTCACTGAACCCATGCATGGCCTTAGACACATTATCTGATCTCCATGTCTAGGTTTCCTCGTCTGTCAGAGATTGTCGCTCTGTAAAACACTTGCGACCAAGAGATTGCAAATACTATCAGTTTAAGAACCAGTATTATTACTATGCTGAAGAACACCCTTTTTATGCAAATTACTTGTAGCAATTATGCCACGCATCTTTTATTGAAAGTTTGCATTGCATACAGACACATGTATAACTAATAGTTATACAATAATTAATCAAATAGCTTTTGTTTCTGTAACTGTCAATGCTTTATGACAGATGAAATCTAAAAGTCTCTTTGGGGTTTCTTGTCTCTCAGGTCTGAACTCCGGCATAACACGCAGCAATGAACATTTCATACCTGTTTCTTCCCAAAAGCCAGAAAGTTCCTTAATCTAATGACAGCATCAACTATGATACTTTTTGGACAATTACATTAACAGGTGGGCCAACTTACAGAAGAATTAATAAGGACGATACTTCTCACCCAGCAAATGCAAAGTGCAATGAACATCTATAAAAGACTGAAAAGAAAATGTTTCAAGCAGCAATTCAGATCAACGTGGATCTTACCTTGAAAATACAGGGCTGCTGAAAACTTGGTGTACCGTAAGGGAGAACAAAGCAGAGAGCTCAAATCAAGTGATCCTTCTAAATAAGCCTGACAAGCTTTTATTACAAGAAAACTGAATTAAGCAAAAACCAGAGATAAGTGCTTTATCTGACATTTGGGATTTTAAAAGACTGAGAAATAGGAAGACATTTACAGAAAGAATAACATGTAAGGTCATCACCAATAAGAATTGGGTTTTATTCAAGCTATTGACAATAATTGAATTTTAGTTTCCTGCCTCAGCCTAGAGTTGTCAATTAATTGAGCCTTGCTTGCATGTGAACATCGCTAGAGGCCTCTTAATCAGTTGATTACAACTTTTTTTTTTTTTCTGAAGGGTGAAACAGCATCCCTCCTTCTCAATTTAAGTAATGATCATCCATGCAGGTTTTATTATATTAAAACCCCACTCCAATTGATTCGCATTTGCCAGATGCTGTCAGAATTGCTGACAGGTGCTTATTGCACTCCAGGTCAGCTTGAAATCGCCAGGAGAAGGGACAGTCTGCAGCATCAGCACCATCCCAAACTTCTGAATGACCCCCCCTGCCCCGTAAGGCGAGAGGAACTTTAAAAGAGGAAGCCACGTACAAAGGTCTGGCGGAGATGGGGAAACAGAGAAGCAAAATGGCACCTCCGGTTCGCAACAAAACTGGCAGTGACTCAGGAGTCAGGATGTCACCTCAACCTGCTTTTTAAATGGTTCTGCTCCAGTACGTACACTGGTAGAGATACTTCTACAACAGAAGCTTTTCACAGTTTAATTTCAAAAACTACCTGGCACGGGACAAAGTTACTGAATAAATTATCTTAGGTTATTTAAAAAGCAAAACAACAAAAAAAAATCACAAGAAGAGCTTGTTAAATGTCATATTAGCAAACAGTTTAATTTATTAAAATGACTCTAGTACACCTCCGTGCTTCTACAACAGACACGGCATTACATATAACAGGTAAAATGTGGTAACATTCTCAAGGAAGCAGTATCAGGCTCATTAGCACAGAAGACAAGAGCAACAGTATCTTACATCACCTCCCCGCTCAACCTTCTTCTACATGGCGATTCTGATACTTCTCTGTGGAGCAGGCAGTCAGTTGAACGCAAGTGTGTGTACACGCTTCCTAATTAAAGATAGGTGAATAAAGCCCTGTACTGTCAAAGAGAAGGCAGGTATGCCTCCAATGTCAGTGTGAGTAGAAAGTAAATATATTAACAAGTTTATGATCCCTGGGGGCCTGGGTAGCTGTGGCGGCACAGGAAGTGGGATTCTACATTTCCATTACTCTAAAAATGTAAGATCTACAGGATGCATATGGAATGATTAAGATCCTCATACCATGAAAGATCCTGGCCCAAAAAGACTTGCACACCTGAGTAATATACTCGTAAGAATGATGAGACTCGTGCAAGTCTTTGTAAAAGGAGAGTCTTAAAATCCATTTGTGGTAATTCAGGGCCAGTCCTTTCTTCTTTACTGGTTAACTTTACTGAAATTATCTCAATCTGGCATTCTATCAGTAAAGGAAACATGAGAGGTTAATAAAATCAGAAGACACTGAAGGTGTAAATACAGTGCAAAAGTGTTGGTTTTAGTTTTTGACTGTCACAGTCTGATAATTTTATATTCTGTGCTTTATTTTCAGGGAAAAGCATAGTTGTCGTGTGTCATAATATACACGCTTGCATATATATGTATACATACACACTTGCTGCAGAATGCAAAGGCTTCCAATGGCATATGATTCATAGTACTGACTTCTCACATGCAGGGTTTTGTTTTTTTTTCATACAAAACCAAACCCATTTTAGAGGTGCCCCCTCCCTCTGCATACTAAATGTATTCATAAATGTGTATTCACATGCATTATTACCCTACCCGCTCACTGATTTATATTAACCAGATTTTTTTAAATTTGTTTTCTTTTTTTAAAATGTAAGCCATAAGTTATCACAGTTGCAACACCCAGCCAGAACACTCCAGTGACCACAGTACTCCTGGGTTTCACGGTAACTAATACATCAGTTGGCAGAACATTCTTAATAAAATGACTCAAGTTTTGTTTGCTTCATATTGCTTCATTTTTAAAAATCTTTTTGATGTACAATCTTTGCTGTTAGTACACTTCAGATTTACCGAAATGCAGTACACTATGAGAGCTCGTTATTCAGAAGCACCTAGTCTTTTTTTGACATTAAATGGAAGCCATCAGCAACAACCGTTGTATGGAGCATTCATCGGGTTGACGAACAGTGCACATTAGCTAGTATGAGATGAAACTGTTTTCTAAATAGCTAGTAGACTCCACAAAACAAATTACGTGTGATGTAGTCACTATCCTGCTGAGACAGCAGAAGGACATAAGAACGAAAGCGACTCTAGGGTCAGTTTCTATCCGTATTAATGTAGCTTTGGTTCAGAAATTCTTAAAGTGTTGTAGAGCACCTGGTTTAGTGACAAAACACATGCATCTCACAGTGCTAACAGTATAATGCTAATAAACTATAAACCGCAGGTTTCAAATATTAATAGCATTTAATAAAAAAAATTTACAGAAATATTCTCGTTGACAAATGTGCAGTACAAATGCAAGCTCCTTGGCCACAAACTCAAATTGTCTGCATCAGTTTTGTGCTGGCGTAACAGTGCGAGTGCTGGGATTCAAGTACGCTTTTCCATATTTTTGTTAAGCGACAGAGGCTGCATGATGAAGATTGGGGATTTTCTGCTCACAAGGCCAGGACGCGAGAATCAAGCGAAACATTGCAGTAATTGAAATGTTCGATTTCCCTCATACAGAAGGCGATCTAAATGAGGAAAAACACATTTCACAAGCAAACCAGCTTCACATACCACTAAGTTATTGCTTCAGCTGTACTAAAATACAGGACCACAGGTTGCAATCTAATCTCCACTCACATGAAGAGAAGATGAAATCTACAGTGCAAGTCCTCCATGCAAAAGGATCAAATCGCAAGACCAGAGTCCTGTTTCATAGGACAGAATTTATTCATCAGTTTTGTCTGTGAATTATTTTTTTTTGTAAGTCTGTTAGACCAGAATCAAAAGTACATTGTTTATGATATTTCTGTGTTTCTAGAGGTTACTATTTCACGCCAATTTTGATCTGCTCAGCAACAGAATACAATATGAACACTCATTTCCAAAGAATTGCAAAAGTTATTGCTGAAATTTTTAGGGCCAAAATTAAAAATTATTTCACCAAATCAAGTCTTTACTCCACTTTAAAAAGAAAAATCTGACATCCTATTAATTAAAAAAAAAACTTGATAGCTTTTTTCAATTAAATAATAATCTAAGATTTTACAAGATATTCACATTCAGGCAACTGTCTCCTGACTTTCATCTGGCTGAATGACAGATGCCATAATAAAAACAAGAACGCTACTCTCACATTCTTCCCGACAGCAGTGATTAGTGCAATTTACCACTGCACTACACAGCTGTAATAGTGCAAGGTGTGCCTGCTAACAATGTTTCTCACAATCATCTGCTACATGATCATTATTCTCAGATGCCTGTAACTGTTATTCTCATTAGAATTTTGGCATTTATGTTAACATTTATTAAAAACTATGGCTTTATCCATGAAATATATATCCTGCCTAAGCAAAATTTTTAAACCATTTATTGAAAACAATAAAACTGAACTGGAATGAAAGTTACTTGTTTATGCCATAAGCTGTGTTGCCACTAAACTCAAGATCTCAGGGTTAGCTACAGATCACAAATACGCGTATTTGTGCATCTGTTACAGTCTTTGAAAGTATATTTAAAACATAACACTGATAAA
Organism: Pygoscelis adeliae; assembly: GCF_000699105.1. Lineage (NCBI taxonomy): Eukaryota > Metazoa > Chordata > Aves > Sphenisciformes > Spheniscidae > Pygoscelis > Pygoscelis adeliae. The sequence goes on along the minus strand of NW_008824986.1, from coordinate 17,172,535 downwards.
ACTTCACTCTTCGTTTTAAATCTAATTCTAATCATTTATCTTATTTTTTGCAACATGTTTAATTACTTGTATCCAAAGTGTCATCTGAGTATCGCTGTATTACAACAGGATTGGGACTGTAAGAAACCCATAAATGTATACGTAAGAAGGCACTTGTCTTCCAGTAGTTCAAGTCAGAGAAGGCCTTACTCAGACAGTGGCACCTTACACTCTGAAAGATTAGCAAATGTCCCCAGGCTTTGACACAGTCTCAAAACCTGTCTTCACGTCCCTGGACAAAGGTGCTATATGTGGTCTATAATACCATGAAGCTCATGATGAATTCCAGTAGTTTTTGCCTGTTGCGCTGAGGTAGGAACGTAGTGCTTAGTTCCAAAATGGTGTCTCTTCTTTGTTTCGTCTGATTGAAAACCTAAAGCACAGCATGAATATATGTAAGTATCACCACGTTCAAAGAATCACCTTTCTTTTGTGATTACGTGTTTATGGTCTATACTAAATTTGCCCTCGTTTACAAGACTTCCCCCCCCCCCCCCCCCGCCTCTTTCTTGAGGGCTTAGATGGCGATGCCTTTTCATTAGAATTCACTCAGTGATGAAGACCTTCAGGTGGTATGGAAGAAGAGAAACTGAGAAATAAGCACGGTGTATGATAAACAGCCAGCTCCTAACAGCGAGGGATAAAACACGCACTCAAAAGGCATCTGAACTGAAAGTGTAAGCACTTTGAAAACAAGAATTCAGATGTTATGCTCTGAATAGATCCTCAGCAGATGCTATCTAGTTCCACTTTTCCAACAGCAGAAAAAGACTAGAATTAAATGATGGATTTGATATGTGCTTTCTTCACAGCTCTTACAGTCTACAGGAAGGTACCTTTACTATAGGCTAACTAGTGTTAGATTATTTAATGCAGCAGAATTCAAGGACAAAGACTTCAAAACCCTTATCTAGCAATACTCTGCCTAAATGCTGATGCTTTCAAAATTATAATGCTAAATCCCATCTGGCATTCAGGAAGCCATATCATTCTGATGAAAGAAACTCTTCATTTGCAAAATCTAGATAGGTGATTTGAAATTCGAAATGATAGTGGTAAAGTGCAAAACTGATCTGTTATTTTAAAGAAGATTCATATCCTCATGGTGGACACTGGAGGTCTAAGGATTGTTCTGCTGGAGCATCAATCACTGCTAAGCCAAAATTCAGTAACTAATACTTTTTGAAGATTTAAGTAGTCCTTCAAACTTAGATTTAGCTGACACTAAGCACAGACCATGCTCTCAGCCTTCCGACATTGTCACTGCTGTCCAATAAGGCCATGGAGTAGAGCAGAGAAACTTCATTTGCTGTGAACAAAAATGCCTAGTCACCTAGCCCTCATCTAGAGAGGTTTTCTCAGGGGCAAGAAGTGCCCTGTTCTGCAATGTGTGCTCTTCTCCTACAGCCCTGAGCTTTAAGGAAAGCAAAATGCTCAAAACCCACAATACACTTACAGAGATACATTCACATATTTTAAACTAACACTGAACAGGTTCCATGAATTGTCAAAATTGAGCTCATTATTAAAATGAAACTTAACAGTCTCCAAATTTGATCACCGAACACTTACCCCAATTTCCTTAAAGACTTTCACTGCATTTTTCACGTGACTGTAGGTAGCACTCTCAGCTGCAAGAAAGAAAACCCAGCAATAAACAAATTGCAATTGAATTTGGGCTACCTTGTGCTAGGAGGAACAGAATGAATCAAATCCAGTTCCAAAACCAGTTTAACATACCATATACAGCAACATTCTTCTCCGTCCTGTTTATTAAGTGCCTGTGTAACTTTTGAAGGTATTCAGATTCTGAAACAGGACCACTAAAATTGTGCACGAAGATAACAGCAGAGCTGTATGCCTCCAGTAAAGGTCCCAACAACCTCTGCAGGAAAGTGATGTACTGCTGGTGCTCTTGAGACTGGCTCACCTAAGGAAGGGCAACAAGAGCTTAAGTGACAGAGACCAGCGGAAACAAGAAATGACCTGCAACACAGTACACACCAAAACGGCAGCCCAAATAATTCTTAGTACAAAAGAGTATGGGGGCACAACACAGCACATTATGAAAGCATAGCAAAAAAGCAGTTTACCACGAGGGACAAAATAGGCGCAGCACATCACAGATCAATGCTACTTTTTTCTCCTCCAGGATACTAATAACTATTTTCCTAAGACAGAATTAAAGACATTATACTGTTCTGCAGCCAACAGAAGTGTTGCCATACATTTACAGAGATGGATGTAAGTTTCCAATGTTAACAAGATATCCTAAAGAGTGGTTGTGTCAGCTCTGTGAGAAAACTGGTAGTATGTCTAAAATCAACACGATCAATCTACGAAGTTAAATTTAGGCTAAAAATAAATACCAGCACGATGTGCCACTTTTAGAGTGCGTGCTGTCAGTAAAGAATAAAACATTTAGACGCTAAGATACTTGAGCCTTTACCAGTTTTCATGACACTAACCATTGCCCTTCTACCTCCCTATAAGATTATTTGGATGTTTCTTCAGCTGTTTTCCCCATGAAAAGGAGAGAAAGGTGTTTTACTGACTGTAGCAAAATACGACAGACTAATACTGTGAATCAGAAAAAAAAAAAAAAAATTCATTACCCCTCCTGAACTAGTGAAGTAGTTTGTATCCCTTTCAACAGGCTTCAATGTTATTAGCCTTAGGACAATATTACCTTCAGGTAGCAATCTCTCTGCTCTTCTCCAAAATCACTGTCTTCATCTTCCTCGTCACTTCTCCAAGATAATGGCTCAGGGAGTTTTTTGTCCCACTGCTGCTCTGTAAGACTGGGGCTAACATCCTCCTGATCATCCTGCTTAAATTTGAAAGACAAGGTGGTAAATAGGTAAAAAACCCAAATCCAGGCAAACAATAGATTTATTTTATAATCTCATCTGACTTAATCAGTCTGATATTTAATGAAAGCAGGTGAGACCCAATTATAGACAGGGTTGAGATAAGCAGAGAGAAGAGACATTTGGTGAAAAAGACTGTTTTTCTTTAGTTTACCTGTAACATAAAAGTGAAAATCTTTACAAGTGTTGCTCAATCTTCCTACCAGAGGCCATGCAGTGGCAGTTGCCAAGAGAGTGTTTTCAGTTGTGTTAGGATAAAAAGTTGAGATGCTATCTGGATGTGGATCTTGCTAACCTCCGTACTACTGTTCCCTTAAAGACAGAGTAGTAAACTCTGTGTTATTATATTACAATAGCTAAAATCTCAATTAATGCAGAATGCCACAAGTTGCTATTTGGAAGTGGTAACTTGCTGCTTCTAATGATGCTGTTCTTGTATTTGTCCCCACGTGAGATATCAGTTGGAATAGAATGAGCCAGTTTTAATCACAAAGGCCCCAAATTATTTAAACCTTGATTACGTTGAGACATTAAGACCCCTCCACCTGTTGCATCACAGCAATTCCCTTCTGATAATCACCCTGCCAAGCACCATCCAAGTTTAGCCTACAAATGCCCCACAGTATTCCACCCTCGGAGCAAGACATGGATTTACACTTATTAACAGGTAGTGTCTTAGGTAAGTATATGTTTCTTCATGCTTTTGAGATGAGTGCGTGTCAGCAAGAATACCATTGGTGGAATTTCTTAACTTGAATGTTGTGAGGGAAAAAGAGTTTGTTGTTTCCTTTTCATCTATTTAGTAAAACCATCTATTTTAGTAAAACCATTAATTAGGAAAGTGCTTTGTAAAGTTGTAAAGTACAAATTGTAAAGTTCCTTTGCAAGGGCATAGTGAGGTAATCTGCCAGAGAACAATAAGCACAAGTGGCAAATATATACATACTAGATGTACTTGAATAGTGATTTCGTTCTGTTGTGCAATAACGCAAGTATGTCAGAAGTTCAGGTGTACAGTAACTAAGGTGCAACAGAAATATTCCACCTGACTGATCAATGTCTGATGCAACATTCAATTTCAACAATGCGTCTTCAGAAATGAGTTTTAGAGATAGTAAACACACACTCGAAAGAATAAGGGAAGCTTTAGTGTCAATCATTCGCCATTATTTGTTTTGGTCAAAGTAGTAGAACAGAAAGATTTTTCAAAGGTCACCAGTGCTAAGTCACTGAGGAAAGACCCCCATACAGTTATTCCATTTAGAAATGAGAATCAGGCAAGATTAAAACCAAATGCATACAGACACCTCGTAGATGTGATTACTGTCGTAATATTCATGACAAAGAAAAAGGCCTCTGCAGCAAATGAAGAATGACATCCTTCCAATCTTAGACTCCGATCAAATGTTTTATTTTGAATGAAGCAAAGGCCACAAAATAAGTTTAAAAAAATACCAGAGAGATCACTGTCTGTTAGGAATATTTCTTAGTTTTTGAAGTAGACACTAGAATAACAGGAAAAGAATTTTTAAAAACGCATGGCTCAATCAAGCTCAAGTTAATGGGAAGTTTATCAATGTGTTAATGTCAGCAGTAAACTGAAATAATTAGAAGGGGCAGAAGGTAGCTACCTCTCAGAGAAGAGGTTGTAAAAACCCCACAAACGTTTCCAACCTGTCCGAAGTCATGAAACAACCGTTGCTTATTGTGTTTGCACTCATTATGCAAATTCTTAATATTTCAAAAGAGGTAAGCAGGTACAGAGGTTTTCTAAGTTTAAAGAAATTTACTGATGGAATATATCTCCTTTTTAAGCATCCAAATGTTGCACTGGTGGTGTATATCAGACAACACAGACAAATATTTATATACTGCCTAATAGCTATCTTTATCCTAGCTATAAACAGCAAAGTACCAGACTTCGCAACCGAAACTTACAGAAGAACCCTCAAGACAGGTTTCATGCTTGAGTAGACAGAGGTGCATATCTGCTGCTGTCCACATCTATTTTCCTCATCTGTCCTCAGGCATGGAACATGCAGGTTTCTTCCTAATCCTCTGACTAGCATTCATTTTTGGATTTATCTAATAATGATTACAATCTAATGCATGACAACATGTCAGTACTTCAGATAAAAAGCAAGCAGTAGTAACTCCAAAGGAGGAGAATGTTTAATATCCAGGTATATCAAGTAAATAGTACCTGTAGTTACATATGTTAAAAATGGAAGCATGTATCAAAAGGTATGCAGCAAGATTAGAGTGAAGCAGTGGCCATTAACAAATACACCAGAAGCAGCTCTAGCCTCCTTTGAAACCAGAGAGCTGCAAGAAGAAAGCAGCCAAATACGTAACTCTTTTCCATGTGCTCTTCAAATTTTGTTGCTTCCTCCTGGGCACCAAGGTTTGTTTGCTGTGCACAAAAAAAGTATGGGAAGCAAAGGTATGCTGAGTCAGCTGCCCCCTGGTCCCCAGGTTTTCTTTACACTGTGTGCCTCTGGCAGATCGCATCACACAGCGACTCCAGTACATCCCTGAAACTGCAAACAGTGCTAGCAGAGGAGGTTTACAATAATTTTGAGATCGAAGCAAAGGAATCAAAGAATGACAAAAGATCCGGACTACCGACTCCTGTAGAGTAGAAAGTAAACATCCATGTAGCTATGCTACAATTTGAAAGGGCTCCAATAATAAAATAAGAGCCCATTTTACAAGGCAGTATAAAATATGTGTCTTCCTTAGTAGGTTTAATGGTACAACAAAGTTACACACAGAGTCATTCATAGCATCACAGGATGACGATACCCAAATGTCTGATGCTCATAAATGTAAGAACGAAGTAGTACCAGCCCTGGACTTGTTGAGTTGTTACAAGCTTTCAGTAACAGCGTATATTTAGAACAAGACTCACAACTAAGAAGCACAAGCTACCTATGGCTGAAGTCAAGTACAAGAAACAAAGCTCATTTAGTATCTCTATCACCTTACCTCGGCCACCAGAAGAATACCGTATTGTATCAGCCTTTCCACAGATTCATGGCAAACTTGATATATCACCTGGCAAGGCTGCACAACAAAAGAAATGCACTGAAAAAATCACATCCATTATACCCATTATAGCAACACCAGTTCCTTGTGCATTATGAACGTTTTAGATACAGCAGTATTATTCCTTTTAAGCAAGTTATTAAACTTTTACCAGCATAATCCCAATGCACCACTCTCATGTTTATCCTGGGAGACACTGAAAAAATTACAGTGAAATAGGATATTTAAAATTTGTCCAAGTTTTTTGGAAGAAATGCATTACTACACTGGTAGAAAACCACATTAAATATTCTCCCCTTTTAATCACCTCTAACCAAATTTTAGTTTATTAACAATTCTGGAATAAAATCATCATAAAACCAAAATCATTGAGACTCCTATCAGTGATTTATTTGGAATTTAAAGGAAAATACACTTTTAAGAAATTCCCTTATGTGTTTTGAAACCGAATAAAAAACCAACCTATTTTACATTGTTCATAATCACGTAGGAAATATTTTCTAAGTTTAAAAAAAAAACCAAACCCAACAATTATTAACTCTGAAAGCAGAAGGATAATATTACTAAAGAACCCCACCATCTGCGCTGCATTACTGCCAGGAAATATTTTCTAAGTTTAAAAAAAAAACCCAACAATTATTAACTCTGAAAGCAGAAGGATAATATTACTAAAGAACCCCACCATCTGTGCTGCATTACTGCCCAGACAAAAATACTAAATTTGACTTATGCTTCATTTAAAAAGGCACAAGACAGAAATATGTGTGCGAATTTAAGAACTGAAGAATCTCTAGAATTCTAAGTAACTTCTATACGTAAGACAAAAAATAGCACTTAAAATTGCAAGCATACAGAGTGTAAGTATACAGTGTCTGAAAACTGAGATAACATCAGCTCTCTTCAGTGTTTTGTAACAAAACAAAAAACAAGTCAGGCCATGTTTAAAATTGCCACTAGGTGTGGCACACTGTGACTATTGCACTCCTATGCAAATTAAGAATATCTTTAGAATCTGGAGCCTTAGTTCCCAGCGTAATTTCAATCATCTATGCAAACTCATATAAGTTGGGTACTCTCAAAGACTTGTATTTGTTTAAGTAAAAAAATATTTAAATAGTTTGGGCAGAATGCAGATATAGTTGTGACGATCTAACAACATAAGAGACACAAAATCTGGTAGAAGGCATTAAGAAGCCCAACATCAAGTTGTGGGAAGCTGGCAGAGATAGAGCGAGCAGCTTTTCTTTCTCAGGAAAGTCCTAAAGCCAGCACATCAGAAACGCTGCAGGCTCACCCCAGCATCACCCACTTGGCACTTGCACGAGCAGCAGGTGTGCACTTAGTATGTATCCTCTAAACTGGATTGACCGATTTTGTCACACTTTGCCAAGGAAACAAGGTAGTGACAGGAATGTGGCAAATTAATTCACATGTTATCTTGGGCCAAACATCTTTTGGATGAACTGTTCTGATGGAACTACATTCATTCAAATGTTCAGACATTTCCTTGAAGCAAAAGGGAACAACACTGTCTTCCTTTTTCAAACAATGTTCAACCTCTTCGTACCCACACTCATTTGACTGTACTCGCAATGAACATATCAGAACTGTGACACTTGAAGAAAGCATAAATTCTCTCTAAGGTAACAAAGGCAGTTACAAGCAGGAAAAAAAAATTGACGTGTGGACAATTAATGCAACTACGTACTTACCAAAGATACAGTAAATTCATTAGAAAGCAAGTAACACAAGCTGGCAGCTTTTCGGACCAGGTGTTCTTGACTAATCAAACTGGGAGAAGCACCATTGGTACCATTTCTGTACCTCCTACTCTGAACCGCATGAAGACTGCAGGCTAGAGCAGAAACAAACATAAACAAAGTTTATTTTTCCAAAGAGCTTTATAGCAAAGGAAACATAAAACTTTTGCTTTGTCTATTTCTAGGCCTAAAAGCAAATATTACACATGCAATTGAAGAATAAAGACAGAATTCACCAGTATTCCATTTGTGTCCAATTAATGTCTGATTGAAACAAAATCTCATGAAAACATTAGTGACCAAAGCACAAGTTTTGCCTTGTTGGCTCAGAACTCTGGTAGGGCCTTACCTAAGGCAGTGACCAATACATGAATACTTCCAAGACAGATAAAGGACGATGAGAAAAATGAGTGAAACATTCTACACACCAAAACCAAGTTTACTTTAAAATTGTTTTTGTTAGAGTAAACATGGGCTGAAGCAGGGAGGGAAGAAATATATGTAAGTAAATTACATGAAAAATGGGGGGTGGGGGAGGTTATTGCAGGTACTTTGACTTCATGGGTCACAAGAAAGTCTTTCCTTGGTAAACCCCACATACCAATAATGGCCTCTCTAATAAATACATGAAGTACTCCATTGCTGTAGAAGTTGAGTTCAAAGACAGCAGGTATCGTTGTGCTGGGAGTGATGAAGAACTCATTGTTTCGGCTAGTGTTTGTGATATTTACACAGTTCCCCAACAAGTGGATGGCATGCATGACAACATCATCTGAGTTCCCTGAAAATCCCAAGTCAAAGTCACGGGCTAAGACCTCCTCCTTCATGGAAAAGAAGTCTTCCACCAGCCTAGAAAGATCAGTTCCCTAGAAATAAAATCAAAATCACAAAGTGAAACAATTTTTTTTACACAGGAGTTTATCTGTAAACCACATAACCGTGTATATAGCAAACACATAAACAAGCCATTAATTTTCAAAAATCCAAAGCACAACAGTAGTATTAGAAAACCTTGTTTTCACAGAGATATTGCTAAAATAGTCCACAGGTTTTTTAATTCTATGCAATTATATTTTAAAGCCATGCAGCTATTTGAGAATCCAAGTTTTTTGTTTGCTTCTTGGTTTATTTCACAACCTGCAGAGACCTGAGTTGTTCTTTAGGAACATGTTAGAGATATTGTATTTCCATTACCTATGCTATAAAACGAATTATCAATTATCTGGGAATACTATAATTAGCAGAACTTCTCTTCAATTGTTTGGGGACATGAGGAAAAGCTCTTCCTCAAGCACTTCCTTTCCTTGTTTTTTGTCAAGATGGCTTCAGATCACATTGTAAAATGCTTCTTTGATTCCCATTATTCCAGGAAATTGGAAAGACTGGACTGACAGGAATAGTGATACTGTTCTTGACTAGAAAGATTACGTATCTCACCAATATTTTTCAATTTGTTCTCGGTTTACGTGCAATAAAAGTTTCAGATTAGAGGCAGAAGGAATTTCAGAAAAAATGCTAAACACACTTGTAGGAGAAAAAGAATTTCTTCCATGCCCCATGCACAAGACTTCAGTTAAACATTAGTATCATTTTGCCATCGTGGTATAATAATCTAGTACTAAGGAACAGCAAAACTCATTTGAAAATGAACAGAAGAGTTGCTAGCATATTCAATAGTGAATGTGTTTAAGATCTATAAAACGATCTTAATACAATGAACCAAAACAATGTATTCTTTTAAAAAAGCGTAACTACATTTTGAATTACAAAAATCTATTTCCACATAAGTATTTATTATCATTCCATCAATAATGGCTTATCTTCAAGCATCCACTACTAACTAGAATATTAGCACTCAGACTACCTGAAATCCACTTTAATTTAAATGCATCTTTCTTCTTTTATTAGTATCATACAACAGTAAAATGCATACTATTTTTTCAATTAACAAGGCCAAAGTAATGTTTGGCAATTTAAGCAGCATGGAAGCCTTACCTGCCTGTGTCTGTACAGCAGCAAACAGGCAACAATGTGGGTAGACATCACAGCACAGGACTTGTTAGCAGCTAGATGTAAACAAGATAAACTCGTTAAGCACCTGAGAAGTTCAGAACATCATTACAAGTGAAAGAGTACCCATTAAAAAAAAAGTGATACTGGCACAGAACCTTCTGCATGAAATACAAAATGTATTATGGTCTATACAGTAACAATATTAAAGTAATCAAATTAAAGTAACTTGAACTAAGAAGGCTGAGTAAAGCTTAAATGTCTACGAAGCTAAGTACCGTTTTGTATGCGTCTCATACCACAAATCACAGATCTACTGACTGAAGCATACACCACATAACCTATAAAACCTGGCGACACCAGTCCATGCAGCTAGATGAGTTCACATGAGTACTATTTTAAATAATGCCATTAAGACACTGCAATAAGTTCTTACACGAAGTGGTAAGAAATCAGTGTATCAATATGACAATCAAACACTTCAGAGTACAGCAAGTTCAGTATAGTAGTCCAAGGAATACAAAAGTTACCAAAACAAACAGAATAAAAAGCTTGTACTTAATCAGAAAGAGAGTTTATTAAACTTTGAAGAGGAGGGAGGGAGGGAGGAAGGGAGGCAGGCAAAGGGTGGAGAATTGTCAAGAGAGCATATGAAGTCATGAAATGATCACCTGAATGGAGGGAATTGGGAAGTATGACATTACCAAACAGCAAGTTAGTTCATGCAATCAGCAAAACAAAACAGGTAGCTGATAGTGATACTGTAACACTTACTGAACAAAATATGCTCAGCCAAGTTGGATATCAGTTCTCTTCTGAAGGGTTCACTGGTGACATCCCTGGAGTTGGGCAGCGAGGCCTCTGTACCTTCATCTACAGTATCATTAGGTCTGAATACAGAATAAAAATTCACGTTATGACATTTAGATTCTCATCAAAATGTAAAATAACCTAGACTGAGTTGGTCTGGTTTTTTTTTTATATATACACTAAGTGAACCACAGCGCAAAAAAACACTACGCAGTCTGGTAAGGGCACAAAAATGTTACGTGTGACAAGCGCCACAAAAATTTTAATATCTACTAACTTTTCCAGATTATTTCTTCACACTAAACAACAATTCAAGATAAGACTACCAAAAGAAAAATTGCAATAGAGAACATTTACCTTGTCCTATGGCTATTCCTGATTTTGCCATTACATCATTTGCATCCCACAGCTCTTTTCCCTTCAGTGAATATGGACAACAGTAGCTTAAGCAAATCTGCCCAAAAAGCATTTTCCAGCCCAGCCTCTCTAAAAACTAGAAATGGTCTTTTGTATGGACCTACAACTTTCTAAAGACAAATGACTGACTTTGTCTCTACTAGGACCACACAGGTTTGTACAAGTCAAGCTAAGACTTCAACTAAAATGTATGTATGTGTAACAAACGCAGATCTAGCCCTTGAGCATAGTTTTGCATTTCTGAGTGACAGTCGTCACCTTGAGCGAAGGGTACTCACTCACAAGTCGTATTTGCTTTGGAATTATACCAAAACCCACCCGAAATGTTTGTGAGGTTTAAAAATGAATCCTTCATTTTTCATTAAGTGTGGGGTTTTTTTCCCTAAGTTATTCCATGAAATTTAAAATTAAACCAACAGAGGTCACTAAAATTAAAAAAAGGAAAAAAAAAAAGCCTCCTCAAGCTTATTTAAACAGAGCTCCCCAGAAAGAATGCAACTCATAATAAATTGCACAGTTACAATTGTGTAAGTTTTCAGTTTTTCCATAGACAACTAGATTACCCTTGAGGAGTTCAAGCACTGCTTGGAATGTAATGCAGAACACTAAAAAGACAAACAAACAAAAAACCCCCAACCTGTTCTCCCTCTCCCGAACACCCAAAAAAATCTCTACCTTGATGGAAGTATAGCTGGTAACAAAGCTTGTTCCAAAGAAAGAGGAGCAGGCACAGGTTTTTGGCTTTGGCTGTTTACATATTCCTGTTAAGAGAAGATTTGTTCTTTTTTGTACTTTTTCCACCTTATTCTTGTATTCAGCTGATAATATTATTATATGAAAAAGGCAATTACTCAAAAATGCAACTGTGATTAAAAATAGCTCACACTAAAAGAGCAGTAATAAGGTCACAGAAATTGAAAGTTTGCAACATTTTATTCACTTTTGATTTTATTTTATGAAAAGGCAAACTTTCCACAGTAAGGAATCCATACTTCGTAAAAAACACTGCAACAAAACAAATACACAACCCTTGTCAGCACCTTGCTGGGAACAACTCCTTTGAGACTAGCTTCTCCATGATTAAATTAACGAGAACTGCCTTCATTAACATGAATGAGAGCAAAGTCTAACACCTTTCAGAACCAACACGGAAGCTGTAATTATTGCTTGCTGCTGCTTTCCTCAAACGCCAGACTAGGGAACTTCTCCATAGGTAAACACCGGTGTAGAAACTCCAGTTGCAAGACTGCCTCAGTGCCACAAACTAAAGCACCCAGGAAGCAGGCAGGGTACTGCATGCTTGGAATTCTTGAATCCCAAATTTCTCAAAAGCCAGACACCTCTCCTTACAGGATAGCATTTACATTACTCTGTTTTCAGGACACTGTGTTCTTTCAGTTTCTATAAAGACTGATGTGGGAAACTAAAGAGCCACTTAACCTGCTGGTCAGGAAAACAGTTCCCTCCCAGGAAAGCTGCTTAAGACTTTCACAGCCAGCTCACTCTCTTCTGCTTCTAAGCCTGTGCTCACAGAACTGCAGATGCCCAAAATTAACCCCCAAAGCCCCTCTCCTTTAGAAAAACCTATGGTGACATAACTACATCAATTTAAAAATAGTTACACTTCTGCAAATCTTGGTTAAGGCATACTTAAACAATTGACATAATTTATTACCTTTCTGGAGTACAAAAATGAATACAAATACATACATACAAATGAGACCTGACAGAGGTTGCTAGGAAGGCACAGAGTAATCAGGATTTCACTAGATTGAGGGTAGATAACCTTCTTTTCCTTATACTGATCCAAGAACAATTGTTGACTCCCTACCAAGAATAGCCTGGAAGTGACCCAAGCCTTCTTCTTTGG
>NW_008824986.1:17142416-17159683 GCF_000699105.1 Pygoscelis adeliae | reverse complement strand
TAATGCAGTGCAGACGGTCACGATAATTTCATGCTGCAGTAATTGAACCCTTCAAAGCTCTCCAACCTACTGCTTTTCTGAGAGAAGTAGGGCAGAAAGAAGAACACCTAATTAATTTGAATAATGTTCTAGTAGGTTGTTGTTACAGTAGTTAATCTTATTAAAGTCACACTAAAAATAAGGTATACTGTAGCAGAACACAGATTAGTGAAATGTAGATAAATTAAGTATAGTACTAGCAGATTCTGCAGAGATCAGAGAAAATCTAAAAAGTGAAGGCAGCTAGTGCTGCACCACCCCATTCCCTGAGAAACTACACAACAGTATTTGGTGAACCAGTATAGGTAATAATTGTAAACTAATAATAGACTATGACGTACAAAGAATATGCAGATTTTTATGATATATGATCCATGATACTTTTATAGCTAGTAATTTGCTTAGCAGTTTTAAAAACCCAGTGAGATAAATGCCTTTCCTCAACAACAGTGTAAACCATTCAGTTACTCAAACTGGAGAACAGTATTCAGTTTCCTTCAACTCCAAATGTCTCTACAGCTTAAACATGGTACAAGGATCATTTTAAAGATTGTTTGTTAAAACAAAACAAACAAAGAACTCCAGTGAGAATACTTACACCATTTCAAACCTAACACAACCCTTTATATCCACGCTGAGACTATTTCAGCTTAACACAAACGTGTCCAAAGACTCACACCTTCAGCAGAACAGGGATACTTTTGTCCCACTGGAATGGACTTCAGCAGATAATGCTAGTGATGATAACCCACAAAGAGAAAAATCAAAATAAATGTGTCCCACTATTGAAACATCAAAAATGTCAAACCTTCAAAATATCAAACTTACTTTTAAGGAAAACGGTTGTGCAAAATCTACTCTGACACACCCATAATTCTTCCGCAGCATTCTGAAGACTCCTCTAGCTATACTCCAAAGACTTTCATTCTTCTTAGGCTTGCCCTGGAAAACATGGGTGGTTGTTTTGGGTTTTTTCCAATTTGCAATTAAAAGGTTATGTTTAAAATTAAAATGCACGCAACAGACAAAACAAGGCTGTATCTTTTGACAGACCTTATAACTTCAAGTAAATCTAGAGAACTATTGTTTTCCTTAGATATCCACTTGAACATATTATTTGTTAGGTCATGAATTTGCATTTAGACGTATGTCACCCATACCTCAGCACTCTCATCAGAGAGGTTTTGTGATTCATGGCTCTACGCTCTTCAACACTAACACCAAGTACATGTGGCTACTAGCACATCATTTAACTATGTAACACATTTTCTTGCACATAAACAGAAGATGCCCTAAGCAAAACAAGTTGTTCAATTGCTCTTACCAGTTGTTCACTGTTATAGTGACCTTCAATTATGCGATCATAGGAGATTCCCACAGGTATAATTAGGACATCAGGAGTAGCATTTGAGAAGAGAGCATCCACCACCACAGATAAAAGACCTGCTCTAGCTCCAGATGTCTTCCCACTTCGAGACCGTGTGCCTTCCAAGAATATTTCTAAAAACTGCTGCTGTCTCAACAATTCTTCTATGTGCTGAATACAAAAAGATTGGAAAAGAGGAAAAAATAAGTATCTAATTATACTGGCAAATTCACATTTGAAATATATTGTCAGCAACCATTTCCGTTTAAAAACATTGGAAGATCATGAGTTGGCATGAATACTTGTGAAAAAACCAAAAGCAGTAAATTAATGCTTGACACAAACCCAGACCAAACTGCAGCTAAATTTGCCTGAATATACAAGCAGTATAATGCCATTTGTTCAAGAACAGCATCTCTAGCAACAGTTGATCTAGCAAAGTTGCATACATCTCTCCTTCTGGTTCCTGAGTACATCCCATCTTCCAAGATGCAAATACAGCTGTTATACCGAATGGCACAAAGGATTACATCAACCCATCATAAACAGAGACCTTCATTAAGTTAACAGAATCAGTGTAGATATGCCCCAGTACAAAAGCCTTGTTTCTCTGACTTCTTAAGTTTAACGTTAATTCAGAGAGTATTAATTCCACTTTCTTTAATAAGGATTATGCAAGGTGAAATCTGCTCATCCTCAAAGGTGCTGGGCATTCAATTCTCTTTTATTCTATACATTCAAGACGTCATACAAAAATGTATCCTTTTTTTGCAGCATGAAGCCTAAGACAAATTCAAGGCAGCAAAAAACATACCCAGACTGATGGAGCTCACTTTCCCACTTGCCACCCCACTGAAATGCTACCCACAGAAACAAAGACAAGAAATACGTACCACGTAGAGCAAAGCTCTGTAGAGGAAGTCCTTACGACCATCAGGGCTCTGATCTAACTTCCGTCGAATGAAAAATCCTCCTAGCTTGCGGATCAATGTGCTACATAATAAAGAATTATACTCATTGATTTTAGTTTGCAGGAGACTACTACACGTCCAGTACAAAATTCCTAGCACACAACAGAAACTACTGAAATTCCTAAAGGCTAAAATGTATTACACTATTTGCACATGATATGCCACACAAATATTACTCTATTTAACTTAAGAAATAGGCTTCTCTACACTGTCTTGCTCCATTTCACTCCCTTGACAGACCACTTACCCTCTGCAGTGACCCTGACCGGGAGACCATTGTACATTGAGATGCTGGTGACCCACATAACAGTTAACCTGAGCTGGCCCAAGTCTGTGCTGTCCTGCACATACAGCATGGCCTTCGTGCCAGTGTTGTGCTGCACGTGCCCCTCGGCTGCAGAATCAGCTCAGCCAGCTAATTTTAACAGAGCAGCCTGCAGGCAGCTCCCACTTGCTACCAGCAATTATGCCACCTGTGTGGCCTTGCCTTTATCTAACAGTACAGCAAGAAGTTCTCATGAGAACATCCTTTCTGCTTGACAGAAGAAATGATGGATAGAGTTGTCTTCTTGTAAGAAAATCCTATACTAGCTCGAATGACCAAAATGGGGTAACCCTTTCTGTGGGCAGGGTCCACATGGCATGCTGTGCATCCATCGGAGGCCTGCTGGATGCTGCACAACTCGGGGTTCCCAGCAACTAAAGGGATGTTAGATTAACTATGCTAATCTCTCTTTCTTTATACTTCTTTATACTGCTTGCCCTAATAAATAGCATTTTAATTGATTCTTTATAGAGTCTCAATGCCCTTCTTACTGGGATCATCACAGACCAGCACCTACCGGTACAAAACACCCTCTAAGTCAAGGTGTCCCCCTTCCTTCCTCATCATTTCCTGCAATATCCAGTGGCTTTTCAGAAATCAGTTATCCCCAAATTCAGTCTCACTGGCAAAATACTACCTAAAAGACCTTCTTATGTTCTTCAGCTACCAGAAATGTAATTTAAACAGAGACCAAACTGGAGTACTTTCCCAGAAAGTATTATTCACTCAGTACTGTCACTGCCTATTAGCCAGCTCATTAACCTTCATGAAGAAGAGCTGACCATTCACAACTCTTTCACATACTTATCTTTCCTTAGTCACCTACCCACTTTGAGACTCCTAGAAGAAGGGAATATCCTTCCTTATTCTACTTACGTTACGACAGAATTTCTCAGAAGGATTTTGTTATGCTCTCTCTTTGAGCATGTAATAGGAACCAAAGAAGTTCTACATGATGGCCCAATAATACTCAGATTATCTTACACTTGGACACAAGATATATTGCGCAATAGGTCACCTCAAGATCCCACCACTACAGTCTTTTTCAAATAAGAAGAGGTTATTACCTGAAGATGGGGATGTTGAGATTGTTCCCTGCAGCAATGTAGGGTGCTTTGATGTTATGGCAGAAAAGAATGAATGTAAGGAGCAAGTAGTCAATGTGGGATTTGTGAACAGGCAAGAAGATAAGAGGCAAATTCATCTATGGTGGAGAGGGAAGGAAAAAAAGAGAGAAGACGTAAGAACTGTGGAATATTACTCCTTTTCTAAAATCCATCATTGAGATTGCTAGCATCATATTATAAGAACCGACGGTATTTTCCAGTTACCATCATTCAGTTTGTTTACTTCTCGTTGTCACAGCTGTGTGAAAACCAGAACATTTTAGTCAACTGTACTCCTTAATTTTCATGGACTGTAGTTTTTAGTTGTATGTATTACAAGAAACAATGATTAATATTCCCAGTTTCTTCAGACTCACAGTATTGAGACAACAATCAAACAATTAAAGGGATATGGCCAAATCATCAGTGTCACCCAAGTACTGCTATTTCTTTCTATTAGGTATCGGCAAGTAGCTATGAATAGTGGGGTTCCCAAACACTGTAATCAAAAGGTAACAGAAAATATTAAGAACCATTTTTTTGTTTGTTTTATCTAATCCACCTCGCTAAGGTAAACCCTGGAAAAAGAATCAAATCTTTTAGGTGTAAAGAAAACAGTAGAATTTAGGAGTTATTTTGATCAATTTCAATAAATATCGAAGGACTGGGAACAGATTGCTAATAAGAAATAGAAAAAGTTTATTTCTTAAAGATTTTTATTCCAAATTAAGGTAAGAGTGAAAAATCCTAAACAGACCTACTAATTTATTACTGGCTGCCTCAGCACAAAAAAAAGAAATGCTGCTGGATGCAGGTTATCTGAGATAATCATTCAGCCCGATAGTTAAAATTTGATCCTGAAACAAAGGTAAAACCAGAGTTCACATAGTATTTTACGTTACGCAAATCAAAGAGCATTATATTTAATTAAAAACACTATTTCACAGATGAGAGACAGATCTATCTACAATCTGATATCATACAGACTTAGCAGAACTCTCCTAAAAAGAGAAAGTGCTGTAAACATTAATAGAAACTACATCAGAAATCTGCCTTAGTAGATTCTTTCCCACCCTCCCTTACCTCTGTTGCTGCTTTGACCATTTCTATTTGACCTCTGTGGATCTGAATATTCCAGAAAAAGCTGTTAAACAACTTCAGTAGCACCCAGCCAGTCAACCTGAAGGAAGAATAAACACAACTCAAAAGGATTCATTCATTGCTGCCTCCATTTTATATTGCTTCTATATGACTCAAGGCAAAGCCATAAAATCTGATTACTTTATAGTCAAACAAAATGACTATAAAATCCAATTGCTTAACAAGTTTTTGCCCATCAGCTAAGCCATGGTTAGTAACCACATTTCAGCCTCCTGCAGTTATGACACAAAACTTGTTATTGTCAACCTCAGCAAAGGCTGTTTGAAGGGCAGAGACCACTTTACATATGGGGCAAGTTAACAGAGGTCCTATGATCAATTACAATAACTCAGCTAGTTAGGTAACATGTTAGGTGACAGCATGTATCTGGTCTTGTGGAAGAATTTAATATCGTTACAAAAAATATAAGGTTTGCATCACAAAAGTCGGTGAAGGGGACTAGGAACATGACAGAGACAAAGTCATCCTTAGTATTAAAGGTAGACACCACAGTAGCAGATTCTATGTAAGATAAGACTCTCTCTGAGATATTTATAACTACAGTTTATGATATTCAATGGGCTACTGGAAAAAAGATCTTTCACAGTCTAAGATGCTGCAGCTAACTGCTCTCGCTCATATCAGCCTGAAACAACAAAGGATACTAATATTGGTCTAAGCATTAGCACCAAGCCTAGTTTCAGGAGGAAAAAAAAAAAGTCTATTTAATCTTATCGTAAGATTTATTCCTTGAGAAGGCAGAGGGTTTCTGCTGCATCTGAAAATGAAGAATAACTACCATTTCATTAGTTAACATGAGAAAAGGGATTTTTATGAATAATTAATTATTTTTAGAATGATTATTCATTATTTATGAATAATGCGCTACAAGCTCTGCTGGTATAATACAGAGAGAGCTTGGCCGTCCTTCTACCCATTGACAATACTGATGAGCCATTTTTCTTACCTGATTAAAGCAGGTGACACATTTGCTACCATTTCCTGGAGAATTTTCCTAGCTTTTTTCTTCACTTTGTTGATAGCTTTAGGATCCGTCTGAGCAAAACTACCCGGAGCACTTGGTTCAGAAGCTTCATCTACAATGGCCTTCTGGACTCTAACATTAAAAAGTAAAACCTATTGAGACAGTCCCGCAACAGAAGAGTTCAAGACACAGACAACAACTGCTGGGAATGAGCTATGTATTACTACAGGAGTAACTTGCAGGCATAAAAGAACATGCACACTGAAGTACTGTGTACTCCAAATGCATTAAATTTAATTCAATAGTTTTCTAAGCTCTGATTAAATAGGTGGATGATGGATGAATGCACTCAAAGTTGACCATATAAAACAGTATGTACGCAGTTCACAGGTACTGATGCGAAGTGATCGCCAATTTTCAGAAATGGTTAATAAGGTTAAAAATGCAGAAAGAACAGCTGAAATCTCCTCTTTGTTAATATTTTCTTTTTCCTGCCATAGAAATTGCACTTACCTCATTAGACACATCTATGCAGTTGCTATTTTGCACTTCTACAGTATCTTCCCTCTTGAATTCGCAGTTTTCCAAAGTGTAACTAGATTTTATGAGGGCTATTTTCCCCATTTAAAACATATCTAAGACAGATTAAGTGGTTTAATACACCATAACTGTGGCACAACACGGTCTGCTTTACTTTTCAAAAGCAACGCTATCATCTTCAGATGGGACTCAAACATTAAAAATTCAGGAGACTTAGGGATGGTAATATAGGCAGTGTGTGGCCTCTGACAAAAGTAGACTCAAGGAGCGGGCATGCGGCTGAATTTCTTTGTGTCCAGGGAAAACTGATACCTTAATAGCTAATCAGGGGCTCAACGTGCCATTTAAAATGCAGTGTACGAAACAGAAAACAAGCTCCACAAAATAAAGGTTGGGTATTTCATTCTATAGCCTTTTTCCAGTTTTGCCTCACGCTCTTGGTGTACACTCAGGGTACTCTGAAATGCTGCTTTTCCTACTATCTCTGAAACACTGACAATTTCTGATGACTGCAGTATGACTTCAGTGGTAATGATTTACACGAATTAGATAAATGTTTGAAGAGTTCCCATGTAGCAATTTATTTTTCTGTGTACTACCTGCTGTCCACCCACTATGCATCATTCATTTGGAGATATATAATTCTTAATCTCCCCTCTTTTATTATTCAAACAGAAATTGCAAGCTACTGTCCTGAAGGGCTGAGTTGAAGATACTGTATCTTCTAATATTTTAAACAGTCTGATTTTCAAAACCTGTCATTTCCAGATTCTTAAATCATATTATAATGTATCAGTCATACAAAAAATAGTTCATTTTGCATTATCTTACCTGCTGTTATTCAGCACGTTTTCTGTCAGATTCTTGGCAAACATACCCTTATGAACATCCCTCTCTTGCACAAAAAGGACATAACAAAGGCGTCTTGCAAGCCACCCTCTGTACCTACAAATATATGAATGGTATTTGAGGGTGACCCTCAAAATATTTCACTGCCAAAAAAAAGAATTTTAAAAACACCTAAAAATACAATTAAGAAGCAAAAGCAAGTAAAGTTTTACGAAGGGCTGTCTAAAAGCTTCTCTATCTTCTAGTAAATCGTCAATATGTTAATGTTACAGACGAAATAACTGATGTGTAGCACAAAATATCTGAGCCAACTGAGGTCTGCATTACTTCAATTCAGGGTGACAGTGGTCTTAAAACATCTGTAGTATCACAGGAAAGTAGCTACAAACCAGTATGTACATTTTGTCTGTCTGCTGGAACCAACCCCCCAGCTCAGCGAGGACAAAAGAAGTTGTAGTGCCCATTTCCCCTTTCCACCGAGGAATGTAAATGCCCAGCTAAAAGGTTTGTCAACTTCTTCAAGAAACACTGGGCCCTCCTGGGAAAGCTGCTCACATTGTATGCACAGGGTAAACTCTCACAGGCACTTTTGAAAATATGTCTGCATTAGCCACCGACATTAAAAACACTTTTCTGGCAATCTTTTTTTCCTTTCCAGTGTTTTTAAACACCCAGTCCTACGTGCCTGCTAGGTATCTTCTCCTCACAAAGTTTTAACAGAAACAGAACCACCAAATAATCATTGAATCTCTCTACCCTTCAAGCATTTAAGTAAGGCAACTTAGCTTATGTGGCCAGTCTCTGCCTTTTAAATTAACCCTGTCCTCTACTCTCTGGACCATATAAGCATGTTATTTTGAACAGTTTTCCTAACATCACAGAAGATGCATGTGACACAGGAAGGCATAAAATCCAGTCCCCAGCAGTGAATATTCATTATTATTTTCTTTCCTCACAGTTCCCTGCCTCACTCACCAGGCCAGGACTGGACAGGCCACCGCTCATGCAGGTCACTCCACAAACCAAACAGAGCTGGGACCCCCAAACAGCACAGCTGATGTGATGGGGCAGAACTAACAGCTGGAAGAAGAAATTAAACTCTGACCATTCCTAAGACCGGAGCACTCAGTATTATGCAAAACCCCTGTCCTGAGGACTGCTGGTACAATGCATCGCTGATGCTCCAGCAAGTCTCCCAAACCGAACCGCGGGTGGCAATACTCATGTTGGTTTCCATGCTGGAGTGCTGCCAAGGTCTCACTCCTTGTTGTCACCTGCGTTACTGATCTTGGCTGTTAAACCTCCCTACCACGTTTCAGTAAATTCATACATGTGTTAAAACCAGCTAGGGAAGATGAGAAGGATCTTTTACACTGTAAAAGGCCAAACCACCTGAGTGCACAGGCCACTCACACTATAATTAAGATGAGTGCACATGCACAAGCCATCGGCACAGTCTGACACGTAATGGTTATACAAATATTCAGACCATCTCAAAGGACAAAGAATTTTGCTATTCACGCTGTCAGGGAAGTAGACTGGTGACTCTGTTTTAATTGCTTTTCCATTTTCCCCTTCCCATCGGAGTTTGAGAGCCTTATTGATTTTTCTATAAAGCAAAGTTAAGGATATGCTTCTTTCTGACAACAGTTTCGGTAACTATGAACATATCATCACAACAGCATACAGCTATTGCAGGGATCTGTGAAGGTATAAAGGCATTCATTTTACAGCTTAGATACGACATAGTATAATTAGAAAAATCTGTTTTCTAATCGTGTAGCAATGATAGAAGACAAAAACCACACAGAATAGACCCAGTCAAGTTATATTATAAAACTGACATATTCACACCTCAGAAAAAGGCTGTGGTAATGCCTCAATACAGGTACAGTATGCTAGCAGTTAAAGAGAACCCCTCTTGCTTTCGAAGGCCAAGAAACTGTGACTATGTAACCCCATGGGACCTCAGAACGTCATTAAAATTGTCAATTATAATGACATTCTGAGCTAAAGGCATTTTATTTCAGAATAATTCATTAACCCATATTTTGTTGCCCATATATTTCTAATTTAAGTAACTCTGACCATTCAAAACCATTCAAGCATTAGACTTTTGAAACTAATTTAAAAAAAAAAGTTAAAATTAAACACTATTTCTGTTATTTTTCTGTATTCTAAACTACAAGCTTAACTCAAAAAAACATAATTAATTCAAATTGAAAAAAGAAGAGCCTCTAACATTAGCTTCCTCCCTCTCAAGCACAGCACAATGCTGCCTTTCTTCTACTCAGACACTTTGGCTCATTTCTTTCAGGCTGCTGGCCTCTCTTTATTTGCTCTGACTCTACGACAAACACTGCAGGATCTGCTTATGCTAATGATTACTGTAAAAACCTTAGCAAGCATTATTAACTTTCCAAAGAACAGAATAAAGATTTTTGTGTCCTTCCAGCGTCTTCATCCTAGAACACAAGACATATTTCCAATAGCGCAAAGATAAATCACCATTTTTAGGTCATATACACCATCCTTCAGGAGCTGCACTCTGCCACTGAGGCAGAGGAGAGACAGTCCAGCAAGACATGTTCAGATTTGTCATTAGTGATAATAGTCAACGCCTAAATTGTGAGCCAGATCTGCTCAGTAAATTAAAATGCAGCCTGAAGTCATTCTTAAGCATGGGAATAAAACGGCTCCTCTCTGCTTTATGCTACGGATGCTGCCATTTGCACTAAAGGAGAAAGGATTTAAACATGCTCTGGTTTTTGTTAAACAGGTTTGAGCCTTACACTCCTTGCCTATAACCCCAAAGGACTTTGCCCAGCTCCCAGATACACACAACCGGATTTAACAAGTACATTACTTTCCTGAAGTCAGCATCAATTCCTGCATTTTAGGACAGCAATATATATTCATTCAGTCCAGACTATCCTAGAGATTTCCCTGCCGTAAGATCAGAACACACTGAATTTTAAAAGCAAAAGAAAGACTTGCTACATTACCTCGTATGTGTTTCATTGATATATATGACGTTACGTAGACCCAAAGAAGGAATACTAGCATTGAAGAAATTATCCTGCAAAACCAAGGAAAAAAAAGATGGGTGGACTATTGTAACTTAAGAATAGTGGTGTCTTTACATTCATCACAACATTTACGATAATGCAATGTTTTTCACCTTTATTATAAACAAAAGCCAAAGCAGAGAAGTGCTGAACTTGCTTATAAAGTACACACGAACTGTTCTGAAATGAAAATGAAATTCAGAAAGTCACTATTCCCAGCTCCAATACTTTCAAAGTATTCTCTAGGCTTTACTGCATACAGAAATGGTTGTATTGGTTGCATTCTTCAAGCCAGAATATTTTATCATATTCTGATGTAATATAAACTAGGACTTGTCATAATACAGAACTCATCTTTGAGACAGAATTTTATTAAGCCACATTCAGCATTAGTATAATCATGAGTCTTTTGACTCTCAGCCTGTGACATCCAGTCTGCCAGCAGGTCAGGCATCACATAACGGCAGCCCAAGGGTCAGGAAATCCATCCACGGTTAGGTGGCAAATCTCCACATCCCCGCTCTCCCTGAACAACAAACTCAATCCAGCCTTCTGCATCCCTAGTACAGACTCTACATGCCAGGCTATTAACTGTTCTGGGATGAGCTTGGGAGCAGTCCCACTTTGGATAAACAAATACTCCCTGGCAGGAAGACCAAAACTTTTATCTTCCATATTCCAAGTAAGTACCTAATTTCTTTCTGCCCAAATAATATTTAATTATAAAACTGGTACCATGCCAACAGCAAATTACAGCTAAAACCACTGGGACTGTGCATGTCAAGGAAGGCAAAAACAGGACAGTGAAGGAGAAAGATGGTTACCAGCAACCGTGTAGCTGCAGAACAGTCTCACTACCAATTTTGCAATGGGAGTCAGATAAGGGTCTCATTTGTTTGTATTTTGTTTAGGACACACCATTTGCCACAGATTAAAATACATGAGTGTCCTATGTTATTTACAAATCAGGTAAAAATTACATGCTACAGTGGGAGCACACAGTCTTTTGCCCCATGTTAAAGCATAACTGCGTAGTACATACAATCAACAAATTGTTGCTCTAGGCTCTTAAGAGGAAACTTCAAGATAATACTAATTACTTTGACTATTCACTGGTAATTTTTTTGTGGATCTTAAAGCTAGATGAAATGTTCTGGCAAAGAGAAGTGAAATGACTTCTTCTTGGTCTCCCCAAAAAATCACCAACAAAGCTAAGTACCACTGAATGCCAAAGTCCACTCCAGTGCTCTAACTGTTAGGTTATAACCTCACTCTGTGAAATTCATCCTCCAGCTGTAATGTCACACGTTAGCTTTTCCGTATTTAACTCTTCCCCGATCCTATGTCAAGATGTGGTTCTGTGAGACCAAGCGAGCTGATACAGCATCTCCCTGCCACCGTGAGAGAGAAGCCCAGCTCCCACCACCACATTCTACCCTTTCCCGCTAAGCACTATCCCCCACCTCCTAATTTACACCACCTCTAGCATTCATCACACCCCTTAACGAGCCAACTTCATTCAGGCAAGGTAGAAAACTAAGACAGCCAGACTAAATGAATAAATAAAGCAGGTAGTTTTCTGCTTGGTTAGTGAACTTGATCAGCCCCCAAGAGAGCAGGAAGAAACAGAAGAGGGAGAAGCAAGACTTTCCACTCCCTGCACCGGCAAGGTGTTAGCTTGGATAAGATAGAATTTCTTAATTCTATCTCACTCATCCGTCCCTTCTCCTTAAGAGAATTAACAAAACAGGCAGCTCAAAAAAAGTGAAATATCCAGAGTCTAATGAGAGGTTCTGGTTTGTTACCATCTGCTGCAAGGATGGTATTTTCTCCTTGTGGCAGAAGGCAATAAAGGGCTTAATCAGGTCACGCCCCCTTCCTAAGTGGGATCTCAGGACAGGTAATTAGTTCCTTAATAAATGGACAAAATACAGAACAAGATTTTTCTTCCTAAAGTGTAATTCCCAAATTGAGAGGAACAGCCTAATTACTAACAGCCTAATTACTAAATGTATAAGGGCCTAAGTTATGGATTCCTACACACCTTTTTACAAGCGGAAACACTTAAGTTGTCTGTTAGAAGTAGTCTCAGCTTATCTAATTGTTTGTCTTGTTGCCCATATCGTATGTAGCCTTCACAGCACATTGGATTTCTATCCCACATTTCTATGTCATAGCTACAATTTTCTATTCTGGCTTAGTAACAGAGTGAAATAACAACTTTTCCTTGATCAAAGAAACAAGCAAATGTTCACTCTAGTCCAGCCAATCATGGAGCTCAGTGCAGGTGTAACTGAGTGCAATTTAAAGCCCGTGGTGTACACATAGTCAAATTACACGATGAACTGGTCGCAAACTATATTTGCCATTTATCAGCATTTTGCACCTTCAGCTTACGGAAAGCCTGCCCAATGCAGTTCAATAGACTCACATTTTAAATCAGCTTGCGCAACCCCTCTAGAGCCACCATCTTGACACTGTTCCCAGCAGACAAATATCCCCACTATCCTAACTGGCACTCCTTGTTTCCAGGCTGGGCTGAAAAGCCAGGAATCAGCCAGGTGTAGAAAACCAACCTGTCTTCTCAAGCACAGGATTCACCTCTTCAAGTCTGAAGGGAAGCATATTGCTTATTTTCAAAACTGTACTTATTCTGTGGATAGAGAATTAAGCATCCTAAAACTAAGCCTTAACACTTTCATAAGCACCAAATTCCCATTATTAATCTAGCAGAGCAGATTGTATGGAAAAAACTATTTCCTAGTGCTAATTCTGAAGAGCTGAAGAGTTTTGTGCAAGGAATAGGTCTGCACTGAAAAGCGCGAGACAAAGCATCACAATAGGTCTGTGTCATCCATTAATTCCATGACAAAGAAAATATAACCACAAACAAAGGTGAAAAACTATATTCCTTTATGAAGTAAGAACATTGTGACCTTAATTCTGAAAGTAAGAAAACTACTGAAACTCCATTACGCTGCAACTATGCATTATCGTCAAACATAATCCAGTCTGTAATCTTCTTACCCGGCTCTGGGGAGTGCATACGTAGCAACATCGTCCCACAAACGGCCTTTTTCTGCTCAACAGAGTCTCTTTCCATTTTAAAGTGGCAGATCAGAGTGGGCCTAGAGTTACACTCTCCCTGCAGAACAAAAGACCACTGTGTAAGCACCCAGAAATGTATGTTTTACTGGTTATGTGAAAAACTTTGAGTAAGAGGAGTTGCCAGACACAAAAATAAAAATTCCCCCCCCCAAATTATGTAAAACTAGCGCAAATTTTTCCAAGATTTTTCTAAAATAAATTATATTACCTCCAGATGATGTGATTTTAAAAAATAAAAGCAAAATCAGAATGTTGTACTTATGTATCTTAAGCACTGCAGCATTTGCTGACATACAAAATTTTAAAATAAGTAAAAACTCTAATAAACAGCAAGGAAACTGACAGCCAAGAAAAGTGGAAGAAATTAACAGTAAATCACACTCTCAGCAATGTAAGGGTGTTTATAATATGAGCAATGTATTTTAACTGGACATCACCCTACAAAACTGCAAGAAGACTGAATGTACGCAAAATATTAACTCCGTTGACTCTGTAGGCTCTTTTTCAGCAGTTTCATGCAAAGTGGTATGAAAAAGCAACCGCTGTGCCTTCTCCAATGTTATGCTGTCTTTCTGAAGGTTACAGAACCAAAAAATCCAAAGTATCTGCATTCACAGAACTCATTCTCTGTGTTAGGCCATAATGAAAATATACTTAACTACAATTTTTACAAAGACATTGATTGTTCCCATTAAAATCTACTGAATTATTGCTTGCCTGAGAATGAGTACTGGATTGCCATTTTCAGAACCATATATTCTAAGTTTTTAATAAAAGGGAAGTTACAGAAACAAACCAAAACAAAACCAAAACTTTGTTTAAAAATAGCACATTTAAGTGGAAGAGAAGCAGGGTGGAACCAATACCTTAAACCACCATAAGGGCTGGAAAACACAAATACAGATCATCACATACTCAGCTAGAAAGCCGGCCCAGTGAGAAACAACCGGAAAGTCAAAAGGAACACTGAAGATGCCTAAAAACTAAAATGTTTGTCTATCACATTTGGCAAGTGGTGTGAATTGGGAATTATTCCAAGGCTAAGTCTTCCCTCTGAAATAAACAAGCATCAAGATGCTAAGCCTGGCCCAATCCCTTCTCTATCACCTTCCATAATGCTAACTCCAAAACTAACCAACTTTGTAACAATACCATCTTCCTTCTGCTTGCCTCCAAGCCCTGACTGAACTCACCACCACTTTCCTGCAAAACCTCCTTCCTATCTCTTTTGTCTCGCCTGCCTTTATCCCACTCTCTCACAGATCTCCTGGTTACTGCAGCTTGCTGTCCAACGTAACTTACATCTAGCTATACAGAAAAGCCAGCTGCCAGGACATTTGTCCTTTCCCTCAACTCTGACCATGTCTCCAACTCTTTTTCTGTATCAAGTTCAAACCCCTCCTCTTCAGAGCCATGTCTAATTCTTCCTGACCTACACTTCTAAACCAACCAGTACCAGCCCAGTCCCCATGTGGCTCTTCTTGCTCCACCCAGCCCTCTCTGCTCACTGCCCCCTTTGTCTCCTCCAAATCCCAAGACTCACTCAACAGAGGACACAGACTTTTAACAGGCTCCTTATTTATACCCACCAAATTTTCTCTGCCTCCTGTACTGCATGAAAAGCTCCAGCTACAATGGCTACATGAGCATGCATCTTTAGCTTCGCAGTCCTTTTAACTTGTGCATTTCAAACTATATCCTTCAGAACAGCAACGAGCTTTCTATTTGACTTTGTTTGACCTCAGTCTACTCCAGAATGGGATTCTGCACATTTACTGCTATATAAAATGATCAGTAACATCACACCAGAAGACTGTAAGACTATCAATAGTTTGATAGGGTTTTTCTCTTCTAGCAACATTAGTCTTTGGCACGGCACTGAACTGTTGGTTCCTCCTTACATTTCAAGTTAAATTAAAATCAGGCTTCATCATGCATGAGAGAGGTGACACCTTATCGTCATTCTTCATAATAATAAAAAAAAGTCCGCCTTCGACTTGCAGAAAAAAATAAGGTAAATATGGCTAGTAACATTCACAACTTTTACTTACCCATTCTTCACTGGAATGCTTACATCTACTGATACTGCACTCTGCTGAGGTGGACAAATAGGAAACATCTATTGTTCCAAGGGACAAAGCAGTTTCATCCATGACACAGGAGTTGAACTGAAGATCAGAAGCTGCAAAATAATAACATACAAACATACACACACACACGTGCGCGCACACGTAATTTCAGTCATGGGTATCCAGCAATAAATTAGCAAACTGGTATTTTTGCACACCTCAGTAAAAGTTAGGTTCTGAAGAAGTTTCATTGCAGTCAGAAATCAGCATGATTGTAATATGATAAAAAAACCCCAGGACATCAGATTTCCATAAACACAGCACACTAATCAGCTACCTACATATCTTCCTCTCCCTGCTCTTCTTCCCATTACAGGTCTGTATAATCCCTTTATGCTTTTCCACTGTTCTTCACTGCATGGTTTAAACCATTCAGCCACAAGGATACACATTTCAGCCACTTTCAAAAGTTTACTATTCTCTTGCACCCCATGACCTCACTCTTTCAACATTTGCTTCTCAAGGACACCTATTATTTACAAAAAATTTCATTAACGTTCTCTCCCAATCCTACCTCACAGTATATTTTATGCGTCTGATCTAGCTGTAGTCAAACCAGTTCGCAAACTCCTCGGAGGAAGGAATGCTCTACACAAAAGCACACCCCTAAATCTGAACGTGCTGCTGACATAAGTGACACTACGGGTTTGTGGGATTAAAAAGCAGTAAAGAAGAAGAAGAAGCAGCAGTAAAGAAGAACTTGCACTGTTATTTTAAAATGGAAGTTATATAGTTCATACAATAAGCACAGTAAATAATTCTTCCTCAGCCAAAGAAAAAAGAAGGTAGGTCAAACATAGCAAAACAACTCAGCGTTGTACTGCATACCTGCAAAAGGCTACAAATTAACCTGCTTTGTTATGGAGAGGCATCAGAATAGGAATCCCGGCATTTTCCTCTAGAGAAACCGTAAAGTGGCAATACGGCCTCTTCCATCTGTCACCGCAAAGAAACTTACATTACAGCCAAGCTACGAGCCATCAGGAATGGGACTGTTCCCACCCTGTATGCCAACATTTGCAAGAGCAAGGCCTGAAACTTTAGTCCCAACATTTTGTCTTTCTTACCGTCCTCTCCAAGCAGACGCAAACCTCTCCTGCAATACCTAATGCACAGAGTTCCCCATACAAACTGGAGTTTGAGCTAGCATATCCACACACATACTCAGCTTTACACAGCCTCAGTCCGTAAGTTATCGTTTTTTCTTTGCTAGCTCTTACACTCAATTTGCCTTTTTTTTTTTTAATCAGCGCCCAGGCAAATTAATATCTAAGCCACCCAATAAATACCAAAGAGAGGCTCACAAACTTCTAAACAGCGAAAGCGAAATGCGTCCTTCAGTTGTGCTCAAGGTGACCTTGGCTGCACCGGCATACATGAAAGGCGAACTTTAAAAAATGTGTAATTAAAAGCCCGTTTGAGCAACAGCAACTTTATACATACCTCTAACAAGATCTGCCCTCCCGAGCGCCCGCTCTCCGGGGGGCGCCTGCCGCCGCTGCCCTGCCGAAGCACGCCATCCTCAGGGGCTCGGAGCAGGGCTCGAGTACCCCGCACGCTCACAGGATCTGCCCTAAATAAAAACACGACGGCTGACCGCGGGGACCGGCCGCCGAGCGTCCCCGGGCAGCGCCGGCCACG
>NW_008824986.1:17131359-17141466 GCF_000699105.1 Pygoscelis adeliae | reverse complement strand
GGCACCAGCGCTGCCCCGAGCAGCTCCGGCCGCCCCGGCGTTGAACCGCAGCCCAGCGCGGCCTCTCCCCCCCGGTGCCAGGTGTCACCGCCTGCAGCCACCGCAGATGCAGGGGCATCGTTAAACAGCTGTTTTCGCCACCAAACCGCCTCCCCCGCGCTCTCCTTCTGGCGATAGAAGTGACTAACGGTTATTTTGCTCTCAAATCAGAGCTGCTAAAAAGAACAACACTGGAAAAGTTATGTAAAATCGTGCTTATGTGGGTTTACAGCAACGCTGAGCTGCAACTGAGTTGCTGTTGAAATGAGAACAATTGCAGAAAATTCGGGACGGGTATCGATCGGCCTACCTGGCCTTGCAGCAGTGCCAGTTTGCCTTTTACTGAGTGCAAAAGTAAATGTTGATTGAGATTGCTGCATATAAACAAACATGGACTGAGAGTATTTTTTGGCTTTGGCAGTCTTGGGCTATTTAAAGATAGTTTTTCTAAGTTGAGTTGCAGACCTATGGGAAGGCTAGCACCTACATTTCTTCTTTGAATGTCCGAGTCTTCACGGTTATTCAGAACAGTGCAATACAGGAATAAAGTGACAAAATACATCATTTTATGCTAATGCAAATATTCTGCTTACAAATTTAAGGAACCCAAGGAGGTATTCTCCTTCTAGAGGTCTCACTTCTAGATGTCATTTTGAATTTATTACAAATGAGAATTGTTAAGTAAGAATTACAAATGCTTTTCACACATAAAAGAAAATGCCTAAGATGTGATAGGCAAAACCCAGACTGCTACTTGCATATGTGAGTTGCCCTACTTCCTGCAACTGAGGGGATATCACTGGGGTGTTAGAGCCGATACTTTACGAAGAGCATTCTGCAGTTTATGGGTCAGAAGAGATTTTGAATCTGAATCCTCCCCCTTTCGCAAGAAAAGATACTCTGTTTTGTTGCAAGGTGGACTTTGGAATAGAAGACATCTACTTTTCAATACAAAAAAATACAATAAGATGTGATCTAGTGAAGTGTACAACTCAAAAAGTTTGAATTTCTGCATAATATACAGTGCAGCATTTGTGTATAGCAAAGCACCATTTTCTAGGGCATCACATTTTGTATAGAGAAAAGACAATCTCTAATTGTATTTCTTACAGCACATTCACATACTAAAGTTTTCTCCCAGTTTTCTCATAATCTGGGCCAAGAATTTCAAATTTGATTAGTGGTTCTGTGTGTCAGTTCTGGTGAAGGAGAGTTGGTTGGAAGAGTGCCAAACACCCACTTTCAAGTTTTGGTCTTGAAAAGCAACATAGCCAGAACCTCTGGCCACTTCTGAAAGACAAGCCCATAACTGTCCAGCTTTATAACAAAGCTTTTGAGTTGATATCAACTTTTTCTTGAATTGATTTGCTGAAGGTCAGCCGGGAAGGGGGCAGATTCTGCTTTCATCTGGGTCTGCTGCAGCCAAGTGGATTTGTAACTGCTTCGTTAATCAGAGCCTAGCCCAGGAGGCCATCTATATGGAAGGAATACACACATGGGTTTCACCAACAGAGAGTCACAGTGCTACTGTCAGATTTGTGTGATCTCAGTTATTACATCCTCATCTCAGCTTTGCTTGCGTAATGAGCATCTCATTGACTTGGTGGAGTTGCGGAGGCAGAGGAGGAGATGTCTGTCTCCGATCCTGTGGCCCAGCCGGTCAGCAGGGCCACATCCCACACTCAAGATTGCGGGGAGTTTGTCCTAGGTGCATCGGAAGCATCAGAAGGGCAAACTCCGAACTCCGCTCAGAAAAGTGAAATCCAGTATTACATCATGTATTTTTAAAACTCTCTTTGCCTAAAGAGCAGATCACAGAAGTAGACAAAGTCCCAATATAATGCTGCCGCCCACATCCTGATCATTGCTTCCAGGATGGGTCTGTCTATGCAAGACTGCGTGCAATGGGGGAAGCCAGAGCTGTGACTAAAGTGGCAGATTTATCTCAGAAATCACATTGGAGGAGATGGTTCAACAGCTGGATTACATGAAAACTGAATATAACAGAGATGGCAATGAGTGGTTACACCTAGAGTCTAAGAAAATGCATGAAACGTAAGGCAGTTAAAAATCTTATTAGTGTTGTCTAATAATTTCATTGCTCCACTGCATTTGTATTGTTACTTGGGAACTTCTTAGTAGGTACTTTACCTTCTAAAGGACCATCGATATTGCTTACGCACAACTTCACCTTCTCTAGGTATGGAATCACTTTGATTTTTTTTCCCCTTCCACACATACAAATAGGGGATCAAACAGTGCACTCAGTTTCAGCATGCTATAATGTAACTCAGAGCAAACTCTCAGGCACTGAGTGTAAAGCAAGCTTGTCTGCTTTGCTTCCCTCTATAAAAGATGAACTGTAATACATTCAGAATCTAATACGGATCTTTTGGCATGATTTTCCTTGCACGCTTTTACACTGGTATATTTTACAGGTTGCAAAACAGTTATTTCTGTGATAGAAGTAATACAGAAATCAGAAAAAAAGCCTCAGTGGCTTTATCATCATTTTATACAGTCTCTAGAGTCTGATTTTAATATCATTTGTGAGAAGAGTGCTTAGGTTATTCTCTAGGCTGTTTTGAAAAGACTAGTAAATAGATACAGTGTTTTACTCAAACATAGTGATTCTGTTTAATCAAAAAAAACCCAAAATTGTTTCTGGTATGATTGTAAAGCAGTTTTCTTGTTTTTATGACCTTAGAAAATTCTTGGCTTATTGTATAATAAATCCAGAGGCAATTTTGTCACTCATCTGAAAAGGATGCAGAATTAGTCCAACAGTAATTGCAGCTCAGCAAGAGCTTTTTACAGGATACACTTGTATAAATCCTCAGGCTTAGTAGTAAAATCTCATTTCAGTACTGAGAGCTTGGTGGTGATGTTGTGTTGCCATGGAATCAAGCAAATGGGAAAAATTTTGGAATGCCCTAAAGGAGCAGACTTTCAGAGCTGCATGTGCTCCAAAAAGCTCAAGTACCGCCGGGTCTCGCTTCCAGAAAAGAGAGACTCTATCCTGCTTCCATTGAAGTCAACGGGAGGCTCGCCACTGATCTCAGTAGGAGCAGGGGCATGCCTAAGTTTTGCAATCCATCTTTTTAAACTTCTTAAACCGAGGTGTTTGCCGTGCCAATGAGTCCAGGGAGGTAATTAGCATATGATGGCAAAACAGCAGAACCCTGGCTTTGTGTGAATAAGCTGCTGACCACATCGTGCATAGTAGCCTGCAAAAGAGAAAGAGCTGGCAGGACTTGGGTTTTTTTAAAATAACGGTTAGTCCTTCCTATGTTTAAATTCCTCATGATGCTTCCAACTGCGTGCAACAAAGTACCTGTTTGCTAGACAATGCTGTGGGGCGGAGGAAGGAGAAAGGACGAGGGGAACTTCTTTTTACATCGCCTCTACCCCGGGTCTGTGCTCCCAGCTCGCTTCCAGCGATTCCCATGATGTCACTTTTAGTAATGGAGACATGTTTTCAAAAGAGTACACAGCATCCACTTTAAAAAGAAACTTTCAACCCGGGGAGTGCTACAAAAGTTAGGAAACCAAAAACTGCGTGAGGAGGGAGTAAAGATCCAGACAAAGGTTCTTTGTTTGCAGTGACCGAACTCGACCTCACATGACTATGAACAATAATGAATATGCAATTTGGCAGTTGCAGAACTCCATGTCAGCAGTATTGCCTTTGGTATACAATGTATTAAGAGCATCTGAGAGTGGCAGGTGGCCATGAAACTGATTGATAAGATTGTATGTAGAAATGGTTTGGGTATACTTTATATCTCCTTTCAAGACAAATGATTTCTGCTCTTGTATTTCATCTCCCTTATCTCAAGAAAAAATGCAAAATTCATTAAGAGTACAGTGTCCTATGTAATACAGCACATCATGTTTCTGTAATTTCTTCTCATTCAAATATCATATTTATTACTGTAATTTTGAAAAGATAAAGGCATTTCAGCCCAAGCTGCTCCTAGCTTTTCCCTTGAACTTGCTACTCACATTAGTACAAAAAAGGCTTTTGTTCTAACAGAAAGCACTACTGGGTTAAAACCAGTATAACTAACTTTTACACTTGCAAACTTGGCACCATTTATCTATCAAGCAAGTACGCACATACTTGTATTACGTACAAATCAGGAAACCTTAACTATCCAAAGGAATTTGCCAGCATTTTTAATTTAGGAACACTGACTGACAGAATTTGGAACAAGATTCTCCCATGCTCAGACCTTAAGAAATTACCTGCCGTAACAATGCAAGCTTCCCCGTGCCTGCTGTGAATAAGGGGTACATTTTGCAAGGGTGGTTATTTCAGTTCTCTGCTTTTGTTTGTTGAGGGTATTTGCAAAGCTGACATTTTATCTAAGAGTTGATTTTATCTGAAAAATAAGACAGATGAAACAACTAATTTACTGTATATAGGCCCTAAATATTGTTGGATACCTCAAAAATATCATCCATCTGTAAATCATTAAAAATCAGTATGTGTGGGGGACTCTGGTTACATAAAGGATGAGTCCGGTTTTGTGTTTGCAGATATTTCAACTTTCACTAATGGCTTTATTTTACGTCAGGCCCAATGGACTTCTGCTTGTTGCCAACTCCCCCGCAGAAGACAGACAGAAGGCGAGTTTCTTCTCATCTGGTTCCCTCTCCAGGAATGCAGAGCTGCTTTCTGTCCATCCAAAGAAACAACCAAGGAATAGAAATAAAGAAATCTGAGAGCTGAGGGCAGTACGGACCATTCCGATAAAACGGCATATCACAAAAAAAATCACAAAATCATGATCTTATCAAATTTGCTGTGACTCATCCTTGAGGGATTGCAAATTGTTCTAGAATAACACAACCCCTAATTATTATGAGATGCTAGGCAAGTCTTTCATCAGTATCTCAAAAGGAGGCAGTTTTCACTGCTCAGGTTTGCTCTACTGTGCGGTTGTTGGCTTTAGAAGGACTTGCCATATCTTATAATTTAAAGCACCGTAGGTATTGGAAGTTGGGATCCCAGACAGCTCTTTCACCCACCAGTGCACAAGAGTCGTTGTAACAGATGATACGACCCAGGTGTTGAATAACATGATGTCCCACCCCTCCCCTCTATTATGGGTATTTGGGACCTTAATCAAGCAGTTGCCACTGGAAGAGTCTTAATGCCTTTGACATGGAAGACATAAGACCTGTTTGTTGGGAAATTTTCTCAAGATTTTGGGGACATCTTTTGCAAACACCTGATGCGGTGATCCTGATGCAGTGATCCTGATGCAGGCTGCCATGTATTCCAATGAAGGCTTTACAACCTCAATATTTTCCAATCTCCTATTTGATAATCTCTTCTGCAGATGAACAGAGAGCCATCTCCAAAGGGCAACATACCCCGCCCCAATTTACCCAGGCAAACAAAATGGATTTGCTGATTTAGGTTTTGCAAAAAGCAAACAGGAACTAAAACTTCCCATAGATGTGTAGATGTATTTCTTTTTTTTTTTTTTTTGCAAGTCAGTCTCACTAAAAAATACAAGGTCTCCAGGCTTTAGTTTATCATAGATATATATAATTAACTTTATGTAACTGAAATTTTATCCATGGACACAATCAACAAAAAGTAAACTATAAATTTTGTTTCAGCACTACAAAATTAACTGAGAACCCTGACAAAAGCAATTTTTTGCCTTTGGCCTTCTCTTTGCACTAATCTGGCTACACCAGTTGTTACATTCCGATTCTGACATTCAAACCATGTTGAGCAATTTTCCCACAGTGTTTCCCAAACAAAAGCATTTTTTCCCACTCCCACTTATGTGTCTCCTGGATCTGGGAACTGCAGAAAAATACCTTTGTTTAAGTCCTAAGCGCCAGCCAACAATTGTATTGCAGCGCTCGATTTCACAAACTATCAGCGATCATTTGAGCAAAACGATACCAATTGACCCGGCAAAAGCATACCTTTCAGATACTAAATAACAGATACTCAACTCACAACATAAAATCCTACTTAGTTTTTTTTTAACTGTTTGGAGCATAACCTAATACTTTCCCAAGCACCTTATACCTTTGTGAGAGCAGAAATATTTTTATGTGTATACCCTAAACTATTAAATTGCTTAATTATTCCAGGATATTCACCTGGAATGGCAGAGGTCTTGAAAAGGATATAATCTCTTCCTAAAATATAATGTTTTGCAGCTCTGACCTTTCCCCTTTATAAAGGAACAGTGCATATTACTAGCTTGGTATTTCGCTTAGTATATACGACTGACACACATTGCTTCAGGAAAATTAGATGGGGCACAGCATGACAGGCTGGTTTCATAAAGCTGTTTGTGGGCTTAGCACTAAGTCACTCCACAGCTCTTTCAGATTTAGGATAATGCAGGATCATATATGCCTTGTTTATTCGTACTGCACTTTCCCCTTTCATTCTCCTGTAGCAGGGGTAAAGCAACAGTGGTTTCTGGGGGGTTCTTGTTTGTTTTACGTTTACCTGCAGTGAGTGATTAGACAACACATTCCCTGCGGCAAGTACCCTAGGCTGTAGGACAGAAGTGTTTTGAGCCAGGTCTTTTGGGGAAGAGGAATGATTGATGCCTTTCATTAGGACCTAATCAACTTAACCTGAGGTACAAGAGAAGGTTGTATCAGCTTTTGCCTTTAAACCACCTGTCTTTTAGAGATACAAAGTTACAAAAAAAACATTTCATCCAGCATAAAAAATTGTGCCAATTTGAGCACCTATCAGCATAATTTACTAAAACAGTCACAGTAGTTCAGGTGAAATAAAATTGGCGTAATGGGTGATAGAATTCAGGTTGAAAGGCAAGATGAGGAGCCTCTTGAAGCAACAGTGTCTTACTTCTTCTGAGGAGCTGGAAAAAAACTAGTAAACTATAGATACCACTTCTGCATTTTGTGATTGAACTTTTTAATTTTCAATGTTATGGATTGACTACACTGGTCTGATTTTATGAAACATAAAAAGTAATGAGCAGGCCAGTGTACTTTGAATGTGCATTCAGAAATCTGCTTTAGTGGCCAGAATATACTGGGCATGCATCTGCCTCAGGGTCTTCCTTGCAAAAAAGTTTTCTTCTCATTTTCTATCATCTGTGCTACTGCGGTGTCTCCAAGATCAAACCGAGCTCCACCACTCAAGCTGAGTGGTGTTTCCCCACCAGCTTTTTTCATAAAAGAACTTTCTGTGCATTTTCACCTGTGACATTTCTCAGATATGTTTTTGTGGATAGTTAGTATTTCTTATATGACACAAGTTTAGAATGTGCTTATTAAGTTAATGAATTTAAAAAAAAAAAACCACTTGGGAAGCACTGGCCAGATTGGAAAGTGGAGAAGGCCCCTATGCAGTTAAGAAGCAACTTCTGGAACAGCCTTCCAAGAGGATTATGGGGCAAATATCAGCCTCAAGTCCAACCTACATCATGGGATCATCCTGACGTTTTTGGCCATTCCTCACTCAGTTTCTACTCCTCTGGTAGATCATTAGTACGTACGGGCCAGGAGGTACCATCAGTAATCCTAGTATGATGAAAGATGAAGCAAAATTTCATAGTTTGTTTACACTAGGAACACTTGTTGCTAAAAATGTCTTAGTTACTATATTTCAACTAATATTTCAAGCACTAGCATAGATAAGTTATCTGCTCCTGATCAGCCCTCAAAGTGAGAGCCAATATATTTTGAAACATGATTTATTTTCTAATCTAGGCCTTCTTAAATCTCATAAAACCTGGGTCAGGCAGATCTGGAGAAAAAGTCATCCATAGCTCTGTACTTGCAAAATTTGGAAGCAGAAAAATGCACGATCAAAGAGTCCGAATGCCATTTTGCAACTTTGTGGTCAGTAGCATGATCCACTCTCTCTGCTTCTCTGTTCTATCTATTCCTCTGGTAAATCTATGTAAGATGGTTTCTGACCATAGATGTGCCACATCTCATATTCATGTGGTCAGTTGATATCTGGCATTGAGAAAGGCTCCATACAAAGCGAGGTGTGCATTTTCAGAGGACCACACCAGAAAATATATGCTGATGGAGCACTCCAGTGAAGAAATGCCTTAAATCTAACTAGTGAGATTTGCTATGGGAATTCAAATTAATCATTTAGAAAGGTGTTTTATTAGTGTTAGAGAAGGAAATGAGGTAAGTGTTATTATAGTTAACAACATTTCAAATTGCACCTCTGTCTATAATCTTTCTGATGTAGATTTAAATACTTGTTTCATTTTTGCTAAACTAAGATTCCCCTCCCCATCTCAAATCTCAAGTTCTTCCATTCCAGGCTAAACTCTGTATTTAGTGCAACATCCAAGACATCTTTAGACTCTCTTTCCCCAGTGCAGATCCTGACTTAGCCTAATTAAAATTAGATTCAATACAAGAAAAAGGGCTAACACAGTAGATGTAACTTGTGACTGTTGACAAAATGACAACATCTTCTGATGTGTTCTCTATGTTATTGTATTTTAGCTGATATAGCCTGAGACCCTCGGGGTAAAATCATGGCATCACAAAAGCCAGCGGTGAAACTCCCACCCAGAACAGGAAAGCTGCATCACACTGGTATATGGTATGAGCATCACATAACTTACATACTGTATTACAGGACAACCACAGCTACATATTTTCTGAGCCCTATTTGAACCTATACCATACACTTCTGTATTAATCAAGTATTTGACTTATGTAGGAAGGATTTTAATTAATGTAAAATTAATTCAACCGAGAGTAACCTCCGAAACCATGCTTACATTATCAGTTGTGATTTGTGCAGGATACCTCATGGAGCTGCAATCTATGTGTCCTTATGTAACAGGCATTAAGAAGCAGTTACACAACTTAATGCAAACA
The DNA here is from genome assembly GCF_000699105.1 of Pygoscelis adeliae. Classification (NCBI taxonomy): domain Eukaryota; kingdom Metazoa; phylum Chordata; class Aves; order Sphenisciformes; family Spheniscidae; genus Pygoscelis; species Pygoscelis adeliae. Next base: position 17,132,556 of record NW_008824986.1, on the reverse strand, counting down.
CCGCCGACAGATGAAAATCCATGGCACAGACAGGATCTTGAGTAATCATCAAAGCAGCGCCAGAAAGCAAATTCTACCTGCAGAAAACTTTTTTTCATGTTAAATGCATTTCAGGGGATGCTCTGCATTTCAGTTGCTGGTAGGCCGATAGTACTTTTGCAAGCCTTAATACAGAGTCTGCCACAAAGTGGTTTTTTATTGCAAACTTTTTATCCTTCAAAACCTGTTAATACAAACTTTGACCAACACTGCCACAAAATGTGTGTGCAATTCAACTCATATCTTTACTGACTGCAATAATAAACTTTTGGTCTAAAACAAACAGGTCATTAGCAAACAGATACTTTTGTGCACTGTGCTTACTTAGGCCTCTCTCCTCCTGTCATCCCGTTTTTCACTCACTGTTCACATGCTCAGAGTTTGATGTCTGAATATGTCTTCATGATGCCAGGGCCTTGCAGCTTTCTCAAATTTAGTATGGGTGAAGAACATACTCCATTTCTCTGTGCGCAAAGTTTATTAGTCTCCCTTAATTATAACTGTTAATTCAGGCAATACTTTTATCATCTCAGGTGTTAACTTAGGGCACAGGGTATGTCTAAATTCAAGCAGCCATGTCTGTAGATACATATATTGTAACTTCAAGAAATGATATCCAATTATCTTTGTACTATCTTCAGAATATTTTTTTAAAGTTGATGTAATTTCTTGATAAATAAATTTCATTTTGTATAAAAGGAGCATTCCAAGACCCCTTTTAGATACTTTATATTGCAGAAGTTGAAGTGCTGTACAAACTATTTTATGGGACAGATTCTGGTTACTTTTACATCAATAGAAATTGGGATGACTCCAAATTTCTACTGGTATAACAAAACAGATTTTTTTTCCCCAGCCATTAAAAAAGACTCACATGCATGGCAAGACATAACTGTGTGGTCAGAAATACTTTTTGAAAGATGCATAGTTTATCACAGTTTAACTACACTACACCTTTAGAAAACACTCAAGTATTTTAAACACCATTGGGCCTCGAAGAGGACAGTTACAGGGCTTTTTTTTTAAATTTGCCTGCTTCCTTGACTGAGGTGTTCACAATGGTTTACGAGGTAATGTGTTTGAATCAAATATGTTCAAACAGCAGTAAAATAGCAGTACTGGATGATTAGGGCACACATAATTGGGCTGTGTTCGGTG
>NW_008824986.1:17081609-17131333 GCF_000699105.1 Pygoscelis adeliae | reverse complement strand
AGAAGGGAAAGTTTGGTTTCTAACTTTTTTCACAGCCTGATAAGAATCCACCCATCCAACTTTACTTCTAACCCACTAGTCTAAGGAGGCATTTTATTTCCCCTGTTCAGTCTCCTGTTTTTAGGCTTCCATCTCTTCCATCACAATCACTTGGAAATACTTAAATACATTCATTCAGTCACTGAAAAGCCTATCCGACAAAGCCCAAAGACCAGGTTTAAGAATCACTGGAAAACCTGATCCCTCCTGATTCACCTTTTCCATTGTTTCTCCCTCCTCTCTCAACAGAAAGAAAATACACCATTCCTTTGGGGTTTTTTGGTTAAAACTTGCTAATGACAAAATATATCCCTCAGCTGGGAGATGTGGAGTGAGCTGGATGGGGGAAACGATCCACCTGAAAAATAAGTTGTCATCAAAACCATCACGCTGGTCCAACTGTAGAGGCAGTGGAAGGGTGGGAAGAGTGACCGAGGGAGGTGCAGGAGCTGCACAAAGTGGCAGGGCCATTAAGACGCGTATGTGGAGCTGTGCTCAAAGAGTCATATCCTACTGCTTGTGAGGAATAGCATTGTTTCCTGTTATTGCATGAGAACATAAACATGGGGGAGGGAGAGCCCCAGGAGGAAAACAGACTTCATGGAAAATGAGGTCAAATCTCGGCTTTGAAACGAACATTCTTTACATGATTATCCAGGTTAAGGCTTAGCTTTGTTTTCTGGGGGTGAAAAAAGGAAAATAACTTAAATACTCATAACACGCCTTTTCCCTCATTTAAATTCCCACTTTAAAAAAAAAAAAAAAAAATCAGTTTTGCTTGTATGCTGGCAATTCAATTTACCAGAATATATGTGTATTCATTCCCTAATTAAAACTAAATTCCATTTGTCAAAGCCCTTAAGAGCACAGTGGTGTCAATGGGATTAATCACCAAAGCATGTTTTTCTTGAACAAGGTGTTTTCCTCAATGTTTTGCTACAAGTTACATCCAATTCAGCCATGCTTGAAAACACTATAATTATGTTTGTCAGGAACATAATTTTTTTCTTAATGAAATAGGTTTCCTAAGTGGTTTCTTCCACCTACAGTTTGGAAACCAGTATACTGTCATACAGACTACTTTCTTTCCTTGCCTACTTTTGGCAAACTGCCATTTTATCTCTATATGCATGGTTAAAACCTCTGGATACAAACTGAGGAGCTATGAGTACAGAAGAATCTGGGAAATGTGATGAAGTGTTTATTTATTATCTTCTGAATTACTTTTACCTTCATCTCTTAATTTTTTTAATGTTTCTTTGTACTGGTTATTCCAGAATTGTCTGTCATCTACAACATCCTAATTGTATTGCTTTAACTAACATATAAGTACAAAACATCATTCCACAGACTTATTTTTAATCGTGGGTTTCTCTTCCTTGATTAAAAAATAACAATAAAGGAACACAAAAAGATAACTATAAAGCAGGCAGTGATTCTGAAAGAAATTAAGCTGCTCTGCCCCAAAAAATTCAGTTCACTTTGCCCATTGTAAGACACCAGAGAACCATTTATTTCCGACCCTTCCCTCTGCCTGCAAGTATCCTGAGCACTGTATGGGCACCTCTAACTGTATTTTCTTTTCCTTTTATGCAAAAAACTAACGACAAAATAACCAGTGTCTTACCACATCCATCCAATGCTTCCAAATGTGTGGTCATGAACAAGGACATGAATAAAATCTGCCTGGATGAAGCAGGCAGATTCCTATTTAGAGGGGAGGTACCCAGGAGATGTGCCAGGGATGATCTCTGTCCCCTGCTATTTTGTCTGTCTTGCTAAGGCATTTACACGGCTCCCATTACCATGGTGCCAGAATATATAGGAACATACGGCTATTCTTACAACACTCAAATAGGGTGGACAGATTACATGGGTTATCCCAGGTCAGAAGTTTGAAACAGAACAGATCATTACACAAGCTTCACAAGCTCTTGATCAGTAGAAGGTGTTTATTGACCATTTCTACATAAATCAACACCTAACCCTATTCCCAAAGTATCCAAGTGTTTCTCAAGCATTTATGCTAAAATAGTCAAGAAGCCCCATCCTGGAGGTTTCATTGGACATGAACCAATGGTTGAAATGAACGGGTGTTTGACTTACAGCAGCTTCTTTTGGAGCACATCAAATGCTCTTCAGCTATGGCTGTCAAGATAAATACATTTCGTAACAAGACTTCTAAATTTCTACTTTAGTCAATCATTTTAATCACAGAGTGCCTAGTAGGACTATATTTCCCCCATTGCCCATGTGGTCATAAAATAGAGTTCTAATCATTTCTATTAGATGAAAATGTCACTAACCTACTCGTGCCTTTAGGTTTTCAAAGTTAGACTTTGCTTTAAAGAAAGCTTTAAAACAGAACATGCTTTAAAGCAGTATTATACCTGAAATTGATTTGGAAGCAAAATATATCTGTTTACATGCATCAAGAAGTTATCCCTAAGGTATATATATGTGAATATGATCTTGTTAATTTACTGAAGCCAGGAGTGAGATTTCTGCATGGGACACAGACATGTTACCATCTACTGTGAGTGATGTTAAGTTCAGGCTGATGGTTGGATGTCACCTGGTAGCTTCTCCTCTAGAGGTACCCATTGCTGGCTGGCTGAGTAACACACGTATGCCCCTTAGTCCATAAACTCTATACACCTGCTTTGGCACAAATGGAGGAATAATGCCCTTTATACAATCCTTTATGAATCCCATATGATACCATACAGCCAGAAAGTATTAACGTGTTTAGAATTATTGTTATCTGTAAAATGGCAAAATACTTACCAACCTGGTAGGATGTTGGGAAAGATAATTAACTATTATTTGGAGAAGCTCTTAAGGCTGCTGAATGCTAAGTCCTGCAAGAAAGAGATATATATGATCCACTGACACTTCGTTAACACACGCCCATGTCATCACCCCTGCAGCCTTCACAGCTTCACAGGCCTTGGTAGCCAAAAGAAATAAGCAAGGCTAGATTGCTCAAAATTAATAATGGGTTTGGGCAATGCTTGGCAATGAAAAGTAATGTGTTTAGTATGTTGGCATCTTTTCCCTTAAAACACCAAGTATTCCAGTTTAATCTAAATATTTTTTCATCTAGTACCATTCTTCTAACATGATGCATTACTGTATTTCCCATCATTTTACTGATGCCAGTATGTGTTCATGCTCAATAAGCTTAGTCAGCAGTAATTTGCTTCAGACATCATTATGAAAATGGTTTTTTTAACCATTTTATTTTCTAAACCAACTCCTATTTTTTATTCTTGGTTTTAAAGTCACAAGGATATGTTGTAGATACCTAGACGAAACCCTCATGACAGACAACCTGTGACCAATAAAGGTACCAAAGGAAAAGCATACAAGAAGAAAATGTAATGAAATTCCAGATGCCAAAGACACTTTCTGCAGCAGCACCATTGCAGCAATGTAATGAAGGATGTTTTCAGCATGTATTTAATTTCTACTTTTAGTGGTGACAATTTGAGCTTAGAAAAATCAGAAGGGTTGGACTGGAATTGATGGCAACAATGCTAGACAGTTTCAGACAATGCACCCATTCAAATGACTTTGGGAAGTTATGGGCTCCACCTTTCATGTCTTCATGATGAAATATCATTGTGGCTATTTCAGCTGTAACAAATGCAAGCTTTAAGATTAATTTAATACATTAACCTTAATACGGTGTAGTCAGATGTAAGAACCAACCAACCGACTCTAAAATGTTCTTAATGGGTTTTAATAATGCCTTGCACTAGAGCTGGTAGAATATTTTTGCATGAAAGAATGGATGGAAAGTATTATATAAAGTTAGTCTTTATGGGAATCTTTGTTGTTGTTCAGCTCTCATTTCATCCAAAAATATGAGTAATTTTGACCAATCACTTGCTGAAAAATGAAGATGTTAGCTCAGAAATACTGCAGCACTGCCTTATGGAGATGGAGGATGAGCTCACAGTTTATCAATGACGTCATTGTGTTTCAGGAGAGATGTAGTTTGAATGCTTCCTGCCTTCATTCTCCTCTCTGTTTTGGGATCCTTGGCTAGGTTGTATGTTCTGCAATGTCTGTCCTGGCATTGAGAGATTTTGTCTGAGATGGAAGTTCATGCAGTGAAATGCATCTCGCCAGGTCTCTGCAGCGGTATTTCTGAATAGGCAAGCATTTCAGTTTTCTCTCTCAGAAATATTTGGACCAATCTGTGAACACAGACAAACTTTTCTCTGTTCTCTTTACAGAGACAGCATTGCACATACACATGACAATATTTCCAGTAAGTTTAGCCATGCAGGGCAGTTTGCGGCAGAAAAGCATTAATAGATAATATAGATATAAATTCAAGTCCTGACCCTCGAACGTTTGTTCAGCTGAACAGTCTCCTCTCAAGAGAGGAATCTCAGTGATGCTGAAGAGGCCTGTGATATATGTATTACTCACAGGAGCCATGGTGCAAGACTGGAAATTCACTTCCAACTCATTATGCATATATGGTTTCAGTTCTCTTAATGGCAGGCTTACATAGATACATACATTTTAACTATACAGCACTGGGAGTAACAAAAATCTACAAGCATTCAACGTATGTGTAACAGCAATATACTGCAGTAGGTGTGTATCTGCAGATACCTCTCCACAGCAACTGGGATGAGCTGGTAGCTGCTGCTGTGCCGTGCTTCAGTCCAGCACCTTCCATGGAGAGGAAATAGGGCAGAATGAAGGCTACAAGGAGTTCTCACATTTTTACACCAGTGTGTCTAAATGTTCATAACAGGCCTTCAAAATTTCCATTTCAACCCCTGGATGTGCATATTAGAAAGAATAAGATTCAAGATGCAAGGACCATAAAAGCCAATAAGAAAGAAATCTGTGTATGAATAAGAGGAACGAAAAAGTAGGTTCACTATTCAGTGGAGATGGAAATCTGCTGATGAATGATGCTGAGAAGGCTGAAGTGTGTTGTGTCTTTTCATTTTCCACAACAACCACAGAGAAACAATTCAGTGACTGTTTTGCTAATTCCTCAAATATCCTAGGCCATTTTTTTTCAGATTCTGGTTCTCTCTATATACATGCTTTAAAATATTCTTCAAACTGTTTTTTCTGTTTTCTGACTTAAGCTCCTACCTCATAGTTAGAATTAATTTTCCTAAACTTCTGGACACAACTAACTTTCAGATTGAAAGCCTTGAATAATTTAATTTTCTTATCATCTGCTATTTGATCTCTTTCCAAATTAAGTAGTAAACTTCTAACTTGCCGTTGTCTTTCCTTTACATTTTCATTACAGAATCTTTACTTCTTGCTTTTTATATACCCTCCCAAATGTGTCTCAATTTAGCCTTCCTGACTTTATTCCTGTATTCTTGACCTTTATTCTCATCCTCAGATATGTCTCCTTGCTTCTACTTTTTATACACATTTCATTTTGATTTTCCAGTCACAAAAGTGATCCTGATGCAGCTTTGTCAGTTATGGGAGGAGGGCATAGACACAGCTCACTCCAAATCAGAAGATTCAGTTTTTAGTCTTTTTAAATATATCCCTACAAGAAATTAGATTATTAGATACCAATAACCATGAAAATCCAGTTGCTGATACGATAAGATATAATACGACTAGTAGATATTCAGATGAGTGAAAACAGATTTGGTGCTAATCGGGTGGGAAAGACTGAAACAGCAACACAGAAAACCATTGTGCGTTCTTAATCTAGAGGAGTTAACCATCTGGGAAAATATTGCATATATCTTGACCACAGTATTGTAACCCCAGCTCTTGCCCAAGGGAAGCTGTGATTCTGTCTCCTTGGCCATGTGCTAGACCTGCAAGGTCTACGAGGTAGCAGGTGTTTCTCTAGTACACTCAGAAGGGATGGTAATTTGGAGAAAAGCATTAATGACATGAAACTGGAGTGGACTCACAGGTCCAAACAAGTTATATAAATGATTTGCCATACCCTGCTTTTCTGTCTGCTTTCTCTGTGCCTCCTGCAACATAGAAAAATCATCCTAAGTCCTGCTTAGTCCTGCTAATACTGAGAGATTACTGAAAGGCTAAGGAAAAGCTGAACTGAACTGAAGGGCAAATGTACTGGGTGAGTTTCATCCAGCTAGGCTTAGACGTCTATATCTGTATCTCACTCTGAGAAGAAACATTCATTTCTAGGGCGCGGTTCATCTGATCCCAAAGCAGATGCCTTGAACGTTCAGATGCATTGCTCGTAACAGGCTCTGAAGGACCCTGCTTCTCCGCACTGAATACCAAATTAGTTTAAGGTGACTAGCCCAAATAGAGACAAACCACTGACTTGTAGTGATGGGCAGAGTAAACTCCATCCCAGTTGCCAAGCCTTGACAGTATGGTACAAAGCAAATAAATGAAGAGTTTATATAGATGCACAGGACTGACATGGAGCCCTAAGATATTTGTAGTTACCCACTGGAACAGCTCAAGGAAGTCAAAGCCTGGACTTTGAAATATGAAACTTATAAACAACTTCAGATTGATCATCAAAGGCTTTAACCAGCTCAACTCTATTCCAGCAGTACTTCGCAGCTGGGCTCCCATCTTCCTCACAGGGTTGCTTCAGTCCTTGGAGTAGACCTTATCTGAAAATCTCCAAGGATCTAGCTGTGGTGGAGCTAATTATAGGTAATCTGCTGATGTATGATTAAATATGCTTGCCAGCACAATTTGCAGGTTGCATGGTATGCTCTGCTATGCCAAGCAAAAGGATCTGACATTGAACAGGAATAAATACCAGCTTGGACTGCAGGGGATTAGTGATTTGAAGCACCTGTTGTGTGACAAAGACATCCAAGCTGGGATGCCAGTTCAAACAAATTCCCTTAAACAAGGATGCCTTGTCATGCACGTGTTAGGAAATACAATTCTTCCTTAATCGCAATTAAGGAATCATTTTTTAATATTTACTTTTTACTACAGACCAGAGGAGGGGTGGGCAGAACTGCTAATCCACCCACTGTGCTAGATGTGCTACAAATATAGTAAGAAGAGACAATTCTTCCACTAAGGAGACTGGAAGCTAAAAATACAGGGCAGAGGCTGAAGGGCAGCCAAAGGCACAGGGTGATACTCCATGTCTGTGATCACACGGCTGGTCTGTGCCCAAGGACTGCTCTCTGTCCCCACAGCACTGCTTAAATACAGCCCAGACAGTGACGGTGGAAATGAGAAAAGCCTCTAGAGATTGTAGAAAAAGGGGTTGCATGGAACGATGTCTTTCACACTGTCCTTAAGTTAACATGAAGCCAAAGATCTCAGTCAGTGCCAGATTGCATGAGTTGCTGGCTACTTTTCTGTAAAACGGACAGCAGAATCTGCTTCTAAATGACTGACCCTACCAGCACTGTCTGAGGATTGATGAAACCAGTAGTGGGATTTGATTATGAGTAGTCTCAAATTGGATCAGAAAGTTGTTTTACAGAAACCATTGCGCAAATCACTGAGTGAGCCTTAGGAGAGGTCCAAGGCACTGCAGAAATCCTTTCTGAACTGGACACACGGGCCTGGGAAGGGGCTTTGTACTACACCAAAGTTCCCAGAGTGCCTCCAGTCTGAGCACAAGGAGCTGCAAGAAACAAGAATATGTTCTACATAATAACACAGGGTGATTCTGTCTTCTACACCTAACAGAATGTAACCTATACGAAAATAAACGTACCTGAACTGCTGAATCCTGGTGGGAAAGTTGAGATGAAATTATACGCTCCCAAAAGTTTATGCCACCGTCACAGACACCCAGAGCTCAAAAATACACAAAAGACCCCCAGTGAGCATGGTGAATTTCAGAACAAAGTCCAAAATGTTCTGTTCAAGTCATTTCTTTGAAGTTGCTGTCAAAAATTAAGCAGCGAAATGAAAAAATGATACTTTGCATCAAAGTACTAGTAACAGAATATGAAAAATCCAAAGAAACTACATGACACTTCTGATTCCCTGTGCTAGGGCTAGCATGTAGTATGTACGTACTCGAACATAACAGGATTTATTCCTATCCATGGACTACTCAATGTATTTATGTTTGGAATTGATCTATTGCACAATGCAATGAATAACACAGTAATAACAGAGAATAAATCAGTTTCCTTGGCAGCAGGTTCTGAATAGTAATAACCTGCAAATAACACATGACTCATTGGCAATTCCCTTTCATATGCCAGTTTAAAGGGAACAATATTGAAGTTAATGAAATTATGCCCATACAGTCAGCTATATCCAGTTTATATAGGTGCTGGCACTGAGGTATTTTGTCCACTAACCAGGGTCCTGAGCCAAAGATTATTAACCAAAAGCAGTTACAAAAGAATGATGAACATAAGTAAAACAGTATCTATTACATCTGTGACAAAACAACTGCTTTCACGTAAAAGCAGAGCATAATCTATAAGTGAATTAACAGCTACCTATTTTACAGGTGGGAGAGAATTAGTTATTTTCCAAAAAGAAGGTGGCAGGCAATTTGTTTTGGAAACAATCAATGCCTTCAATGTTAAGATCATAAAACTTAAGCCACCACCATGGGCTGTTCAACAAGAACAGCAGAAGACATGCCACGGTATCACATGAGAAGTCCTGGCCCCCTTGGCGTTCAGGCAAGAAATGTCTCAGTTCTGAGCCTTGCTTTTTACTCCTCTTTCGGTCTGTAAGAACAACACAGGGAGTAGAAATTCAGCACAGGGGAGGCAGGTGGTGGACACCACACACTCCCAAACACTGCATAGTTAATTACAGCCCTGGAATCACACTCAATTGATAGTGTGGGCCAAACAGATTCTGGGTTTTTTTAATTGCTTGTTGCTATATTAATGTTACTTTATAGTGATTAGAAAAGATGTGACTCAGAAATGAGCCACCACAGGAATGACAAACATTTCAAACTGGAAATAAACGCACTGGTCTTTCCTGCTGCAGATCCACCAGGTGGTAAGGCAGTGAAAATGAAAGGGAATCTTATAGGAGATAAAATATTTTACTTAGCCCATGCATGTTATAAAATACCTATTGGACATGAGTAGCATAGCATAGAGTCTTATGGGGAACAAAGTCGATGAAGTCAGGTCCACCATGCAAACAGTTCTGAAAGACAAGACCCTTCTAGAGCTGAGAACCCGAGTGAGCAAACCCTCACTGTCGCTGCACTGTTGATTCACATATCCGCAGGTGGGTGCTTAGCTAATGGGTGTACTTACACCCACAACTGAACACACGCACGCCGGCAGGCACGCACCTCTGTCCTTACTCAGGATAACATATCTACACAGCATCATACGCACAATGAGAAAGAGTCCACGCCCCTCCATAGTAATTTTCTGGCCTGTGCTAAGAGACTGCTTTGTGCTGATTTGGCTTCCCATCTTCTTTCTTTTTTCTCGTTCACTTACCTGCTTGCATTTCTTTTGCCTTTAGATGTTTTTCAAAGACAAATGAATGCTATGCAAAAGCTGTGTTACTGCAATGTTTACCCAGCAAGGTCAGGAAGATGGCAAAAGCTATCTGGCATACAAAGATGGGGGAGAAGTGCAAACAAGAGCAGTCATGCCAGACACTTTCAGAAGCATAGCCAAAGGCAGGGTCAGGGAGACCAGAACAGTTAAAATCAGTCAAAATGTCCTATCCTGAGCACTGCAGTAAGACTCAATGAATATTCATGTAAATCATCACCGATCTTGAGAGACTAAAAATATGTTTAAATTTTCCCTCGCATTGTGTAATTAAAAAGTTTTCACATCAGAAGCAGATATTTCCTAGTAGAAGACTTTTGACCACAAAATATTGTGTAAATCTCCTAAAGGTATCTCTCACTTCAGGGCAGAAATAAAAGCAGGATGCGGAGGCTGACTGTTCTTCTGCTCCCTACCAGCTGCTAGTTGGCTATTTAGAAACTGATTAACTTCCTCAAGAGACCTTGGCCCTAATTAGTGCCTGGACTGATCAGCCTGCCCCTTTCTCCTTCACCTCTGCCTCTCAGAGCCTTCCACAATGACTAAAGGAAACCATACTCCTTTTGCACAATTTTAAAAACGGGATTTCTTGAGCTGTCAGGATCTGCACGCAACTTGAATTCAGTTCTGCCTCGGAGCTTACCAGATCACTCCAGAATTATCCAGCTTGCTTTGACACCCTAATTCTTCATGCGTACATGTATCACTCTTAAATCCTTCTCTAAAGCAGGCTCTGTAGTTTCCTTTCCTTTGCCTTTCATACAACGAATCTGTTTTCACTGTGACTGAAGTGTCACCAGGGCCATCCAGCCAACGGTAATGTTGATGCCAATCCTGCAGTCTTTTTAACACCACCAGTGAGAGGGAAATGAGCAAAAAATGGACTCATTCCATCTTCCAAAATTATAATGTAGATATGTATGTAGATATATATCCATACGCTCCATACTGGTGACCAAAAGAACTTAGCAATATAACAGAAAAACAAGAGGACTCCTCACTTTAATTTCTGTCTAAAAGGGTGCAGTTAACAATGTTAAGTTCAATAAGTATGTGAACTAAGGTAAACCAAATGTAGAAAGCAAAACGAGAAAAGTTATGATTGCAAAGCAGAAGCACAGTCTTACCAGGCACTTACATGGTTTAATGCATGAGGGCAGCTTATGCAAAATGTTTTTTATTCCCCGAATTTCTTCCAATTTCTCAGAAATATGTTTCACATTCAGCATGTCTGCACAAGAAAATAATTGCTGCCATGCCCTGAAACTGGTCTTTTTGGATGACTGGACATGGGTTCCGCTGCTGCACAGCCACAGGTGCACTCATAGTCCAGCTAAAGCCATCCTCTTCCCGGGTAACTGTGATAGTCCTTATTCACCAAAATAAGGGGAAGTATTGTCCTTGCACATGGACTATTAAAATAGTCAGTCCAAGGGCTATGAAGTAGTAATACTACCCTAACACCTCTCTAATTAATATAATTACTGTAAATGCCACCTAAAGACTCTTATCTTATTTTGGATATGCACACAGATCTTCCATTGGCATTACAGGAAGGCAAACTGAAGCCATCATAATTCATTACCATAATTATATATTAATGATAACCCTAGATTTTTTTTCCAAAACAATGTTTGAAAAACATCATCACTACAACAACAGAAATCCCAGCAGGAGTGAGGATAGTAATCTCCTGAAGGGTATCCTACCTGTAGCAATTAAATGAAATTGTAATCAACAGATTTCTCAGCTCAAAGACAGCCTGGTAAAAAAAATAAAAAATTTAAAAGAACATGATGATGTGACACCCAAGGAATTTCTTAACATTATATCTAACAGAGGCATGAGGCTACAAGGCCCACTTAAAATAACAGTCAGTAGCCTGTTGAAAATGTTCCTGTTTTGGCATCCTTACCTTGAGTAGTCACTTATTTACCAAGCTTGAGCTGCAGGTATGGTCAAACCACTGATTAAATATTTCCTGAATTCTATCGCTGTTTTCCTTAGGATTCCATATATGTTTGTACCCAAGCCACACTTGCTTATTTTCTGTTTTCTCACATTCTCATACACAAATTTCCAATTCTGTGTTAACTGTCCTTTGTATTCAAACACAATTTCCCTCACACACTCGGGCCTTTTCAATTTCTTAAACACCAATCTTTAAAAAGAAACATACTGAATAAGTAGACTTTTCCCTCCAACCTTCCTAAGTAAAAATTTCAGTCTATCCAATTCTTGGGAGAAAAGACTTCTGCTTCAGAGAATTCTGGGGGACAGAAAACTTTCCCAAACAAGAAGCGTTCCCAGCTTTGTAAGCACAACTGATCAAAATTCAGAATTTCCATCCTGAAGAACATCGCAGTGTTTCCACATTCATTCTCTGCAGAATTTGGATAAAAAGTTGAAATAATGAACTCTACAGAAATATTGATATATCCTATAGATATACTCTCCTGATGGAATGGAGCATTATCTCCTTACCAGTTCTCATTTTTAAATAACTTATGGGCAACAGATCATCTTCAGAGTGAACACCACTTTTCAGAATAGCCCTCTCTGCCAGTATTCTCAGGTGTCCTGGTTTTGGCAGGGATAGAGTTAATTTCCTTCCTAGTAGCTGGTACAATGCTGTGTTTTGGATTTAGGATGAGAACAAAGTTGATAACACACCGATGTTTTAGTTGTTGCTAGGTAGTGCTTACACTAGCCAAGGACTTTTTAGTTTCCCATGCTCTACCGACTGAGAAGGCTGGAGGTGCACAAGAAGCTGGGAGGGGGCACAGCCAAACTGGCCAAAGGGACATTCCATACCATGTGACGTCATGCTCAGTACATAAACTGGGGGAAGCTGGCCGGGGGGGCCGCGGCTCGGGGACTGGCTGGGCATCGGTCGGCGGGTGGTGAGCAATTGTACTGTGCATCACTTGCTTTGTGTATTATTATTATTATTATTATTATATTTCAATTATTAAACTGTTTTTATCTCAACCCACGGGTTTTTCTCACTTGTGCTCTTCCAATTCTCTCCCCCATCCCACCGGGTAGGGGGAGTGAGCAAGCGGCTGCGTGGTGCTTAGTTGCTGACTGAGGTTAAACCACGACAATGTCTTTTCAAGAAAAGTGGAGACAATACCTTAGCTCTGACATACCACTGACACTTATGCTAATGACGGCTGTGTTTCCACCCCTGGGGCAGTCGGTTCCAGGTGTACTGGATGCCCCTCCAAGTGAGAGCAAATTGTGGCCTGCACTCTGCTGCTGTGTTGCCCCACACGATGATATTGCTGACCGAGAAAAGTGGCCAGTGCTCTATCTCTATACTGACTCATGGATGGTGGCAAATGCCCTGTGGGGGTGGTTGCAGCAATGGAAGTGCAGTGCTCAGTTGCCGACTGAGGTTAAACAATGAATCATCAGGGCAATGAATCTAAATTGCCCTCAGAAATGATGGAGGCTCCCTGTACTTGCAGGATGAAGACCAATCTGAAGAATATGTGGTGGGCTCAACAGCCTCACTGTAAAGTAGACTCACTGCAGGCAAAGCAGCTTCATTGCAAAGGTACCTTGTGAAAGATAAGAGTTATTTTTAAAAAGGCTGCTCTGTGTGAAACTCAAAGTGCAATAGGTTTATTTGGCAAATATAGACAGAGAAGCTTCCAGTGCTGAATAATTATGGCAAGAGGACCATCAGTTTTGCAATCCTGAAAATCACTAGATTTAGACTCCTAAATAACTTCTTTTGAAAATATGAATTAGCCATCTAAATCACTTAGATCAATTATTTTAAAGGTATTTAGGTGCCAAGTCTCTCTAGAGTTAAGATATTTGACCATAAACAGGAAGTTTTGAATAGAATAGCCACGTAATTTCAAAAACCATTTCAAAATTAGAGCATACTGGCCAAGCAGAAAGAGCTGTTACCATAGTCAACCACATAACTAAATCATCAGCGTGATTGATCTCAGTGGCCTTTAATCCTGATGGCTCTTTTCCCAGGCCACCTAGGACACTTTGTCCAGTATGTCAAGTCTAAAAGATAATAACTATTGTAGATAACACGGCTATATACAGCATTTAGATACAAATATCAGCGCATGTCCCTGCACAAGAATTATATTGTCCACTAGTTCAGGATGCCCCCAACTTTGGCATGGATGGACAAATAAAAGATATGAGGACAAGAGGAGCTGCCCCTTCTTGTATGATCTGTGCAAAATGAGAGGCAAGGACAGTCCATGCATCGGGGAAGGCTGGGGCAGGTCCCCCTGCACACCGAGCTGTGGAAAACTCCCTGAAGAAGGCAG
The DNA here is from genome assembly GCF_000699105.1 of Pygoscelis adeliae. Lineage (NCBI taxonomy): Eukaryota > Metazoa > Chordata > Aves > Sphenisciformes > Spheniscidae > Pygoscelis > Pygoscelis adeliae. Next base: position 17,117,517 of record NW_008824986.1, on the reverse strand, counting down.
AGCAATGAAATATCAAGGTACAGTTTCCCCCTTTCTCCTTTAAGCTTCTGGGGCCTCTAAGCAACAAAACTCAGGCTGTACCTGGCCTCCTGACTTCACTTCAAGAGACCATAGTTAGACTGAGACTAAAGGGTCCAGGCTGGCTATGACTGCGCAGTAACACAGGCAGCACAAGAGCCTTTATTTCGTTCTCTTTGGCTGGTAATGATTAAAATAGCTGATAAAGTGCAAAACCATGCATGAATAACCCGGGATCATAGTAACAGCCTGGTGCCAAGGAACTCTGTTAGCTGACCACCGTCAACTACCCAACACCAACTACTGTCTCTCTGCCCGCAGAGCCTTTCCTGGCTGATGGCATACTCCTGGTAAGAGGAGCAGAGGCAGAAGAGCAAGCAGGAAACCACCACTGAAACCCTGCACAAAGTGAGGGAGTGTTGGAAGGAAAGATTTACAAATAAAATCTCACGCACAAGCATATTAAGTAGCAAAGGCGAAGTCATGAAGTGAGGGAGACTGTACAAGCATCAGTGTTTGCTGAGCTCAATGAAAGTAGTAACTGAACAGAAGGGTGGTGGGACAGGAAACATTAAAGGAGGTGTGAAGATGAGAAGCCAGCCCACAATACCAGAAGGTGGCATTACATAGTAACAACTGCAGATGATGTGGTTTTAGCGGCATATTGGACAGACCGTAAGGGTTGCAACTACAGGAGGAAAATGAAGACTAGAAAGTGGAGAAATGAGCTGGCATAGGGATTAACAATGCTGATAGAAAAGGAGACTGAAACGTTTGAGGTCACTCTGCAACTGGGGATCTCAGCTGAGTTGGCTCCTGACAGGATTTGAAGGAGGAAGGGAACATGTGGCATTTGTTGTCCTGGAGAGGAACATCTTTCCAAACTACTTGTTACTAGCCACAAGATTAAGGCTTGGAAGAGAAGTCAAAAATGTCTGGATGACTGAACTTACTTCACTCACATCTGCTATTCTTGAGTGATGTAGGCTTTGATCTATTCTATTTTAAATTACCTGATAATAAATTATCTACATTATTAGTTAATGAATGTACCCCCAAAGAAATTATTTCAAGGAAATTATGTTTGCCTTCATATCGTTGCTTGCTTGCCATATTGAAACAGCAACACTGAATAATGATTATTATGGATAATGCAAATAACCAGAACAGGCCAATGAGATGGGGCAGCACTCAGAGGAGGGTGAGATGTCTTCACCAGATTTCATATGAGTGAGTGAGTCACTTTGCTTTTCTGTGTCATGTGTTGTCTGTTTATAGCACACCACTAACACCATCTCCTGGCCAGTTGGTGTCTGGAGTCAAATCTTTATAAAGGCTTGTGAGAGCCTGGAATGAAAGGTATTGCCAACCTAGAAAATATTATCTTTGCCATATGTTATATGCATTTGTATTCATTGACTTTATGTATGCCAAAATAATACCAAAAGAAAGCCCACAGAATTTGATGTAGGGTGCAGGCATTTCAACTACTTTTTTATTTTTTCCAAAGGGTTTCCAGAAAGGTGCATCAGAATAGTCTGAAATCAGCTTGTATTTTCAGAACTGACCATTGATTTGGATATACTTTGTTTTGGGGCCCACTGAGAAAACCACAACTGAAATTAAGGAGAAGCCTGTGAAAACCGACCCTCTTCCAGTGTTTCAAGTTCAGCACTTTAAAACTTACACGCTTTCTGAAACATCACTAATGTATCTTCACCACCTATTGCTATCAAAGATTCAGTATTACCTGTTCTTTTTACTCATTTTTTAGATATCAAGACTATCTAGAGATGCAAAGAATAACTCTTCAACTTTATGTGCTTTTGGTACAGCCAAACAGTCAAAAGACCAAGGTTTGTCCAGTTAACACTTACTGAATTTATTGAGCTGTTTTCAAGCATTTAAGACAAGGCTTTGACATCTTCTTTTCTTTCAAAAACTTAAATATCTGTAGATGGCCAACATAGTATGTTAAGGAGTTACCTTGGTTATTGTTCATATATATCAATTGGCCCAGACACCTTTCATTTCAAAATCATTTAAGAACTGACTCACAACTCAAGAAAAACACCTTCTTAGCTTTGCCTTTAGAGACCGTATTTCCAGAAAAATCAACAGAAACAGTAACTTGTATTTTTGCCTTTAAATTAATTCAGGAACATAGGGTCAACTTCTAATTTTAGCTAATCCCAGAATAAAAAAACAGCAGCAGAGCCTCCTGCGTCATTAACAGCATAATCAATCTAGAGTCTTCAGCACAGTCTGTCCTAGAGAATTCAGTACTTAGAGCTACAGTGGCTTTCTGACGAGAGCAACCCTATGAATCCCTTGGAAGGTAATCAGATTATTGTACTCCTGAGGGATTTTCATAGGAGAAGAGAACTGCAGTGTCATACTTTCTGGAATAGCTTGTAGGAAATAAATATTATATTAATGTCTCTGGTGTATTATAATTGCGAACATTTTGCAAGTGACCACAATGCTCTGTTCAGCGAGCTTAGATTGAAATGATCACTTTCTGCAGAGTGCATACTTCATCCAATTACATTACTGTGAGCCACACTAGAAGACAGAAACAGTAATTTTAAAAGCTAGCAAATAGTACTTATGTTCATCATATAAGATGGTCAAATTGATTTTGAGTGAATCAATGCAACACAGCTACAGCCCAGCAGAAGAAAAACAAAAGGTGTCAACCTTCTCAAACTTGGCTATCAGAGGAAGCTTGTGAAAATCTCTGAAGAGCTGTCTATGGGCAGTAACACAGCCATCTTTTGCATTTGGTGTTTCAGTGATTCTCAAAGAAATCCTATCTTCAAAGGTCTTCCAATTAAAAAAGGAAGACCTGGTTTTTATTTGTGATTGGTTGAGTCATAAAGGAACAAGTATATGAATACCTGAGTGCCTGAAGCCTCTAGACTTGATTGCTCTGCTTCATCCCACTGCATGGAGTCTGTAACATCTCTCTACTACTATAAAACATGGTGAATGGAAAGAACCATCTCAATGTATATCATCATTAGTGTGTTGGTGCAATTTGAAGAAAACTATATCCTTTAACTGATCTGAAATTTGGTCTGTTATCTATGGGAAGTCTTAGAAAGTGACCTTTTTGGATCCTGAATGCACTAAAGGCTACGTCTTGACAAAGTGGGAAGAAAAACTTTGTTTATGGCATCAGAAGAGGAAAATCCACTGAGACACTCAACTGGTGATGGACTGTGAGTCATCAAGTCATCGTTAATAAGCCGTAAGGCCCAGTGTGAATGGTAAACTAACAAGCAGGGGGAGTTTAGTACTTCAGGTGGTAAAATAGCCTCTGAGATAAATGAGAGACCTCTGTTCCAGAAGACATGGCCTGACAGTCCAAGCAATCGTCCTGCAGCTTCCCAGAAGGCTTTTCTTATTCACAGGACAGACCCATCCAAAGTTTGCTTGGATAGCTTCTCCTCCAAGCTGTTTAGTGTTTCAATGACACAGGGGAAATAAGAGCAGTATGGCCAGCTCAAGAGCCCTACAACGGGCTTTGCCTTTCTGTGGCTCAGTGCCATTATCTGCAAGACAGAGATAATGGTACTAAGATAGTGATAAGCATTATTACGATCACTTTACAAGCACAGCACAAGCTAATTAATACAGTTAAGTTTGATACATGTAGCTCTCAAAGACACGTAATTCTTTATAACAAACAGATCCCTTTCACAGCAAGAGAGACTGTCTCCAAGCGTGATGCTATCAGACTACTGAAAAATCACAAACTTTTAAAAATGGGGACAACACTAGTATAATGGAGACAGTGTGCTAAGAAAAGTAGGTCTAAGAATGAACTAGTGGGATTATGTAGCTCGGGAAACCAGAACGGTCATTCTAATCAGCAGCTGCTATGGATAGAAGTACAGAGGTTTGTGTTTGATTTGAGAGGGCAGCACTACAGATATTGAAAGATTATTTCATAGGGAAAACGAATGGATCTTAACTCTTCAAAGGATAGGAATTATGGTGAGCATTTCTAGAACCTGATTTTTACCAGTCCTTCACGTGTGCAATCCTATCCAGATTCCACAAAGCAGGTTTATAATTCAGCTGGCTCAGACCACCAGGTAATCAGGAAGTTGGAGACAGGCTCTGTAGCTCAGTTAAGGGTAGAGGTATTTTGGAGGGAGCAGGAGTACTCTGGGCTCCCAGGGCAATACAGATTGCAAATCTGAGGAAACGTTTCTAGGCTTGGGAATGTGAATGGATGGAGGCACTTCCAAGCTACGTGGCAATCAAGTCCTTTATTGTAATTCTGCATTCCTCCTGCTTCTGAAATGTCTTTATCAGTTTGCCTCTGCATTTTTCTTTGCTTTGTTTCTTCTCACTTAACTATATTTTTACAATAAGCAGCACAGACTTAGGGTCAGTTCCTCAGCAGTCAATGGAACTGCCACTGAGGGACACCAGAGGAGAAATTTGCCTTTAATATATTTTTAATGCCTCACTGCACTGCAGTCCTTTTTCTGTCAGCTTTTCTGTAGCAAATCATGTAGGCTGGGTGAGCAGCATTATTTATGGCCAACGCATCACGGCCAGGAATCAGGCAGAAGATCAGACAGCTGCTACAGACTCTTTCAAAGTTGCAGTGGCATACCCCAACCCAAGCTGAGAAACATCATATTGCTGCAACCTTCCCAGCACTAGTGGGATAACATCCAGAAAAGAGAGCATTACTGGAGCAAGAAGAGCAATGGTTACTGTGTCAGAGCCAGCTGCCAACCTGAGAAGATTAAACTAATGAATGACACAAAGAGTCCATTCTACCTTCTGTCTCACCTTCCTCTTAAAATCCTCTCCCCCACCCCCCACCCCACGCTGCCAAGAGATCAAGACCTGTTGTTGAGATAACAAGAACTAAAAGGCTTACAAGGTGTTATACAGGACAGCGTGGTTGAGATCCAAAAAAGCACTTAATTGCCTCAGAAGCCATTTAGGCCACATTCAGGTGATTCCAGAATGTTATTATTGCCCAGCAACATCATTCCACTACAAAACACTTAATCCATGTATTCTCAACAGAAAATGCCTGCAGTTCTGCTATGGCACATACCAAGTGGGACAGCAGTACTGATTACAGCTGAGGCCAGCAACCACAGCCATGCTCTCTTCAAAGCACAGCTGGAGGAGACAGGCCTGGTGGTCAGAGCCCTTGCCCAGGACTATGGAAGATCCAGATGCAATTCTCCTCACCTGTAGAGTTCAAAGCTATCTTTCCCCAGAAGTGCTCTAACTTCTACCTAGAAGCTAGTTTTGGGCACTCAATGAACAATTTGAGGGTGCTGCGCTGACTGTAGCGGGCTCAGGCATGTGTGCCACAGAGCGTGCAGGTGTGCTTAGACTTCCAAGGCAAACAAAAAATGAATGTCAAGCCAACTAGAGCAGTGTGCCTGGTTGGTCTCAATTCAGATGCCCACACACAGACATCCAGTGCCATTTAAGATGTCCTTGAGTATCCTGCCTGGCCTCCAGACCCCACTCCAAAAGCGCATGAGTCTCCTAGAGGTCCTGTATCACAGCTGCAGATATCTTGGCCACCTTACAGCAACCTGCTAATGCAATACATGCCTCGTTTAGGCAAATGAATCAAATGCCTGGCAAGTTTAGGCATCTCCAAAAGGTGGCAGCCCAAGGATAGCTGTGGTCTCATGTGACCAGCGTAAGTCATCAGTTCCGGTCTCGCATGACCTGTTTTACATGTCTCATGCCTTTATTAAATCAAGCCCCATGCTTTTATTAAATCAAGCCCCAAATACTTTTCCTGCATAACTAGCTAGCTCCAACACAGCCCATAAAAAAATACGCCAAATAAAACACTTACCCACACAAAGGCTTCAAGGAAACTCAGCTGGAAACCGATGCTTTGTTCCAACAGTAGTGAACTCCAGGCAGAACTTTGCTGGAGAAGCTTCCGAAGAATAGTACTCTGAATATGCTGGCAAACCTAAACAGCCACAGGATGAGGCATTCAAATGAACATGAAAAATGATTATTTACTTCAGCCACAATTCTGTGCTCGGCGAGATTTGGTGTTGTAAATGTCTGTGTGAATGCCTCGGACAGCAGAAATGTCAAGGCAATGCTTCTTCAGCTGAGCGTCTGTGCTCACCCACACCCCAGGGAGTGCATGTACCAACAGCAGCACTGTCTCGTCAAGCACATGGCTGCAGGTGATTGCTGAAAAACTATGATTCAGTGTTGCGTAGTTACACAGACAGACAGGTGATGGATGAGGAAGGTTAGAACAGAAGACTGCCTCTTCTGGTGGCCCAAACCTCCATCTCTAATTTTTATGTGACTCCCTCTTCCACAAACATAATTTCCTCTAAATTCCCATGCTTCTGATTTGTTTTGTGCAGTTATTGAAGAATGTCAGCCACCTGAGGACTTAGGGTGCAGGATATCTGTGGGTTCCAGGTGCTCTGTTATGCACCTGCACGGTTCTATCATCTGCTCACAAGACTGAAACATCATAGAAATCATAGAATCATTTAGGTTGGAAAAGACCTTTAAGATCGAGTCCAACCGTAAACCTAACACTGCCAAGTCCACCACTAAACCATGTCCCTAAGTGCGACATCTACACATCCTTTAAATACCTCCATGTGTGAGGTGGTGATGGTGGCTCAATCATGTGCTGAAGTAAGTGACCAACCACGTGCCATGAGTAACTAACTATTGGAAAGGTATTTATTCTATAAAAGGCAAAACAATGCTGAAATCCATAAGGTATTTATGACTTGAGGCAATGAGTCCACACAGCACAGCTCACTGTAGACTTAGGATCCAGGACAAGTTTGACTGTACCAACACAGTGCCGCATTCCCAACAGGACCCATTAACTCAGATCAGGCCCAATATAAATGCAGTTATCATGCTTCCAGACCCAGCACAGATGTCTCCACACCTGTGGGATAAATACACTCCTTATCTCAGACAAAACTGCGTATGCCGGGTTTTGGTGCGTGGTTGGAAACACCATTATCAATACATTGCAGCCTCTAGGTGAGTGTCACCACGTCTCGCTCCTCCTGGAATCACCTAGCTGTCTCCATTGATACTCATTACCCCATAATGTCCTTCCATATAGCTAAGGGGCTCTTCGGGTTTATTGTCTTCTCCAAAACAACAAAAATTGGATGTCACAATATCCTTTGCAGATTCAAACCTTGTTTTATTCATGTAAGAACCAGACAGTAGATATTCGCACAGCTTTCCACCACAATGCAAAGAACAAAGCTGGAGAGACAAGCTGCCCTTGTAGGTGAAATTCACAATAAGCTCTTCATTTGCTCTTTGTCAAAATCTTTACAGATACTTAGGTTGCTGAGATTATTCAATGGGCTTGGAAAGAGTCAGGGAAATGCAACAAACCTCAATGGTCTGCTTTGCAATTTAATGGCTTTCCTTTTTCTGTGTGCGCAATTACTGAGAGAAACCTAACCCTTCCCCAAGCCTTCACCTTTGATCAGAGCAGATATCAAATGCTGTTTGGCTTAGGTACATTTTGTGCTTGTTTCTTATGCAAATGCAAACTACTATACACCAGCTGGCACTTTTGCCAAATTTGTTTCATGGATTTCAGTCTGTTTTCTACCTTTCACCTAAAAGGGGTATTATGTACATGGAGATTACTTTTCTGTGAGAAGATAGTGAGAGATTTATTTTCTTTCAAAAATTAGGGGACTAGATCCATCTTGGAGTAATTCCACTGAAACCTGTAGCCTTACACCAATGATTATTTAATTACATTATTTGCTAAAAATCATCAGGACAAAGCTAATCTGTGTTTCAAGCACTTTGTTAATGTTGTGGCGAGGTTGACCACTTACATAATTTTTAGCAAGGCATTTACACTATGCCTAATCAAGGTTAGCCAAATATGCTCCAAATCTGCCCTGTGTGGGCAGACCTGAGAGAGTAAGTCCAATGCCAGGGCTGAATCTGATCCCTTGAGCTTGAAGAAATGGTTTGTACAAGGTCATGAGGCCTTTCTCATGCCCAAAGTCACAAGCTTTCTCCTGCAAACCCTCCCCTTGTTTCTGGGCTGTATATACTTGACAACAGGGTGGCTCATAACGTCTCACCAGTCCCCGGTTTCAGGTTCCAGACCAAATACACACTCACACACAGAAAGACAAAAATAAGTGAATGTTTACACAGTCTCTATTCAGTCAGAGTTGGGCTTTGGAAATCAAATTTGGGCCTCGGTGCCTGTGAAGGATTTGGGGTGAGGGTATAAAACAGACACCTGGAGTTAAATCTTCCTTATTTTGGATTTCTGATGAGGATAATCCCTAGTTAGGTCACACCAAATCATTTATGAACTTTGGTTCTTGTTCAGTGGATTATTCTTTAATTCAATTAAAATAACAACAAGCCTTGACCAATGGATTTTATCCATGTGTACATCTTTAAGTAATCTCATTTAAATCAGAATGTGATGGCTTGTAGGATTTGGCTCACAAGAATAGTGGGAGCAGCCTGTTTTACATTATGTGCTCTGTATCGCAATCCTTACAAAGCTTCAGGTCTAGCTTCAGGTTTATTATTTAAACTAAACACAGAACTTTATAGGCTTTTTAACCTTTCTTTAGAGCTTTGGATCAGTTTGCAAGAAGCAGAAGTCACCCTAATTATTTATAAACATTTTCATATCATTGTAGATTCACCCTCACACCATCATTGCTGGGTGAGAGCTAGCATCCCTTACAATGCACAGTGTAGTCATGGCCATGCTTTGCTAATGCCATCTGGCTTGAGACACCCCTTGCAGTCTGGAGTTAGAATAGTGAGTGTTATCCTGAAGGTGGGCCCATAAATCTCACCCACAGGAGCACCCAGAGGAGTGAGGTGACTCCTTGCCCAGCATCTCAGGTTAAGGTCAGGGCCACTGTGCTCTTCCATCCCACTCCCTCCTCCCTCAAAAACTCCAGAATAATGACAACTGGAACAGCTTTACTACTGCATAACCCCATATGCCAAAAGTTGCTTGAGAGAGGGCAGACCCACACCATACCCCTGCCACGGATGGGGCAGAATGAGGCTCTGTCCATTGGGATAACTCCATAGAAGATAACACCAAAATCACCTCTGAGGAGCCCCACAGGACTGTGTCCCACAGGCAAGGTCAGTGAGATCCTCTGTGTTTTGTGGCTCAAGCCAGAGATCAGATCATATGTAACTCAACAGCACTCAGATCTGGGTGGATACACATGTGCCCAAAGTCGAGGTCATGCCAGCTTACATGACAAGACTGTTTATGGCCCACGTTTTTTATGCGGGCATATAAAATAGCAGTAGTGTACCCAAGTCCTTTTTCTGGGCCTATCACTAAATGCTAACACAAACAGGATGTAATAGGTCATCAGAAAATTTTACCAGCTGACCAAGACTGTCATACGGCAACCACATGACTGATGGTCATATGAAGAGCAAATTTGTTTCAGTTTTCTGTGCAATGGTCAATTTTATACATTCCATAGTGTAATATTTAATGTATATTACATAGTTTTATACACACATAGTATTATGCATTATAATTATATAGCATGATACTTAGGCTTATGGAAGATCCTACCTAAACTCAGATTACATGCCTGTGAACTTTTAGAAAAAATAAGTAAATAAAATGACCCCAAAGGTGGTATATCATCCGTGGAAATTACTTTTGTCCACTTGACGTTGTCAAGAAGCCATTCAAGACAGGCATCTAATTCCTATAAATTCCTATAAATACATTTTCACTGAATTCTAGAAGGCAGCTGTTGTTTCACCTGTGCAGAAATTCTACATTGCCCTAATTAACTTGTAAAACAAAAATTTTGTGCCAGTTTTATACCTTCAGCAGGTTTCCATTCAACTATTTTCGAGATCCGTAAAAAGCCACCATAGAAAGACTTTTAAAAAATCAAATAGCAGCAATACAGTCCCATCTAGGGGAAGAGAACTGCTTTTCTATAACTCTTTTTTTTCCTCCCACACTGGACAATACTGGCGGGCTGAGATTTAACCAGAGATGGGCTCCTTTTACAAGATTGCTTATATAAAGTGAAGATAACGCCAGCTGGGTTCATTTGAAAGAGGACATCTTGGGAAGAGCTGACAGTGCAGCTATTGGAATAAGACCGGAATGAAAATCTGAAATACTTAGCCTCTTCCTAATAGTAGGTATTATACTTAATTTCTTGTAGAATGCATAGGATTATAATTAGAAGGAATTGTCACTGAAATGTACTGTACGAGCCTTTTATAAATATATATTTTTGAATAGAGGCTGAGTGAAAATGTTGAAATGTATTGTCTTTGTTGAAAATACTTAATCAGGAAGATTTTTTTTCTTTACCTAAATGATATTTGTTACTTCTGACAGTCTGCCCAGTGATGTATATATGAGGGCAGACACTGAAGAGTGTCTACAAAGGGAAAATATGAGAACTCCAGTCCCAATCCCACAGGCTGTACATGCTTCTCCCTGTGGGAAACAGCTTGCAGGTTTGAGGCCTGAAGTGGAAATGTAAATTACTGCTCTGTATGTTTTCCTGAAAACTCATCATTTAGCAGCAAAGGAGAAAATGCATAATTTACCAAACCTGAGCTACATGAAGTTAAGATTATATACATCAGGATAGCCATCAACACAGAGAATAGTTTCAGCCTTTAATTTATAAGCACAATATGTATGTTATTGCATCATATTTCTTCTAGTAATTTCTATTCTTTCTTTTTTCAGATCCCATGGTTTCAGTTTTATTTGGTTATATTAACACTTTAGGTTTAGACTCTTTACAAGAACAAAGAAAACCTAGAATAATTCAAAGACACCACTAAACTGAAATAGTGAAATTGTCACAATAGTGATGCAGCGATAATAATGGTCTTGGAAATATTTATCCTGTAGATGCAATTAAGCTGGGTGACAGAATATCAGTAACGTTATTTGTTTTTCTCTGCAAGAAGAACATGTTTAACAGTAGCTATAGTTTTGGGTCTGCAGCCAATGCATTTTTTTTATTTCCAATTTTAAAGACAATTTCAGCTTTTATTCCCTGTGTCCTCAGATCATTGCAAGAAATGGTGACTCTTACTATTTATCTGCTGGTCATCTTGGCTCAAGCTCTTGCGGGGCCTTGCAATCCAAATAAAGCAGGTAAAATAACTTAAGCCTCCTATGATCTTCTCTTGTAATTAAGCTGCCAAAGGGTTTTTTTTTCTATTTAAAAATTGAAAGGTTTTTCTTCAGAAAGTTAAACTGTAGATTCTGGAGAGCTAATCCTTACATTTCTTTTATTGATCTGCTTTCAGCTAGCACAGTAAAGCAAGCACCACAAAAGTCCTAGCCCCACAGAGAATTAGGCATATGCTTGCCTCTGTGCAGTAATCATAGTGCAATAAAGTTAAGCACAAGCAGAATTCAGGCATAAAATGGCAAAGAAAACAACAACAATTAGAAATTATCTGCAATAGCAGAGGATAGATACAGCAGATCTTCGCTGCCCAAGCTGGGCTTTAGCCCCACTGACTGCAATCAGATGACTAGTAGTGAATGAATGTGCTGGGCTGAACTCCTGAACCACACTGCTATATTATACAAGAAAAAACAAAAATCATTGAAGCTAAGGCCCTACTTGCACACTGATTTCTGCCTAGAAACTCAAACGATCTGGTGCCAGACAGACCTATAATGTAGAATTCACTACAATTAAGAAATGTGCTTTAGAAATGCGTTGGAATACGCCTCAATATAGAGTGTTTGCTTGGTATATGCGTGACTGGTGTCAGACTACTGCCAGTAATTTCATGGTATATCTTAAGTATTTGGGCCCTCTAGCCATTTATTTCAGTGCCTTCATTTGCACAAGCAGTTTCTCTGAACTGCAGGAATTTTGATAGCTGTAAAGTTGCCAGAGTTGCAAATCTGACCATCGACACAAGCAGAATCACCTTACGTGTGCTGAAGGTTTGTTGAGCAGAAAGGAGCGAGTTGTTAAGGTCCCTGTTTGACTTTCTCTGAGTATTCCCTAATCTTCTGCAGACATGGAAAGGCTGCAAAATCAGGCTTTTATCATAAAAATGAGAGTGTCAAGGGCTTTAAAAGAAATAATTGAATAATTCCAGGTAGGGTGTCTTTTTTCTGTCTGTAGTAATTGGAAGTCTTTCTCAATTTTCAGGTCACTAACGGTTAGTCAATATTTGTCCTTTAAATTTGCATCAGACATTCAAATTCCTACTACCTGATTCTCTTTGAAAAATGTCCAATTCTGCTATCATGAAGCAATCAGTCTGTAAGTTATGATGTTCAATATTCATGGTTGTATTAGCAATCACTATGTTTGCAAACATATTGCACTGCTATTAACCATCGCTGTTAACAGGGCTAGGATTTCGGTTCATTAACTATTGCTATTAACAGGGCTAGGCTTTTCAGTTCATTTATTATTGCCATTAACAGTGCTAGGCTTTTAGGTTCATTTTTAGATCTTAGCTTTTAACTTGAGAATTCTAAAAATTCAGTTTGCGCTGGCACTGCAATGCCAGTACAAGGAGAGAAAGGGCGGAATATGTATCGTGGCCTAGATCTAACACCACTACAAAAAGGTGCGCATCTACTGAAGCCTAACAAAAAGCTTCACCCATATTATTTTTACAGAGTCAGTGGTGTTACAGAAGCCAGCTCTGCAGCATAATCTGACAGATTTCAGTGCAGCAATTTTTCACTTCAGGTTTCTCAGCAGCCTCTCTGCTCCTCAATCAACTATTCCAGAAAGATAAAAAATTTACATGAAGTTCTGCATTGATTAGAAGGCAAAGGCCAAACTCTTCCACAGAGGAAGGTCAGTTTTGTGTAGTAAAAGCTGCTCACGTTAGGGGACCTTCCAGCACACAGAAGTTTAATCCCCATGGAAAGTAGGTGTGCAGACCCACCTCTTTGAAAGAAAAACACTACTGAATATCACTCTAGGTGTATTATTTTCCTTTCAGATGTAATTCTGGTATACTGCTATCCTAAAACCATCATTACCAAAATTCCGGAGTGTCCTTATGGATGGGAGGTTAATCAGCTGGCACTTGGAGGCATTTGCTACAATGGGATCCACGATTCAGGATATTACCAATTCACAATCCCGGACCTGTCACCTAAAAACAAATCATACTGTGGGACGCAGTCAGAGGTAAGACTATCAAGGTCAACATTTCTGAGCTGGACTCAGAAGTCGGCTGGACTCACTTGAGAAAGTCCCGTTTGCTTCAGCTTGGAGTGGGCTTTAAGTACTGATGGAAAGAGGAGGCAAACTCCAGTGTCAGGGAGAAGGAAGAATCAAATAGTCGTGCTTTGCATCTACAGGCAAAATACTCACAAGCTTAGTAATATTAGTCTGTGTGTTAGTCGCCCATTTGCACCTGTATTACACAGAACATATATAGAGTAAGGCGTATCTATATAGGCAGCACAGCATATGTGCGATATGCTGCAGCAAGAGCTACAAAACCGCGTTTCCTTGGGGATGGTGTTTTGTCACCAGGTAGAGTCTTCATGTTTCAAAGTACGACGTTGTTCTTGATGCCTCAAAGACTCAGTGCTGCCTACATTTCTGTCTCACCATCCACAGTTTAAGAACCCCGTTTATCACTTCTACAACTCCATCGTCTCCAATGACTCCTCAGTAATTGTAAAGAGCCAGCCTGTGAATTACTCATTCGCCTGCACATACAACGCCAACTACCTGGTGAACCAGGCTGCCTTTGACCAAAGGTATGTCCTCTTCTGGGAGTGCACCTCACCCCGTTTTCAGCACCATGTCTCACTCATACAGAAACTTTGTTATGTCCCCAGGGTGGCTACTGTCCATGTGAAGAATGGAAGCTCAGGCTCATTTGAAAGTCAGTTGTCCCTCAACTTCTACTCTGTAAGTGCTCTTTGCCACCCAACATTTCTCCTTCACCTTCCACAGGCTTCAGTCTAAGAGCTGGAAAAAAAGGGCTGCTGCTCCTGACTTTTATGTGTCATGGAGCACATTACTAGCCTGGAACAGATAATTACAGCGAGGTTTGCAGGGGTCCTTCTTTCTGCTGATTGACAGGGATATACTTAAACTGAACAGAGCAGACACATGCCACCTGCTCTTTTAATCCCTCCAAATCAGGCAGATTTTTCTGCTGAGAGGTACATTTCTAACATGCTGACAGGTTTTATAAGAAAAAGCAGAACTTGCTTGTAGTCCCACTCAAAGAGCAGCATGCATCTGCAGGCACTGCTGCTATGACATAGTCCCTATAGATACAGCAAAGCTCCATGCATTTCTTTTGCAGTTTGCTTCCTGGTCCTCTTACCCGACAGATATTTTGTGTTCCCCAGAGATCTTTAGGTCACGCTGGAATTTTATTTCCAACAAATTATCATCCCTGTATATCAGGCCAATCTTTTGAAACATCCCTCTCCTCCCCACAGCTCTGTTGTGCTGCTGGAGCAGCCAGCTCCTGATCCTGGAGTCTTTTTTCCACCAAAGCACAGTCAAAAGCACCAAAGCCGCCTCTCTATTTTAGCAGAGCTAGAAAAAGCACAACTAATAACATACTGTGTTAAATTTATAGGCCAGGTAGAGGGAGTGTATAGCACAAGGTGGACTGATGGAAATCTCTCCCCCCACACCCTGCATTTTGGGCACCAATTGATCACTAAACATTTTGGCAGCCTTGGGATGCCATGTGAAAACCCACATGATCTTTTTTTCTGATATACGGCACACTAGTAGTATACGCTGGCAAGGTTCCAGGAGATACCACACTGCTCCTGTCAACTCCTGACAGAATGGCTGCAAAAACAAACGACGGACAGTGAGCAATGGATCTCTGGTACTTTTTTTTCCCCTCCTGAATGACTGTTTTGTTCTAATGGCCGTGGGGCTCCCAGGAGTCAAGGAGTGAGTGGCTGAACTATTACTAAGACATTTTCCCACTGAGCACAAGTGCAGAACAAGCTCAGAAAGCTAATAGACTACTCCTTTGTTATTTCGTTCACATTTTCACTGGGGAGAAAAGGTTAATTTCAATGAAATGTTGTTTTTTTTTTTTTCTGGCAAAGTGGAAGTAAAAGATTTATTTTGCCTTGCTATTCATCCCTGCTGCTGCCTGACACAGCTGTCTGCCTCCAGTGGGCCATACTTCCAGGTGCTTCATGTGCCCATTTCCTCATCCAGAAGCAGTGCCCAAGCTGCAGCGTAACCCAGTGGAAACACTTCAGTCTTACCTGCCCTTTAGCCTGTGACACACCATTAACAGCAAAGGACTGTGAAGCAGCATGAGGGACTGGAGCCTGAATGGAAATCAGACCTTCAACACTGAAACCTGTTGTGAAGAAAAGCAAGACAGTACCCTAAAACAGTGTACAGCAATAGAGTTCGGAAAAAGAAGCACTATAGCAGGTTCAACTCATTTTAGCACAAGGACTGATAAGAGTTTTGTGACAGTACTTCTGCAAGTTCTCTCCTTTGAGAGAAATCTTTGGTTAAATAAGAATTTCTCAGGGCACTTAACAGCCATGGATCACTAATCTAAACACAGCCTTGAGCCTTAACTTCAGTGCATCCAATCTATCAGGATGTTGCAGTGGGAATACTGTAGTGCCTCCCAGCCACCTTGCCGTGTAGGTGAGGAAAGGTACATAAGAAAATCAGCATCAGGGAACTGAGCAAGCACATCAGGGAAAGACAGTCCAACACCTCCAGAACTACATATACCTAAATCCTGCTGTGTAGATTTAATTAAGTAAACCAATGCTATGACTAAACATGTTACTCTTTATATGTTTCTGGTGCTAGCTTCATTATCATCTTATGCAGTAAAAAGCAGCAGGATTTAAGGTAGGTACTTCAGTGTTTTTGTAACCAAACTTTTTCACCTGAGCACCACACACTGCACTACTTTGAGCAGGCTGGCTTTTTAGTGGATGGATGACTATAGCTGGCAGAGGTCTTTCTGCACACTCATGCCCCCTCAGCTCTCACCATGCTGGCCACCACAAGTATAAATCACGCAGTGCTGAACCTTTGCATATGGCCACGTGATTTCTGCTTGTCTTCATTCCTTTTCCCTGACACGTGGCCATCTCCCAACCCCACTCCCATTCCATACAGTCATCTCCGGTCCCTCACTCCCACCAGCTTTCCCCATCACCTCTGGTGTACCAGAAGCAGCAGCAAGCTTGCTTCCCACCCATGCTGTGATATAACACATACCACAACCCAAATAGCATCAAATTCTGTCACTTATTATCATTATAAGCCAAACATTAACAAAAAGATTTTTAAACACCATCTTGAGCTTGCAATAGTCCTACTACTACGTGTAGAGTTTGGAGCTTGCACGTAATAAGAACCCAGACTTTTGGAGTCCATCTCTTCAGAGCTGTCTGAAGTTGCCACATGCCTTTACTTTGCATGTTACTAGTAACGTATGATGTCTTTCTCTTTATCTTTCAAAGAATGCCAAGTTTTCAAGTATAAAAGAAGCCCCTTTCATCATTGAAACATCAGAAATTGGTTCTGACATATTTGCTGGAGTGGAAGCTAAGGGCTTAAGTGACAGGTAGGCAAGGGAAGGAGTAATTAATAAATTGGCAATCAGGACATTCCTTGCTAATCTGGGGTTTGTGTCTCCCCAGGTTCAAAGTTGTTCTCAACAACTGCTGGGCAACTCCCTCCTCGGAGTATTTCTACCAGATCCACTGGCCTCTGATCACCAAGGGGTAGGTGCTGGTGGGACACAGGGGAGCACCTCTGCCCGGCCGAGCCCCGAGTATGACAGAAAGTCAGGGGCTGGGGGATGAGGGAGGAAAACAGAAGCTGGCCCACAGCAGGGCAAATGCATCCATCAGACTGAGACCAGCTGATTACTTCAGCTTCACTGAAGCCATGTGGGCTCTGACACTGCTTCTGCATACACAACACAGGTGTGCCACAGACAACTCCATCCTTGTGCATGAGAATGGAAAAACGAGCCGAGCGACATTCCAGTTCAACGCTTTCCGCTTCCGTAACATCCCCAAGCTGTCCAAGGTCTGGCTGCACTGCGAGACGCATGTCTGCGACAGCGAGAAGTTCTCCTGTCCAGTGGTAAGGCCTCCCTCCCAGAGAAACACGTGGTACTAAATTTAGACAGAGGATGTCGAGACCTTCCTGAGGGCATGTTGTGTGCAGAGCCAGTGCCAGAGCTTTCAGTAGATGGAGCCACCGCCATGCGGGAACCTGAGTGGCCAGCTGTGCACCCTGACCCGTCATGCCACAGGTGCTGTATGCAACATTGGGCAACTTGTTTAAATGTATTGAGAAATAACGTAGCACTTTGAAAACTCAGTTCTCGTCAATATCCCAGACTAGTCCTGTCTGACAAACAGCTACAGCTAAACACAAGCCTAGAAAAAAGGAGAAAGTAGAGCTTTTTCCATTTTACCAAATACCTTGGTGCTGAGGCAGTACCAAGGTACTGCTCTTGCAGCCGTCCTATTCTGTGTAAAATACATAAATTGTCACTGGAGCAGGAACTGAGGTCAAAGAGTAGGTTCCTGTGACCTTAGGTAGGAATGAGGTGGGGGTGCTATACAGGCATGTTATTTAGCATGGGGAGGTGCGCACTGCTTGCACCAACTGATGCAAGGGTGAGGGTTACTAAAGTGTCTTTCTTTAAAGACTTCCCTCTCTCTCCCTCCCTAAGTCAGAGCTTCGCTATTCTTTCTCTCATGAAATGAATGTGTCATTGCTATAAAATGAAGTCGAATTTTAATTAACCTGAAATGAAAGTCCAAAATACTCCTTGGCCGACATCCTGTTGTTTCAGCAACAAATATTTATTGCTGGAGAAGAGAAAGCCTCACTCCTGGTGAAACCAACTTTTCTTTCTAAACCCCTTCTCAGTCCAGGAGCCAAATTAAGATAGCAGTTTATTACCCAGCCTCAGTGCTAAGCAGGGGGCACTGATTTGTGCAAAACTTGCATGTTTGACAAAAATGCGTTGTTAGGAATTCTACATTTCAAAGGCAAAATAAAAAACTCTGGGCTTAGATTTAGTTGTTTGTTTTTAAAGATTTCTTCAACTTTTTATCCAGCCACAGACCAGGGTTAAAAGAATACACAAAACCAGTACTCCATATCTGCCTTTCTGACAGTACTGCAAAACATCTACATCATCCTTTCAGGCACAGGGTGGAATTCCCTCCTCACCCTCCAGCGTAGGATAATTGCTCAATCAGGCTAACATCCCCCAAGTCCACTTCCAACCCAAAAACGCAGCTGGTGGTCTGCTGCAATTAAGGTCAGCTGGGGATCTGCAGAGGTCAGGGGACCGACAAGGACCTTTAATCTGTAGAGCACTGCCTTCAATACAAACCTTGTCAGCTGTGACAGGCATCATTAGTGTTGGACATGAGATGATCTATAGGGAAGGGATTTGGTGCTTCCTGTTTCTACCCAATGGGCAACAATTATAATTAGCAATAAACAACAACAGAAGCCTTCATAGACGTCATGGGTTAAATAGATGGAGCTCAGCTCCCCCCTTATTTCTTGACATGAGTTTTGTTTAAGGCAGGGTGGAAAGGGCAGCCCAGGAAGACCTGTGATTAGCAAGCAGACACCCATCTGGGCTCCTGCCATCTCACAACTGAAAAGAGCACTTACACTGACAGTCACTGGAAGGGCTGTGGCACACCAAAATCCTCAGAAAATGCAGTGCAAAGACTCTCCTTAAATCTCCCCTGCACCAAAAAAAACCCAATAATTACAGAAAAAAAAATCCCTAGAAAATATGCAGCAATATTGACACAGTTTTAATTTCCTTGGTTGGAAACATGAGAATCGGGTTTGGATTTTTTAATTATTTTTAATGTTTTTAGTATACATGGCTTTCTCTCTGATCTCTTGAGACATGCGACAAACGAAAACAGCGCATGGAACAAACCGGAGGTGTTTTAGTGGCGGAGATCGCTGTACGCAGTAAGTGACTGGGTTTCTGGGGTGTTTCTCCCTTTGGGAAGCAATGAAGTTGGGAGCCACCCGTGGCTCGCAGTGTAGGAGCAAGCAGAGGGAGCTGAAGCCCTCTGTCAGAGCCCTTTCCCCCATGCCGGCAGGAGTCTTGAACAGAAGTTGGTCTCCTCCAGGCTCGGAGCTCTGGCAGAAGAGCTCAGTGAAACTCTCCTCATTTACAAAGTGAGTAAAGCCACCCATTTGGCATTAATGATAAATGGCCAAACCACTTACACACCAAGTTAGCAATGTAAACTCTGCTCACCTGCATTTGACCTCAGCAACAGCCCAGACAAGCTCTGATAGATGGCACATGCCTGGGAGAGAGGTCAGGCTTAGGAGCAGCAAGAAAGCTTTTCTTCACACTGTGGGTTGGTACTTCAGCATACCCGTAACTCCGGTAGGTTAACCCTTCGTGCCTATCCCTCCTGATACACAGATTGAACGGCCATCAGGTTTCCCCATTATAAAACAACGCCTGTTTTCTCTAACTGCTGCCTCCTGGAGGCACCAAGAATTTCTCCCTGAGCTGGTTTAATTCTGCAGATCCAGTACATCTTTTGAAACAGGTCCTTGGAACAAGGTATGCCTAAATCATGTTTTCACTAGAGCCCTTTATACTAGTTTATCAGCTACATCCATGCCAATCTGAAAGCCAATTTAAAATTACAAATACATGTAGAGCAGCATTATTACAATTCAGTATGTTGCACGAGTAAAACTCCATCAATTTTAGAAGATAAAAGAACTGAGGATCCTTTTATAACTTCAGACAGTAAAGCTAGGAGGAAGAAATATCCAGAATTTCAAAATGTGGCAAATATTATCTATTCAGCTTTTACAAAGCACGCTGGTGCACTTTGCCCTATTTTAAAAATGCCATCCCAATGTTATCTTTTTCTCTTATTTTATACAGGCAAAGGTTTATCCAGATTTTACAGAGTCTCAGGTAAATAGCAAAGTATGACAATGAAAATATCAATCCCAAATATGGATTTTGAGTGACTCTGTCAACATAAAACCCATAGCTCAAAGAAAGAGCTGAAAAATCTGGTAAATTTGACAGAAAGGGAGATATTTCAAGATGAAGTTTTATTTCTCAACATTATACACTTTGTTTTCCTCCTTTTGGCACATCCCTCACTCTGGACAATAAAATCATACTAATAACTTCCAATACTGAACATTACTTTCTCTTATTCTCACACCCTCTTCCCAAAAAGAAACAAGCACGTTTCACTGGGTTAACAGAGATGTCTGAAAGCATTTCTATTTGGAGAGGGTTTGAAAAAGGCCTTTCAAATTCTGTTTGTTAAAACTTGATATGGTGACAGAGCCACATTAGGGGCATGCAGTTGCATTGATGGGGGTGCGAAGAGAACATGAAAGGCAGCTGACAGGGAAGTACTCACATTTAGTCTGTGTTTCTTTTGCAGATATCATCTTCCTCCTACTCTTTGCGATTGGATTTTGTGCTGTTTTGTTATAAAACACAGCCCAGCTGTGTTCCTTAACTTTTCCCAATCCTCTTTGGACCTGGACGTCTTTACTAAAGATGTTTATTTTACAGAGGAAAAATGAAAGTCACAAAAAATCCTTGTGCACCATTTTACCAGATAAATAAAACATTCCATGAGCTTTGTGCCTCGAATACTGGAGAATCCTAAAGCAGATTTGCCTTTCCCCACTCTCTGCAGGCATTTTAAACTAGTGAAAACCCAAGAGTTACGTATTCTACTGATGCCTCCTTTGAAAGAGTTGTGATGCAACAGTACTTGTTTCTATAAGGAACATAGGGATATGCAAACTCAGCAGTTTTCAATGACAAATTTACCTTCAGGGTCCCCTTTCCCTGTCAGTCTCAGTGTGGTACCAAACTCCCCTCCAGGCCTGCTCTTGCAAGGTCCTAGCTTGATCTGCGAAGCCTTTGAACAAGATGAAAACTAACCTAACATGTCAAGGATGGGAGAAAAGGATGCTTTTTATGTAGCAATAGTTAGAAGGTCCTCAGAATTAATTACCTGACACTTCTTTCCTGCTTCTTAGCGTTGTCAGTATTGATTGGTTGGGTTAAGTAGAGTACGACACATGCTGCAGTAAGTACAATACTGTTAGGAGTAGGATGTCTTGCTGACTGGATGGGCTCAGTGCTGGATAGCTACATGGTGTAGATGCAAATTAAGCACATCTGAGGCTGGAAAACAAGCCAATGAGCTTTACGCTTCCTTGAAGACATAGCTGGTGTCAGATACAACAGGGTCCAAGTGTTAGCTCTGTACCTGAATAACAACAGCTCTTAAACAGCAAGAAGAAATCACTAGAAAGGGAAACCATGATTTCTAAAGAGCAGGAAATATCAGGACATGAAACAATTTCCCAGCAAGAGTGATGGTAGGTTCCTTACTTCCAATAATTATTAAAACAATATTGAAAAAAACTCTCAAAAGTGTAAGAAGCATTCCTAGGCCTTTTCCATGACACTTCCAGGATCCTAAATGTGAAAGAGAGAAGAATGACTACAGCTGTTACACTTCCTGTTAACGAACACAGTGGGTATACCTGTGTCTGTACATACTGCAGCATAAGCACATTACAGAATTTTTGCTATTGTTTGTAGAGAGGAAACCTGAATAATCGGATTAAATTAAGGATTTTAAGCTCCCTGTTCTTTTTAAAACCTCATTGTTATGAAGATAATGCAGAGCAAGAACATGCGTATCTTACAGCCACAGTTTTCAAATACACACAGATCCCTCTTGCCATGGACTCTATTTGCTCCTCTAGGTGTAATCTCAGTCCATACATATTTATAAGTAACTGAGAAAACTAAAGCTGTTTTGTCGTGGTTTAACCTCAGCTGGCAACTAAGCACCACCGAAACCCGGACATGTTTAGAAGCTGAAATTATAGCAGACAGCACCCACCCCGACCCGCCTGCAGAAAAACGGTCCGTTGTGATGGCATGCATTTAGCCATTACATACAACAGAGGGCACTCTCTTGACAGAATTGTCTCATTTAGACAGACCAGAGTTAGAAGATCTGTCACTTCGTGGTATTTCTTAGTGGTACAATTTTCTAAAGCAGAGCAGAGCTATTGAATGTTTTGTGCACCACAGGACATTTTGATCAGAGATAATGACCCTGCAGGTTTTTCTCCCCTGTTTGCTGCTTTGCCTCCCTTTCCCCTTCCCTCCTCCCACTAACACCCCAAGTTTCAACACTTGCCAAGTGGCTTTACCCGTCCAAATTCTTGTCCTTGCCAAATGAGATTAACACACCGGTTTCTTCTCCAAAGCCTGTTTCTTTCGCCTTGCCTTTGCAAAAGTCACTGCTCTCCTATCATGGCTATTTTGCGCAGAAAGCCTTGAACTGAGTTTCCTTGGTAGGTTGATTAATTTTCTTCCTGATTATGCAATAAGTGTTGCTTTGGAACAAACCTTGCAGGATTGCAGCAGCTGTGAAGTGTGGCTGCAAATTCCCAGGCCGCCTCCCTGCCCACCGTGGGATGGAGCCTCTGGGCATATGTATCTCCCATACATGTTACTGTACTGAGCGGGGCTCATGCAGCCAGCAAGCTGTGGTTGCAGGATGGGCAAAGCCCTATCACCAATCCAAGTCTGGATTACTATCTCCCTACAGTCCAGAAATGGTTTATTGCTAAAAACAAACAAACCAACCAACCACAACTGAAAAACAGCTCCCAGAGGTGACTGTGGAAAGGTCTATCTGCCAGAGAAGGCAGCAACATATGAACAGGTTTCAGCTCCAGAAGTACTGTTCCTTAAGAAAGCACAAGTTGTCCATCCTAAATAGCTTGCATAAAAAATATGGACTATAATTTGCCTTCATTATTCCTAACCTGCATATGGTTTGTCACTATTTATTCTACCAGATACTATTTATGTTGCCAGTATCAGAAAATGCAGTGATTGCAAAAGATTTTAGCACAAGCTGAAGCTTGATAGACTTCATCATTTCAGATGCACTATAATGATGGATCTTTTTCAGCTGGTGGGGCATGAAGATGCTTGCCTTGATCTCTGTATCTGAAAGTCCAACTCAAGGCTGGTCATGGAAACATAGGGAAAGGAAGGTTAGTAACAGGGGATGCAGATAGTCTGTTTAGAACCCAACATTTGTTTTCCCAAGGATTACAGTTTGGTTTTGTCCCAATTCTTCCTCCCATTTGGATGAACTCCAATGAGGCATGAGTTTTTAGATGCTTTCCTTCTCACAGTTAGGCACTGCAATGCTGAAGCACAAGGCCACTGAGGTCATGGCAAGAAGTAGGAGAGAAATGAACACACACAGGTGTCAAGATGCTAACACAGGTTGCGGCACAATATTGCTAGTACAGTGACACACATTTACACAATATTTTGTTCATTAAATATAGGTCACTTCTCACTTGCAAATGATAAACACCATTAACCTGGGTGGCCTTTGTTTGACAGTCACTGCAGATGCAAATGACTATTAAGACGGTCCAACAGAAATTGCCAACAAAAGACTGAGTCAGATCTAACACAAAATCCTCAGAAGTACAAACCAGCAAGTATACCACCTATGCAAGCTGGTGCTTTCCATCCTTGATGCTTTCTATTTAGTGTCCCCAAACAAGCAGTGCCGTGGCACTATGATTCCTTCCACTCCTGCCATCCCAGGTCCAGTAGTGAAAAAGAAGGAGCAGGCTAGGCTCTGAGACTAAGTCAGAATTAATTATAGTCAAGCATCATGCCTTATATCCTGTGCTGGGATCCCATGATTTCAAATCCAAACTTGAGAACAAATCGTCAGTAGCTGGTTATCAGAGGACATGCAACTGATTCTGCTGCAGAGATGCCAGACTAGGTCTGACCTGATATGCCCACCTAGTGCATCCTCTGCTAGCTCAGCCCTGAAAGGAGTGAAGCCACATCAGGCTGCAACTGGCAACATATTACACAATATAAACACAGGCAATATCTCAGATCCAAATAGCATGTATAGAAACTCCCCATTTTAATCCTAATTTAAACACCAACTTCATCTCTTTATTCTGTAAATCCATGACGTTTTGTTTAAATGTCCCAGTCAGGGACATACTTATGTCAGAATAGTATCATAAGAGTCATGACTCGATACATACAAAAAACATCATAGAAGTACGTAGCCTGTATTAGGAGTGAACCTCCTCACTCCATTCTGAAGATCAAATCTTTTCAAGTTATCTCCATCCAAAGGGCAGCTGTCACTTACAAGTGCAGAGGAAGAAATAGCTATTGATTGATTTGACCCCACAGCCCTTTCATGTAGCATATCCTTGTGGCCCTGCGAAGGTCAAGTCCAGTGGCTTCAGAGAAATAAATAATACTTCTTGCAGCCAGGCAGTCAGGCACTCAAGGGGGAGACCTGTGTCCTGAGCTCTGTCAGAAGCTGCATTGCACCCTGAAGCATAGAGATCAGCCTGGTTTCCAATACATTATTTTCTTACTTTGTTGTTACAAAGAAAACCTAGCACCCACATAATGTCTTAGCCTGCTCTTTAAATGCAATTATGTTAGCCATGTTCCAGTTCTGAATTCTAAGAGAAATGTTGTTAAATTCCCCTATACGAAGCACACCTGCAATGCAAACGACTGCTCTGTGGTGCAGCCAGTCTCCAGCCTTCCCAGATTGCTTCCCAGATTGAGCAGCCTGTGCTTCCTCGCCTGCTAAATTTTCTCTGTGTGTGGTTTCATCCACATTAACACCCTCCTCCCACAGACTGGTTCTCTCTGGGCATTTACACACTGACACACAAAGCATCACTGGGAGGGATCCCACCCTTTTGCAAGACAGTCTGCTTTTCTGCTTATGCTCACCTGGCTCTAATTGGAAAATAACATCAGCGTTTTTCTTCCAGGAGTAAACACAGCAACGTACACCAACATGCCTAAGACACAGACATTCAGGATGTATATCATATTGACCTCATTTTAAAAGGACAATTAAGCCACAATAAGTAGCACAGACTTGTCAGTAACATGGCCCTGAAATATGGTTTGAGAAGATCCTGCAGGTTTAAATTGCATTCTGCTTTTCCATAAGCACATTCAGCAGAGTCCAAATGGTGCAGTACTGCATGACGGGAAGTGGGGCATGTAGATCCTATTCCTTGGTGAGCACTAAAGCTGAGGTCTTATCACTGTGAAATGTTTGCACAGCACTATAAATTTACATGGTGATTAATAAGCCCTGATAAGAGCATTCTGAGCACTTCCCATTGTCTTCATGCCCAACACTTCTGTGCTAGCACCTTTTAGTGAATACCTCAAAGTACTCTAAAAAACAGTAACTCATTAATCTGGATGATTTAATCTTCCCTTTACAAACTGAGAAAAACTGAGGAAGAAAGAATGACATGAGCAGGTCATGGTAGGGGGACACGTCAGATTGGTACTCATTCCAGTAGAGGGGAATGTTACCGGAACAACAGAAATAGTCATCAAGGAAAAACACGTAGCCTGATCTGATACTTCTGAGGATGAATTGTGAATTGAGAAAACTTGCAAATTTTGCCTTTATTTTATCTGTATTGGAAAGAGAAATTCCATATATACTGAAAATCAAGACAACAAATTTAAGGGTTCTGAGACACAATTTATTATGTACCTGGTGACCCACAGCAACAAATCACAAGCACCCATTGCAAACGTAAGGTAAAACTTAAAGGTTAATCGCCTGGAAGGAAGTTTACCTCACACTTGTGATAGGTGTGCCACCATGCCTCAGTGGGTGGCAAGCCTTACCCTCTGATGTACCTGGACCTCCACCCCCAGCTCACAACCAGCCAGACTTGGGCTGTTTACCTGTGTGAAGGCCAATAATGCAGTTTCAGCTTCTCTCTGGGTATATGGCCTATCTCAAAAGTAAATCACAGCACTCAGGAATTTCACAGACATAATAGCTATTTCTTCAGTGCAGTTGATCCCACTGTGGACGGGTATGCTGCTAGCCACCATGTAAGCATCACCAGTGGTTTCTAACTTTAGCAACAAAAAGAGTGCACCTATCCCATCCCTGGAAACGTTCCAGGTCAGGTTGGACTGGGCTCTGAGCAACCTGATCTAGTTGAAGATGTCCCTGCCCACGGCAGGGGGGTTGGACTAGATGACCTTTAGAGGTCCCTTCCAACCCAAACTATTCTAGGATTCTATGGTTCTTATTGCATATCCAAGATGTGGGGTGCAGGGTGCAAATAAATCTGAACCTTCAATCCTGCAGTGGCTATTTTCCAAAATGTAAAGAAAAGTGGGGGGAAACACAAAAATGTTTTGAAGTTACTGTATCAATGGCACTTCACTGGACTAAACTGAAATTTTATTCGTTTTTTTTTCCTAGGGGAGATCTTCAACCACTTCACAACTTTCTTTGGTAGATGGGGAAACAAGTTTCCTCCTCACACCCATTAACAGATTATGAAAATGCATTTGCTACTAACCTGCCTACTGAGTTATTCTAGCAGAGGTCCCTCTCCAAGGCCAGCAGAAGAGTCATGACGAAAGCTTTGCTATTCCATGACTATTTGCTCGATAGCCAGAAAGTGCCAAACACCATGTGTTTTAAGGATGTTACAGAAGAGGCTGTACAGGTCACTCAGGAGACTAACCACTTGTAAGGGGATGCTGAGAGAACACAAGTTGCAGCTCCACCAAACAATGAGCCGCTCTCTCCAAGAAGCTGGAAAGGGGGAGGAAAATGGGTAATTTCTTTTGTGATCACTATTTCTTGTTCTCTGTTTCCTTCATTTGCCCTGGCAGAAGTTACTGAAAGCATTTTCCAAAACTTCAGTAGTAATCAAGGAAAGCGATGCATGGAGATCACTGCCCATCATGCTGACCAATATTGCCTTCCTATTTCTTCCCCTGCTTCTGATACTCCTTTGCATCCTCCATCGGCTTTTGTTTCTTAATTTCAAGCATGTTAGAGAAACACTTTGGTTAGCAACACATTTGTACAGAGTGTCAGTCAAAAAACCCAGGCAACATTGATGACAAGAGCTCATCTATCTTCCTTTTCTCTGCCACCAAATGCACCAGTCTCTCCAAACGATCAACATATACTTTTCCAGTTTGCTCACCATGTTGTCCAAGATCCTAATGTGCCTACTGCAGCATATACGACGAGGTCACATTTCTTTATCATCTGGTGCCAAGCAACACAGCGTATAGTTTCAGATTCCAGCAGTTTCCTCCTGGTGGCTGGGTTTCATGGCAAGGGAGGGAACAACTTGTCTGTTCCATATTCCAGGCCTTTTCATGAGGTGCCATAGTTTGATCATTCTTGGGTTCTCCTACCACATGTTTCCGCAGAATCTACATACACTGCTAATTACGTAGTCATTTCTCACACCAGTTTAAAGGGGTAGCTTGCTAAGGGAATAAATAATTTTGAAAGAAAATAATTTTCCCACCTGGCATAATTTAACACTGGCCTCACTGGAGCAGAATAAAGGTTCACCTAATTCAAAAGCCTCCCTCTGACAGTAACCACCAGCAGCTGCTTACAGAAAGTGCAAAAGCAACAGAAACATGTACACAGTGAATCTCAGAGTCCCCTATAACAACTATTGTAACCTACAGCTATCTTGCAAGACACAAAGCTGTAGGCTTGCATCCTGGCCAAATTCTATCACAGATTATTATATAACAAAATACTGAGATATTGAAAGGAATAAAATGCAATTACCTGAGAGAAGGAGTTGCAGGGAGGGGAGATTGGGGGTATATACTTTTTAGTAAGCACAACTGCAAAGCTTGAGACGCTTTTATGTATTTTATCTTTTTAGCTTATTTTGAGACTTTTTATATGTAGCAAGATTTATGTGACCTATTTTCCTTCAAGAAAAGACTAGACAAACATTTGAAATGAGTAGGGAGAGTATTGACCACAGATACAGAAAACTAAACAGGAGGCACTCCATCACCTGTGACGCCTGAAGCAACCACAGTCTGTACTTAAAAAAAAAAAAAAAGGGGGACTAGCTTACTATTTGCCTAATTAAAATGACATTTGGTTTCAACTGTATATTAATCATCTTCATTTCCTGCTCTAAACCGCTGAACATTGTCGTTGTGGGCTATTCAGCAGCTACTATTTCCCTTCCCTACAACAGCCGCATTTGAGCGGTGAACAAAAAACTCCTGCACATTTTGCATGGTCTACAAAACACTTTTGATACCTGTCAGATGAAAGGTACAACCTATTTGTGGTAATACGCCTTTCACAAGTGAGCAAAACTCACCCTTCATGGCTTGCTTCTCTTGACCACTTTTTCACAGAGAAGAAAACTAGTCTCTGCTCTGTATTTTCATCCCAGCAAGCTCTTAATGTGCAATGCAGGGGTCATCAGCACTTCTCCACACAGAGTGGGATGGCTGTAGCGATGAGTCCTTGATTCTGTTGATAATGTCTGAAGACAGCAAGCATGATTCATCAAGATCCCAGGTCCCCATATGACTATTCTCATTTTAGCATTACCCATATTTGATTGAAAATGTGTATAACAAGAAAAGGGATGTGTTCTTCCTATAAAGGGTTCCAGCTTCCCACTTGGGAAAGCTTCCAGGCTGAGGATTGCATGCCACCAGGGAACCAGTAAGAATTAGTGCCAGAACCTACCCAAATAAGAATATCAAATAAGGAGAAATTGTCTTTCAAATATGCAATGGACAAGAAGATATCATGTGAGTGCTTTAGATACACTGGAGAGAAAGAGTGGCCATGGTTGCTGAAACAGATCTAAAACTGCCAAGGAATTTTGCTGAGCTGCTTGAAATTTTGGGCATGATAGAAGTGAGAGGGGACTTGGAGGGGTGCATGTGGTTAGTTTTTTTGGTAATAGAGTTCACAATCAGTGACAGAATCTCCATCTAGCATTAGAAATCCAATAAAGGAATTACTAGTAAGCTTAGGTAAATTCTATAATCTTGTAGACTACTTATCAAAAGGTCAAAATCCATACAAGCCTTCAAAGAGGAAAGGTGACAGCTTTAGTAAGCAGACAGATACATTACTCTGTCTATACTCATCTCAGGCGTTCTATGTTTCAGTGCAAATACACTATATTATAGGTCCTTCAGGATGTAAATATGCACTTCCAAAAAGGATTGTATGAAAAGATAGTTCAAGACAAGCAATATCACAATCTGGCAACACTGGCTTCAGACATCCTTGCTAGCTCTCTTCTCCATCCAGCAAACTTTCCTTCCTGGAGGGGATCTTGTTTCCCACCAGCCTACACAGTATCATGGTTCTGCTATAGCTACATGGCATTGCCCCATCTACCTTCAGACACCCATCAGTGACTCAGGCCACCGTCTGATCTCAGTGCTGATGCCTAAACCCAGCCAAGTGGTACCTAAGAACAGACCCAGACCCAGCTCACAGACCCAGACTTGATTTCGCTGTACAAACAGAATAAAAAGAACAAGTAGGAAACTCAAATGCTAGGAAGGATATACAGGCTGCTGTAGGAGTTTGTCTTGGGAATAACTTTAAAGTCCTTTAGCCTAAGACAGATCAAAAAAAAACAGGAGAAGGAAAAATGGAACAGTTGTGAGGAGAGGCTCTAGAAAAAGTAAACTTTACAGCCGAACAACCAGAACTGACCACAAAACAAGAGCAAACTGGTTCAGGTAACCACAGGGGAACAACCAGGTTAGACATTATGTCTGTTCAACAACAGGATGACAATTCTCTTGCTACAGTTCTGCCATTGCAGCTCTCTATTTATGGTCAGATATTAAAAGCAACACTATGCCCCAGGGCACTGTAACTCAGACATATATCCACGCCCAGGTTTCCATCCCAAGAATGAAATAAGATCCTCATTCCTTTGTAATTGTCACCTGAAGGTTGGGCATAATTTACCAAGAGGCTGCCCAGTTGTTGGCATTTCTTAACATCTTACAGTTATAAAAATATCAGGATTAAGATTTTCTTTTATCAATTATTTCTAGGTACAGGGAAATGGAGCAAGGCGTTATTGCAGCATAACAGTGCAGCAGCACACTGTCAGCTTGCTTCGCCATCATGTAATCTTTGGCAGCACTTCAGCACCTCTGCACCATTCTGGCAGCAGAGAGCAACTGTGAAACTGGTTTGATCAGTGCTCAGGGAGTCTGTGAGGTGTGGTGTTACCTGGGCTCGGCCGGTACTGCCATCCTTGCCCTGGCTTTCCCAGAGAGGGTTTCAGTGGAGGGGCTTAAAGCCTCTGAAAATCAGCCTGAAGGATTGCCTGGTGATGACTGTGGAGCTGGACCAGAGGACATCTTTGACAAGATTGGTGTAATATCTTGACTAATTTTAAACTTGCTCAGAAATCTACATGCCCTGATTTTTAGGGCTCCTAATTAATCAAGCAGTGTTCAACTTTATTTTGGTGACCAACTCTGGAAGACACTAACTTTAACTTAAGGCTTAATCCTTCTAAGCCTTAGTTCCCACCTCACACACACACCCTTCCCCCCCCCCCTTTTTTTTAATGTGACTGTGCACACTACGAAATTCCATTAGTTAACATTTATAAAAAGTCATTGTCATCTTTGAAGAGAGCAATGCTTTCCTCACTCCCCAAAGTACCTGACAGTTCAGTTCTTGTGATTCTTAAACATACTCGCTTGTTACTGAAGTTTGGCAATATTCCTTATGAAGTCCACAAAGTGGCCTGTCTTCAGGAGGAAAGCCATCTAGCCAGCTGATGGAAGCAATTTATTTTGTTGGACTGCAGGCAGATGCAGACAGCTATTTAAGAATCCATTTCTACTGTCTTTTTTCTTTTGTTTTTACTTTATTTTACGAATTGAGGGGGAACACACACCAAACTGCTCTGTCATCCAAAGCTCAACACCACAAGTTGTTAAAAATGGAATTTCTTCCCTGCAGAAATTTCAGAAAGTGGGAGAGAAGCTACAAATAAAAGAAAATATTCCTGACCCTTATACTGGCTTTTTTGCTGGTCCTTAGGAACCAAAGGGGATTTTAGTGGGACTTGGGACAGATGGTGGAGTAACCACATCTCTTTTCAAAGGTGCATTGTGCTTGTGCGTATTCAAAAGAAACAGAAAGCATATTCCAAGGGAGGCGAACACCAAAAGCAGCCTGCCTAGGATGACAGCTCCCATTCTCATGCTACATCTCTCCCCTCTGCTCAGCAGCCTTTCTAAATGTGTTTTCTTTCTCCAGAGCAACTGGGCTAATGGAGCTTGGTCAAGGCATGACATCCATGCTCCTATCCCCAGTTTCAGACTAAATCAGGGCACTTTTCACCAACTACTGTAGACCTGCTGAGAGTCTTCCAGCAAGGTTTGTAATTCAATGGAAAAGACCCAGGACAGACAGATCCCTGTCGAATTTCCTCTGCTTATTAGTGGGGGGAAGGACAACAGACATTCAAAAATCATTTTCCTAGAATGCCAGGTAGGGGACAGCCTGCATATTGGCTGATGAACTGTCTGAACCACACAGGACTGGCACCAAGCCAGTAACCAGTGATGCTACTGCAGCTGGTCAGATTATAAAATCATTGTGCCTTACTCAGCTTCTGCTGCCTGCCTACCCTCAAGCAGTACCTCTCCCTAACCCAGCAATCTCATAATGACCTGGAGTTAAAAGGCAAACCAAAAGGTTATTCTGAGAAGTGTTTAAGGTAACCAGGTCATTTGTCAGAACTGCCTGGATCCGATTTGGAGGTACTGATCTCAACCTCATTTAGTGACAGTTAAAACAGTACATTTAGCTACCACCTCAAAATACAGCTATACCTGTTATATGCTCACAAGGCCTACAACCACCCCTCCAGCTACAACCTGTGATGGGAAGCAGCCTGTTGGTTAACTCCAATTGTATACAACCAGGAAAATCACCTCATTGAATGCTTACGATACAAACAGATTTTACTGCCGTTTCAGATTCGCAGTAAGTGCTCTTTGATCTCAGACATCCTTCCCATCATTTAACCCTTTTTTTCCTTTTTTATTTTTTTATAGACATAGCCCCGTGATTTAACATTTCCTTTACAGGCATGGCATATAGCAGGACTGTGTCATGTAGGTAGGCCAAGTAAGAACATACCTTAACCAACAAACCTAAACCAAAGTGCAATAAAAATGCAGCAGTCTCAAGATGCTGCCTGGGTTTGGTATTTGCTAAATCATTTTCAGTTAAGAGCACATTTCTTTTTCAATAAATACATTCTAACTTTTTCCCAAATGCAGCTGTGATTCCAGACCATAATAATTAATTGACAATCCATATCTAGAACTAGCTAGTATCATTCTTCAAGTAGGAAGGAACAAAAACATGCCTAGAAATGTCCTAGGTCACTCTTACATGGAGTTTGGGATTCCTTAGTCCCTGGAGACTGAAAACCACACACAGGTGCCTCAGATGCACTTTGGTTGGAGACAAACTTATTCAGGTATGCAAATCTGGGGAAATCACAAACTGGGAAAAGGAGGAGGCTTAATTAGAGTATCATATTAGGCAAGTGCTGTAAGCAGGGAGCACAATGTCAAACCTCTTCCTCTGAAGAAAAGGAGCTGTGAAAGGGCTGTCCCTTCAAGTCTTTCCTAGCCCTCTTCCAAAAAAATCTGAATACTTAGTAGATTCCCCAGGAGAGCTGAGGGTGATCAGGAACACATGCTTGCAGGCTTGGAGAACACTGCTGTTCTCAGTGCGTCTTCCATGAAGATGTCCTGAAAACCAGAAATGATGTCCCTCCTCTGGCATGCAATTAGTAACTCCAACATTTAATCCAATCAATCCCCTGGAAAAAGCTAGAAATTAAGGTCGGCTCACTGCTGGGTTGTGAGAACTTTAATGCATTAGTTTATTTGTTGATTTTCTCCTATTGACCAACAAGTACCTAATAAAAAAGTTAAGTTAGACTTACTGCATTGCTGCTGACCTTAAACTGTTAGACAACAAAGACAAGTTTCCCATTTAGCAGATCTGTTTAACTTCTAGCATAATTGACTGACATCTGAAGAGCTGCAGATTAAAACAATGATTGCAAGGGCGAGGGGGAAGTGAAGAAGCACATACAGTCATTTCCCTTCCAATTTGTCACGGAACAAACAGAGCTACTGATCAGTACTAATATTACGTGAATTGAATTTGTCGCCACATAGCAAACACTTATGTACAGAGTTTAACCACAGACGTGTCCCTGGAAAGCCCACTGGGCTGTAATTGAGTAGATAAACATGTACTGCTTGCTGAATATCAGTTGGCTGATGATCGGTTAAAGATCTTGTGGTGATGGAAAATTAAGTGCTTTGTGGCAGCTGGAAACTGCCACCAATATTTTACGCATTAATAGTACTGAAACTAAACTGCCTGGAGGTAATACGAGAAAGGACTACTTTTTATGCAAGAGGATTGCCAGCCACAGGCTTCTCTTTGCTGTACAGAAAAATAATTTCTTCCAGACTATCAAACCAAATCTATCATGTGATAGAAAAATCCCTGTGAAAAGCGTTTCCTTGAGTGACGGTGGGTAGCAACCTAAACCAGCACAGAAACACCTGCAAACAAGACATCAGTGACAACTAAAGACAACAAGAAACAGCTTCATTCATCCTCTCATCTTTTTTCTCCTCTCCTTTTGTGGAGGAAAACTCATTTTCTGAAATAAATATTTTACTAAAAAGCTGTAAAATATTTATTAAAACACCTTTTTTTTCTGGCAATGTTGTGTTAAAAGCCCAGAGCTCCATCAATATCTTGGAATTTGGCAGCTTCCAGTTATGCAAGAGAGCATTTTTCCATTTTTTAAAAATAGAAGAGGGTATTTCTCCCTCTTTCAAAACTGTGGTACTTTTCAAGAAAACAAAAAGTCAATTTCCCATTTCTTTCCAAGTTTCTGAAAAAGTTAGAAATTTCCAATGGGGAAAAGCAACAGTAACAAGAACAAAGTTCCCCTCCCCCCACTGCTCAGGGAAAATATCCCAGTTTTCATGCCCCGAATTAGTGACAATACTTGTCAAAGTCCAGCACCTGAAAGTCCAGGAGTAACTGCTGCCTCCAGAGCTTTCCCAAGGAAGAGACACATGTACAGGCTTTATTTCTATTACTCCAGTGTCTGGAGAATGCGGATGGGTGAGGAGACCACCTCATTACAGTGGGCATTAACTAATGCTGATAAGCAGGGATGGTTTGAGCCGTGCACAAACAGGTGAGTCATGGAAAAGCCCAGGAGGACCGGTGTAGACTCCGTTCCTGCTCCACTCTGGCAATCAGCAACCTGGCAGGTACGCACACCTCACCCAACACTCTTCATAAGCCCAACCGTAGAACTGACCACCTTTCCAACCACAAACCCCCACCATTGTGGCAATTAATAAAATGCAGTTTCTGCCTTCTCCTCTTCCATTGATTCATTCTGACCTGGCTCTAAACAGGCTGACAGGTGGAGGAGGACAGATTTCTGCCTTCTTTCTGATCTTTTGCTTTCACATATATTTTCTGCCTTGTGTCACTTTTTGTGCACTTCAGGAAGGACAGAAAGTTCCTGTTCTGATTTGCACTATCCTGTTGAAGTACTGAATGTGCAGTCACGTAATGTCATGCGCGAGAGTGATTTAGGTCAGAGTTTATTCTATTCCTAGTTTCATATGTGAACGCTTTTCTCCTCTCCTCCCACCAGGTAAGAGCAAAATGCTTAAGTAGAGCAAAGTCCTCCTCCTGCACAGTTAGGAAGCACCAAGCAAAGGGGAAAGCAGCACATGCTATCAGCATGGTCTTGGGGCCAAGTACAGCGCCAGCAAGAAGTCTGTCAAAAGATCATTTATTTGTGTATAATTTACCTAGCTAGACTCAATGGCCTGTGCTTGGGCTGTCTATTGCTGCAATATAGAATTACATGTCTTTTCAAGATGACAGAAGATAATATGTCTGTATTTCAAAGATGACATAATAATGAGTTTGGAAACTAAATAGGAGACAGATCTTCAGTGATCACAGCTTCCAAAAATCGTACACTTGCAAGACTCATGCAGCAGATTCCTACAGAGCTTAGATACAGACTGCTATGAAATGCTCCTGAGTACAGACATCCTACTTAGAGATAGTCCAACAACTGGATCAGATATCCCTTAAGAGTCAGAATTTTGCTCTGTGTGAATAAATGGTGTTTTTAAGCTACTGGTTATTCTGGATGGAGATGCTGTTTGTCTTACAGTGTTCGGCACACAGTAACCTTTGCTGCGTGTTCTGACTTGCGCTAGGCCACTGAAGCGTGTAAAATAATGAAGTCCATAAAACAAATTGCAAAGAGGATCGTTGCAGTATTAGTCACAATAGCAGTTTTCAATATTCACTAACAGCACGGTACCTGATCTGCATTCTAGCATGGAGAGGAACATTTCCTGTTTATAAAGCCTCAATCGCTCTCTGCAAGAGCTACTAAGAAATAGAAATCATCTTTAAACAGCTAACAGTAAGGATGGAGTCCACACAGTTTTGGAAATGCTACAGTCTTTGGCAACCACATATATCCTCAAAAACTGACAGCCTTTGACCAAGTGTTTATTACACACCTGAATATTAACCATAACAAACTTGGATGTATTTCTTTATTGCTAAAAAACAAATATGCACTAAGAAAATAATCACCACTTGAAACACTATCCCATTTCTATATCCCTTAGTATAAAGGACAAGTACTGTGCTTTACACCTCCTTTCTTACCTGGTAAGAAAGGTAAGAAAAAAGTGTAATGCACAGCAGTTTCTTACCTTCCCGGGTAAGAAGGGCTAAGAGTAAAATTCTGATAAAGCCAAGCTGATTTGTACTTGGTTTTGCTCCCTTAAT
>NW_008824986.1:17074921-17081587 GCF_000699105.1 Pygoscelis adeliae | reverse complement strand
CACCGACAGATTCCACAGACAAAGGAAAACTGTATTTAAACTGAACTTACTTCTTCCAGCAGATGATACGTACTTGACATTTTCCTGGTGAAGGGTTGCATCTTTTGTGTTGTATCTGAGCTTAGCAGCAATCGTGACATTGACTGATCTGCTTTTCCACAGAGGTCCACAATTCATCTGCTTAACCCTACACAGCAACTTCAGGTGAGCTTCCAAGCGAGGCAGCAGAGGTCCAGCCAGAGGACATTTATAAAGTACTTCTAATCGCTGTAGAGGGGACACAATTTTGACAGAATTGTCAGAGAAGGACGTTGTCCAGCTTTGCTGTATAGTCATACCCAAACATAGGGATATTTCAGTCAGAAGGCCAAAAAAAGTACCCTAGAGACGGTGGCAAGAAGATGACCTTTTATTTTGTGTCAGAAAATAGAAGGCAAAAGTTATTCTGTAGTGTAACTCTGAATTGTTCTATAGTCTTCACTAATCACAATTGCCATTGGCTTCTGCTTTTCATCTCATAGATCAATTTGGCTTTATTGGTCCCTCCCCAGATTTCAGTTGTTTTCATACTTTATAGTACCATAATCAAATTCCAAGAGAAATCTTAGGCTATTATCTAATCCAGTTGCCATATAGCTGAAAAATTACCAAACCTGGCATAAATCACAAAAGCAGTGATTTTGTGTTTTATAGGACAAATTCATACTCAGAGTAAATCCATTGATCCAGGCGTTTCCCCAGCTCTTCAGTTAAGTTCTTCAAGAATTTGGAGCAAACCAAAATGTAAAGATTAGAACCCCAGTTTTGGAGACTTCTGTATGTGTGGTATTACTAGATTTGGAATATCCTTCAAAACCTCAACTCCAGAAACTTCCTCCTTGAGAAAACCTTGTAAGGCTGATTTTTAACAGCTTTATGTCCCTGATGATACCATAACTGAAGTTAACCGAGTAAGGTCTATTGAGCACATTGGGAAGTACCCAGCCAAAGAATGCAGCTTAGAAGCATGTAAATTTTAAAATTTTACAGTTATGGCATAAAAGAACAAAATTAGAGAGAAGAAGGATTTCCTGATTTATCTCCACTTTTATCTGCATGGTTCAAAGCCTACTTTTCTCAGGAATGTGTGATGATCACTTCTCCGACTGCTGACACGTAATGGCCAAACCCCCTTTCTCTCTACTCTCCACCCTTGAAGCTGGCTTCAAATTTCAATGTAAAGTTCTGACATATCAGCTCCAAAAAGTACGAGCAATATGCAGATTACTATTGGCCTGCTGAAATGGCTGTTCCGTAGGAGCTGCTATTAGACTCACGAATAGTGCTGCCAAGTCATTGTTAGCTTCACAGCATAGTTAAGCACCCATGTAAGTAGTTCACATGATGGGCGCTAATCTCGGGGAAGACCAGGGGAAGAAAACATTTCACTGCACCAGTCTGAGCATTTCATAACAAAACCCAGAAATCCAACAATCTTTATATTAGAAAGATAATCCTTACTCTCCACAACTCAACCTACAATAAAGCCAGATAACTCCTTCTCCAGAGAGCAATTTTGTCAATAAAAAGCTGTCTCATAGACTGTCTGCCTCTCCACTGCTCATGAAGGAAAGTTTGCCAGCCAGCCTATATAGAGATCAATAAATAAAGCTTGCTTTTAAACCCTGTGCCTCAGTTATCTGTCAGCATTCTTGTACCTTCAGCAACGAACGTGAGCCAATGTCTTCAGCTGTTAGGAGAGTGAAATTGCTCGCACCACCTTATTTCCTCTGGCAGGGCAGAGGTTAACTGCTGTTATCCTTGGGTAGGATACAGCAAAGGAAATTCACTCCAGAGTAGCAAATAATAAGAACTAGGCTTGGGGGCTTCTCAGACCTACAGACACATACCTTCTCTTTGCTGGTTTGCACAGGCGAAGTCTAAACACCCTGCAATTTTATTCAGTGGCTTATGCACTCCACATTTTCACCTATTGAGCCATGTTATGTGCTGTGAAACATCCTGTCTTCTTCATAGCAACATCTCCTTCAGCATTTTTTCCTACCCTTTACATAGTAGGAAATACAACTACTTTCCCATTTTGAAATCAAGAACAAATTGATGTTTTCCTTACCATGATGGTTTCAGGAAGATTTTCACACAGCACCTGTTAAGCTCTAGAAAAAGCTATAGTTATGGGATTTTTCCAGAACTTTAACCCACACGCACTCGTCTAACTTCCTCTATCAAAACATTGCTGTTCTTTATATTATTGGAATACCTAGA
Organism: Pygoscelis adeliae; assembly: GCF_000699105.1. Classification (NCBI taxonomy): domain Eukaryota; kingdom Metazoa; phylum Chordata; class Aves; order Sphenisciformes; family Spheniscidae; genus Pygoscelis; species Pygoscelis adeliae. The sequence goes on along the minus strand of NW_008824986.1, from coordinate 17,079,322 downwards.
TCAAAGACTGAATTTCAATGTTTTTGGCCTGACATTCACACTGGAAGGGACCGTATTGAAACTGAAGAGCTTGCAGGATATTTAGAGGACACAACAGATGACAATGATTAAAAGCAGAGGACAAACAGAGGTAACTATATGGAATCATGTGTTACCTAAGTAACTCTTATGCAATCAGCAATAGATCAATTTTTTTCCTATGATGTGTCTCTGTGTCAAGATTTATAACTATTAATTCAAAGGGGCTGAACAAGTTTTGCCCTTAAGTAGTCTCTGATTAAAAAAAAAAAAATTCAAACATCTTTTGGCTTGGGAAAAGAAGGTCAGTAAGAAATAAAAAAAGTAACTGAGCACACAAAAATGTTGCAAGATGAAAGGTAACCACTCTTCCACAGAATAACGTCATGCTGCTTGCACCAACCCTGTGACAGCACAGAGAACTGCGTATTACACCCTGCAATCTGACCAGGAGCCCAGCAAAGTAGACATAAGCAGGAATAGCAGCATTAGCTGCTCTTGGACATGCTCTATCTGGACTCAACAGAAAGGCTTATTAAAACACTACAGCAAGATCCCTCGGAGCATAGAGCCACAGCCCACACTTTGTTAAAGAATAGCAATCTCTGCAGCAACAGGCAACTGCTCAAGCTTCAGGCCATACAAACTGGGAAAGAATTGAGAGGGACTTCCCCCAGTCTCCAGTAGAAATCCACATAACTGGCAGTCACTTAAATGCATTGTCTTAAGATGACTGGAACCAACAATCAGAAGGGCTCTCTGGATGAAAAGGTTATTTACTTCTTCAGTTTTAAACTCTATTGTAACTCTGGGCACTGAACCTCCATTAGAAAAGTTTAAATGTCTGAAAGCATATGGAAACTCTCTACTGTAAAAGTGGCTTCATTGAGAAAATCCTTTTCCAAATCATTGCAATTTAACAGAAAAAAATCCATTCCAGACTGAAATTCTTCTTCACCATATAGACCTATAGCAAATCTACACCATTTGCTATGGATTTTTGAAGCCGTACTTGAGGTAATCTTGTAATCACATAAAACATACCACTAACAGACTAGAAAATCAGTTGGTAGGCAGTGTCCCATTAAAACAGTGTTTTCAGGTTTGTAAGCTTGTGAGTAGGCTGGGTAAATCACAAAGGTGAATGCACTGCATAAAAACAAGGTATTATTACATGAGGGTGTAGCTGTCACAGTATAAGATGGTTGAGTAAGCAGATTGAATAGCAACAAGCGAGAAGCTAACAACAGTGCTAAGGAGATTACAGAAACAACAACTGATGTTCTACTGAAAGAGGTGAGTGACCAAAACCAAAAAAAATAAGTAAAAAAAAAAACGTTGCTTGCTTTGTCCACTTCTTGTGCAAAGGTGCTTAGCTGATGTTAAAAACTCCCTGTTGTCACAGAGTTCAGACTTCAATATTATTGTTGATCTCCTCTTCTGCTCTCCCCTGTGACACAATGCCTGTTCTGGTCTTTTGTAGTAAGCTCATTAAAAGCTGCTAGGAGAGTTTTATGGTTTTATGTATGAGGAGTATCTTCTTTAGAATATCTAGTTCCACGTGCCAGTCTTGACTAACAGCTACTATATGATCACTTGCTTTGTGCATTTGCACTTTGGGGCTGAAGATGGGAAAAAGAAAGGGGATGGAGAAGGGAAAAGAAGAAATTCCAAGTTCCTAACTCTTATGACAACTATACACGGAAACCTGTGAGATAATGAATCAATGTATACTGGTATGTATTTTTGAAGAGCATGTGGACTTACTGCAAGACTGGAAGAAAGCAAATAGCACTGCAACCCACAAGAAAAAAAGGAAGATCCCAGCAACAGCACAGATGCTAATTTTTTCTAAATAATGAAGTAGTACTAAGGAATATAAACTACACCAGCAACTACACAGGACTAAGTGAAGCCATCAACTATACTGCCCAGATACACCTCCCCAGACAAACATCATAGGTTTGGGTTTCTTTGGTTTTTTGTATTATTTTTTTCAAACAAACATGGATTGCAAAATTTGGAGATAAAGACAATGCAAATGAGATGAAATCTAGCTGGGTGTTAAGGAAGTGTCTCCTAATGTGTCTTCTTGCAAAAACTTAATCTGAAAAAAATAATTTAAAAGCACCAGTGTGCACCACTTCTGAATGAAATGGAAGAGAAGGAAAGTAAAGACAGACACATCATTTCCAGCACTTGCCAGAATCTCCAGAGCCCTGGGTTCTCTTCCAGCTTTGTTGGGAGGCTGAAGTCAAACACCTTCTACATTAGTTCCTGCTCTGCCTTTGAATATGGGACCCTCTCCTTACATTTGGTCAACAAGCTGGGATCTGGATGTATTACTCTAATATGAAATAATTAATTATATTACTTACACCAAAGGTATTACAACAACATGTGGGTGTTTAAAATGAAGTATGGTATGTGACTGCATATCAGGAGGAAGTCTTGCAATGACCTGTGCTCCACACCATGAGCTGAAACATGAGTAAGCTTGGGATCTCAGCACCCAGAAGAGGACAACAAAGGGTTTTACCACAGAACAAGTCTTTTTTGCAGAGCATACACAGCATATGGAGCAGATACTGCTTACTATGTTCAAGCAGTTTTTAGTCTTTACAAAGTCACTGAACAGATTAACACTGTTCACATGTTCCTCTGTTATTCAGAATTATCTGCCAAATACTCATGTAATTAATAATCCATTTCTCACTGATGATGCTGATTTGACATTTATAGAATTTATAGCATTTATTGCACGCTCCTGCAATCAGAGGGACAGTTTGCATTATATGATACAGACATGGGCCTTGCTTGGATACCATAATTACCCCAAGGAAGGTTTTAAGTTGGACGTTACCAGTCATAAACAGAGAAGTGGTGTTGTGCGAATATTTTCTAGCATTTGCCTTCCTATTGCATACTTCTACCAGGAAGCACCTTCTTTGGATTGCTACAGAGTGCGTCAAAATGCTGTGATTGCAGTCACAGCGAATTCATTTAAAGCTACAGACAGACTGTCAGAGAAGCTCAAAGTGCAGTCTTGGGGCAAACCATACTATGGCAGGTGTTGTGCTTGAAAGGTTAAGGAAGGAGCAGGCTGTGTGCCAAGGAAGGGGCAACACTGAGGAACTCCAAGTGGCCTCAAAGACAGTATCATCCCATGGTACAGAGATTAATCTTGACTGCGGTGTGGATGAAATAGCTGCCTCAGGCTTAAAAAGTACTTGAGGCAGCATGAGCTAGTGCCTGAAGTGCCATCCCAGGATGTACAAGACTGGGGCTGAAGACACAGTCTGCTTCCGACTAGTTAAATTATTTCTCAGGTTTGTATCAACTGCGGCAAATCATATTGCAAAACACCCAAGCCCAGCTGGAAAGTGCCAAGACATTGTGCTTCAGCATTTCAGAAAAAAGAATGCAATTCTGTTCAGCTAAAACTGTCCTCTTGCTTTTTAAGGTTTGAAAGAGCCTCAAGCAAAATAGAGCTCAGTCAGCTTTCCTAAACTGCTAGAGACAAAAGAATACCTCTTCCCAACCAGCTCTAACACTGGTATCTTCTAGAAAGTACTTTGTAGGAAACAGCCTGAACAGAAATCAGCTCCTCGTAAGAGAAAGTGATAGAGCCGACTGCAAAATGCCTTTGGCAGCAACCACTGAAGGCTCAAGAGCTCAGTACAGCTGAAGAGCACTGCTTGCCTGGATTTCCCTTCTGTCATTTGTTATAATTAACAGACAAACAAGCCCCCTTCCCTCCCACTTCCTAACAGAAAATACCGACTTCATAGCACAAGCAATATGCTTCAAGATCTGGCACAGGCACAAAGCAATCCACATCAAAGGCAGATCTCACCACAAGCGGATGAGAACTCACCGTAGCACCGTGTTAACACTATGCTAACTAACACAAAAAACTTACACAGAAGCAGCAATCTTCAACCTCCTCCCCACCCCAAACTTCCCTGCTTGTTGTCACAAAGTCTCATGTTATTTTAGCAACTACCAGCAGAAGCACTGGGGTGTTACTAGAATTTCAGTATTTTTTACTGAGAGAGAAAGTATTTGAGTGTCATGCTCTGAGATGCATGTAGTGAAATAACCTGTGAGCTCAGAGGCAGAGGAAACATGTCAGAGGGGATAGAGCTCCCTGATAAAATCCTTCTGGCTCCTCAGAGCAATAGTCTTTCCCCAATGCATTCCTTCAGAATGGCCTGGAAAAGGAACACAGTATTTTTGCATCTACTGGAAAGCAGCAGTCAAACTGGGTCTTACCAAGGATGACAGATGCAAGCCTGAGTCAGATATTAGGCAAAACCTTCTCCCATAAGCCAGCACTTCCCACTGAAATTGGGACGACATTGGTTCAAGCACTACTCTCAA
>NW_008824986.1:17035669-17074886 GCF_000699105.1 Pygoscelis adeliae | reverse complement strand
GGGGGGCGCAAACCACAGAAACACATACTCCACCTCAGCTGCTTTTGAACAATCTGGTTCAAAAGGGCTGAAACTTTCTCCCGCTGAACCTGACAGGTGGAGGCATTAAGAGACTTCTTGGCATCGCAAACACAACCAGCATAAACAAAAGCCAGGATAAAGTTACCTAAGGACAACTGGTCTGAAATGACTGTTGACGGCAATCTGGATAGCTGAGCCCAGCTTCTGGCTGCCATGTGGGTAGGAAGCATTCCACGGTGCTTGAAATGCCACAACAAGCTCGAAGGTGTCTGGCCCATTAACCAAGGCATTGGAAAGGTTCACCAGAGCAAGAGCTATTGCAGCACTGTAACAGACAGGAGTCCTTGCTTGATACTGGAGGTGACAGCGTGGTCTCAGTGTGCCCAAGTGGCAGTACATGTGAACCTCAGACACTACACATTCCTCTTTTTATTCTGCTGGCTCCAACTTCTTTGCCTGTCACAAGATTTTAATTAAATAACCCTAATTAATCAGAGTATTTTGGTTTAATTGTTTCAATGGCATCCTGAGTTTGGACTCAATATATATTGCAACTTGGGGCAGGTCAGATTTTACAGCTTGTCATGTATTGTTTATCACACTTCAGTTGGAAAGAAAACAAATGGGTATATGGGATGCAGTATAACAGTAATCGAGACATGAGGCAAGTACCACTAGCAGTGAAGCATAAGATCGCCTCAGTGTTACTGCTATTCATCTCTCTCCATCTAAGCCAGAAGTTGCATCATGTATAATATAGGCAGGGTAGAAATTCTCTTCCTGGACAGAAAAGTCTGGCAGGTGATGGGGGAGAATGAAGGCAATACTAGTTTTGGTTTATTTGCTTGGGTTTTTTGTTTGTTTGCTTTTCAAATATTTCCCTTGGTTCTTCAGTGAGAACTGAATGAACACATGCAGCCTTGTGAAACAATGGACATGATCCTCTGCTCAGCTCTCCATCAGACACAACATGCATTTTATGCAAGATGGGTGGTTTAATTCGCTTTGGAACTGAATGCAACTGAAACAGCTCAAGAAGTTCCAAGTCCTCCAGCAACCTAGGTAAACAACTTCAGATACCAGCAAAAGGTATCTTTTGGAGAAGCAGGAGATGGCACTTCGTGCTCTCCATGTTGCTCAGGGCACCAGCAGAACCCTGCAGAAAGGGGCTACCAATGGCTGCTCCAAACATCTACTAGCATTTTTTTCTGCCCAAATAATTTTCTTCGACCTCCAAACTTTTACACAATCAAGACCTCACAGGTAGTCCAATACCACTGGTGACAAAGGTCATGAAACTACCAAGACAGAATAGGCTGTTTGTCTGTTTACAGCCAGCATGAATTTGTTTTCTGTTCTCCTGCATTCTGTTTATTTTGTAATTTTTTTTCCTCTTTCTGTAATTTTTTTCTTTTTAACAAAGTTTTCAGCATTGCATATCCTTCATTGGACATCAGGATCAAATCCATCATGGTTTACTGGTACAGTGACCGAGTCTCATTTTATCTTGTTCACATGAAATATCCCACATGCTCTGAAACACAAGATGTAACTCAAATAATCTATGTCTGAGTTTGCCCTGAATAGGCAGCTGACAGAACACGGTCATCTGCCCCAGATATGGCCTGAAATCTTCTAAAAGTTTGCAACACTAACGGTATGTCCTCTCCAAATTCTTTGGGGCTTTCAATAGCCATCTCAGTGTGTTGCTGCATAAGATTGAGTAGTATTATGAACCAAAGGTAACTAGGTGATTGCCATTCAAACCACAAGGTCATAAAAGGTGTAGAATTTTGTGATGCATATTGTCTTGAATTCCTTCGCCATTAGAATCCTTGTGAGATAAACTGCAAAGTCAGGTCCTCTAATCCACCCCCTACCCAAGTGAGAATCAACTATACCCTACATCGGCATGTACTTCTGCTGCCATCCTAACCCAAGAAAAATCCCTGTTCTTGGAATATATTTATTGCAGAGTCCTCTCTGTCCACAGCAACTTAAATCTGGGAAACATGCTAGCTTAAAACACAGGAGAAGCCCCACTGAAGACAATGGTAAATCAAGTAAAATGTCTGTGCTTAAGTGCTCACCATATGCCCTGGTTTTGGCTGGGATAGAGTTAATTTTCTTCCTAGTAGCTGGTATAGTCATGGCAAGTCTTTTTAGTGATTTTTCAGGACTTCCTGCAGGCTAAAGTACCTTTTGAGAATTATATTTGCTGCAGCTAAACCAAAAAGCATCATATTCATCCCTTTTGCAAGTCTAATGCAGTGACTGCAGTGTAAATGCCATAGATGTGCATTAGAGCATGTTACACACCCATACATCATACACTGATTAATCAGGCAAAGTCATTTACTCACCTCATTCCATACCCTTACTAAACATGACCCAGGGGTTATAACTTAGCCACAGGAAGTACTGATTGCCTGAATTTGAATATCACTACCTTTTTTATCAATGTATTTCCCTGAACTGCAATATAGACCTACGTATTTTTAGTCAAGCAAATGGCTTTTTTCAAGGTAGGTAGCTTCAGTTGGCATAAAATTGAATTTGACAATTCTTGATTGGCACAACCCTGAAAAGCCACATGTGCTATTTAAATGACTTCAATCACAGTCCCTAAATTTCTGAACCTACTTTTAGGCACCAAAACACAAGTGTCTTAATCAGTAATAAGCCATTTCAACAAGAGAGGCTTAATTAATATCTAAATCAAACAGTTTAAAGCAATGTCTTTTTTGTCATCTTGCACTACGATGATCTCAAAAGCCTTCTAAAATTTAGTTCCAGTGGTCTGTTTCAACAGATTTCTAAAGAAATAAGTACAATTACTTTGGAAATTAAAGACCATGCCAATACTCATCAGAAAGCATAATTCTTTGGTCTTTTAAATCCACGCATCTAATGAAGTCCATAGAATTAAATCACAAAAGCATCAGACACCTTATCTCACAACAAGCCACATCTTGAACTTCTTATACTCAGCCTGGTCTTTAATTAGAACAAAACTGACTCAGTCAAGGCTTGAGCTGAAGCACAGGTAGAAAGAAGAGATTTCAGAACATATAGGCATTCTGCATTGTTCCAATAACAATGTATAAGCAGAAGATCTGCTGTATATTAAAGGCTGGTTGTTACAGCCGAGCTCTGTATTGGTTTGTAATGGCACCTTACCAACATCAATGGCATTATCTCTAGTCTGAAAGGAAAAAAAGAGCCCCTGTATTATAGAGTTTCTAAATTAGAGATGGACCCCAAATCAGATCAGAGCTCCTCAGAACATCAGAACAAGAGCTGAACTCCAGGCTTATCCTTTGTGTGAAGCACAAGTGAACAGATGAGGTCCAAGACACAACACATGAAGGACTGTAACAGGCATCGTAGCAAACCAATGTATTTACTACTCCACCATCAAAAGAATGGTATCTTTAAAAAAAAATAAAATCATTGCTGGCTCTCTTGTTCAGCTAAATTACTCAGGATTGACATTGACAAATCAAATCTTCATGGCTATCTATACTATAAATGGAATTTGGTTGTTTCAACAAAAGTTTAACCACCTAAACAAATTACAGCACTGTGATAACACTTAGAAGCAATCCAAGTGGTCTTTAAACTTTCCTCATCTAAATATTACACGTCAGATATTGCTCACTTTGAACATTAGCTTTTCTCTCTTTTATAAGTCCGTAGATCCAAAGTCTAAAGTCACTAGGAAAGATTTGCTCCATTCTTTTACTTCCAGTTTGAATGGTCAATAGTCAAAGTCTCTGTCCATAAACTGTCATGTCTGCTTCTCTTGCCCATATTTTATCCTGGCAGTAGGGGAGGTTAAATACAGCAAAATGTTTAGGGAAATGTGTAGGCAAAATAACGGAGCCAAACTATGAAAACTACTGAACAAATGAATCAGAAGCTTCAGTTCTTGGATCATGTTTCAGGACTGGATTTGAAAGGCTGGAGTTGATGCAGAAGCCAAGCTCTGCATGGACACAACAGAATTGTGTTGACTTCAAAATGTCAGCAGACCCTCAACTTTGGTAGGCAGTTCTCATTTTCATCAGGAGTTAAATACCATGAAATCTTCATGAGTTGCTGCAAGCTGGTTCTAAGCTCATTTGTATCCATTGTGTCTGCCCACTTCATGTTTGAGCAGCCTCCATTATATCATTAGCCTTTAGAGGAGAAAAAGACCTGGTAATTTAATCTGTCCACAGACTTTCATCAGAGCCTCGCTGTCACAGCCATGCAGCCAGGCAGAATGTGTGCTGGATGGTCTCCAGAGTTAATATGCAATATATGGCATTCAGTGCTCTTGAGATAGGAATGGCTTTACTTTGTTGGAGATTACACAGAGACAGCTTCATTAATTTTTCATCTATGATTCTTATCAGATGGAATAGAAGTGATCAATGCCAAATATTTTTTTTGTCAGAGCTCAGAAGAACTAGTCTTTTGGGGAACAAATTCTCATCACAAATAGACCAGTGTATATCCACAGTATTACATAGTTTCCAGTCAAAATTAGTAGAATTATCTGTCAGTTATGCTCAGAGTCAGCAAGTCAAGATATAAATCAGATGCTTTTAGTACCTGCAAAGTGACTGGGCCCAGTACATAATTGTGTGTATTTAACATCTACAGTTATCTTAAGTCTGTTTCGTCTGGTTTTAAAACTATAGACACTTACTGGGACATGCCACTCGAGCTCTGCATGAAGAGAGGAGAATGCAAGATTGTCAACAGTAACATGGAAGCAGCAAATTCAGTCAGATCCTTCAATTTTATGCAGCAGCTGTACCAGCCACCAAAATAAGCATGCAGCTGCTCTTGGGCACCACAGAGCAACTGCAAATATTCCAACATGCAGTCTCATTTATTGATCTAAACAGTTTAACTACACATCCATCCCTTTTATACAAATGCTTTAACACAGTAAGAATGACATTATAATATCCTGGCACCAAACTTTACTACCGTCAGGGCAATAATTTAGGCTGAAGGGTTAGTGTTTGTTTCATGTTTATCACTCAAGAGCCTATTGATTTGAGTAGATTTCACAAGACCAATAAATAAAGGTTTCTTATATGTTACCTAGAAGTGATTAAACTCCAGCTCTGTGTGGTAATGACCTTTAGCTCCACTCTTCACAGCTCGGACTGGTTGCACAACCTCAGCAAGAATCACTTTTAATCAGCATTCAGGGATACCCCACAGTTGTATGTTCACTGGCAGGTATCTAAAATATGCCTGTGAATCCTGCTGTCAGTAACGGAGCTGGAAGAAAGCTGGAAGAAACACTCGTTTCAATTTCTTTTGCTCCCTTTTGGTGCATGTTCTTCATCATTCAAGTGTCAAGTGAATTGCACAAAGGGCAAATTATTAAATTGCTTCTGTAATATTGGAAGGAAGTGTTAATGTGACTAGTGATACTTTAGATAAGCACAGAAAATGGATCTAAACAGAGAAGGCAACCTATTGAGCTTTCTATCACCTATAAAAACTTGCAAAAGAAAATGTGGATTATCATGATTAAATACCATATGCATGTAGAGACTTCTGTCAAAAATTAATACTTTTGAATAAATATTTTGAACCAAAACCTGCTCAGAGATTTCAAAAATGACTAGCTTGAGACAATTCATAGGGCCCCTGCTAGTCTACAGAGAATTCTTCATGTCGTTTGTCATCTGTTTTCTTCATAATTTAGTCTTGAGGAAAAAAACTACCAACATTTTCATTAACTGATAGTGTTTTTTTCCAATCTTATGGCAAAAAGCATTTGCTAGTTCTGAGTAGGTCTGGCTTGAGGTCCTCTTTTTCAGAGCTGGGACATAGGTGATGTTTCCACAGCTGACCTAGTCTATTTTATGTCATTGGTCATGTGATTTGGTCACTGATCACAAACTATGGCATCACTCATTCAGAAACAACAAGGAACACAGATAATGTACACAGACAAGCCTACACTACAGAATGTAAGCCCATGTGTCTTCTAGGGCTTGTGAACGTGTTTTCTCACACCTGCTTTCAAAATAAGCTGAAAAAAGGTTACCCACCATTAGCAATTCAGCAAGACTTTTGATCAAGAGCCCAACCTACCCGACTCAGAGATGACACACTCACCGCTCAGAGTTGCTTAGGACTCCCAGAACGGTTTCTAATGGTGAATTAATCAGTGGTCTTCATTCATCGGAAAGCAACTATGTAGGTGAAAGGTAACAAAACACCACAACTTGGATTAATTTGCTGTTCAAAAGAGGTAAAAAGCCACGTACTTTATGTACCAGGGACACAGGGCAGAGAAGGAAAAGCAGTTACAGCTTTATGCACACAGCTAGCTTGGGTAATTGGCTTTGTTCCCTCCTCAAGTGACTCTGCTACACTTCTCCCCCTCACTGGTACATAAGATGCATCCAGGAGCCAAAACCACAGATGGTGTCAGTCACTCTAGTAGCTCTTTTGAGGTGGTGAGGCAATATCCACTTACACTGAACGGGGACCTGCCCAACTACTAATTATTAGTATCTATTGCATACCTCATAACTGCATTAAATTGACTGCTTTGTTTCCCACATGCAAGATGCACCACAGACTGGAGCCAAGAGACTTGCACACCGGTATCATCTCTTTACACCAAATTTGGAACCGTCCCACTCATTTTCTTTCATCCTTCTGAAACTGACATTTTCTAAAAACTTCGAGGAGATTGCAATCAGAAGGTCTAGGATGATAATTAGTGTTGGCACAGGTGCTTCCACTTTTTTTCATGTCCACTGATACAGGCAGGTTCCCCCACCCCAATCAAGAATACTTAAGATCATAAGTGAAAAGTGTTAATATTGGCTTACTCTTCAAATATCATACAGGAGTCAAATTCCAGCACCAGTCAAACCAGGCCTGGATCAACAAAAGCTTCATCATCTTGACCAGTCCTGACAGTATTAAGTGAGTGCTGAAAGGACTTTGGGATTCAGCCTTATCTCTTGGATTGCGAGGAGCAAACTTCTTCCAAAGATCACATCCACAGTCTTCGGAAGTGAAGCCAAGAAGCTCCACCTGCCAGCCCAGCCTGCGTACCTCACCTCACAGCTGAGTCTTTCTCAAGCAGCATTAAGCACAGCAGCTCTGTTACTCCCATTTCATAGATGGAGGAAGACAAAAAAGAATCAATCACTTAAATCAACACAAGAAATCTCTGACGAAGCAGGCTTAGCCTACTTGACAGTCCAGCAAGCGCAATACCCTTTGCACACCTTCAAAAGAGAAGGTGCATCATGGTAAGATAACCAGCCCCCCGTACATCCTAACCGCACTGAGAGCCCCTACCATAAAGGAGCATGCTACTTCACGGACCACTTGAGCTGCAAAGGAAACCCATGCCTCACCGGTCAGACGTGATTAAGGAGAGGCCCCTACACAAAGCAGTAGGGAAAAAATATCAGAATATGTTTGCTTGCTCAAAGTGCAATCTAAGAGGCACCTTTTCTCAGTGGAATGAGACTTATTTAGTGCCCCATGCATACTCAGAGTAAATGAGAGTCCTATTAAAAACCCAAGTGTGCAGCTTTCACAGGGCTGGACTTAGCTTTCACAGTGTGCTGCTCTTTTCTAAAGCTGTTGCGCAAGAGTTGTATGTTTAACATTTCTAACCAGCGAAAATTGCTCTTTATATTTGATCAGGAATAATTTTTTTTTTTTTTTTACCTTTGAACCTGTTGCAACACAGGTTCAAAGGTTACCTGGGTGCAGTGTTGCCTGTTTATTAAAGCCACACACTGATGATTCGGGGCTTAGTCCTGCCACAGGAGCTGGGGAAGCATCAACCCTTGAACACCCACTTGGAGTTGTAAAGCAGCAAACGGAGCAAGCTGTACCGGCCCCTCCACCCTCCTCCAGCACTGAAGGAAGGTAAGCGAGTCTCTCCTGATCAGAGCCTGTGTCTCCCAAGTACTAGGCTTCCTGCTCCTGCAGGGAAGTACTGCAAGGGGGATAATAGCCTTAATTTGCTGTAACGCCCAGATCTAATGCACTTTTCTCATTAAACTGTGTGCTGTTAAAGGCAACAGCTGTGTAATTGGTTCCATGTTATTAAAGAAGAAAGTTTGGGTTCAGGGGTGGCATACAAAGAAATCACAGCCTGAGTGAGAGCAACCATCTGAACACTCCCTGTTGCTATAGACTGGCTGGAACTGGAAACCTGACTACCGTCCAGGCTGAAGCCATTTTCTTATCAGTTTGTTAGTTATGTCTATTTAAAGATACAGTGCACAGAGTACCAGTGCCAGGCTCCCATTCAGACTCATGTTTAAAACAGAGTTCCAGAAATAGAAGAATCATTTGGTTCCACAGCATCGCAGGCAGGTTTTGAAATCTTGTCAGTAAAAACTTGTTACATGCTAGATCATTTATACACACAAGCTTATTGGAAACATTTACTACAATAGGACCTTAATCACCAACTAAGAACACAGAAGCTGGCTATAATGCCTTTTTTAATGTTTTAAAAGCACAGATCTTAAAAGCACGGCACACGAGACTCCTGCCATCGCCTTGGTACAACTGCTTGGTGTAGCTATAGTGATAGAGCCTTCTCCAAGCTCTTGCTTGTGTACAGAGCTGCAGCTGTAACAAAGGAGAGGGTAGTGGAGACAAAGATTAACCAGAAATCAAGCTGCAAGTAAGAGAACTGGCAAAAAGCATGCTGCTCTTCCAAGTCCTAAGCCCATCATCCTGTCCATACTACCTTCTCCAAGGAACCCATTTATGCTCTGAGAAGATTATTTATGTCCCTGTGCAATTACTCTGCCTTACAAAAGCCAGAAGGCTGCCCTTGAAGAGTGTAGCAGAGCAATAAAGAATGATTATTTTCATAGCATTAAGAAAACAAACTGGAATTCAAAAACCCTTCAAATAAAGTGAGCCCACGCTTCCCACAGACTCACAAAAGTTAGATCCAAGTCTTGAAGTGACAACAGAGAAAACCGTACACTGAGCTAATGCTTCCCCTTCATTTATTTACATCCTCTGCTATTTGCTGTGGGTAGATGGGCTCTTTTAGCATCTTTGGATAGCAAAAGCTCGTGTTGTGCCATGACCTTAAGGTTTATTATAAAAGCTCATCTAATCCATCCTCTATGCAAACCTTTTGTGACAGTGACAACAGAAAGGAAACAACTTGAATTCTCTATATACATACTCTACCTACTGCTCATCTTAATTTGCTAATGGGTATGAAAGGTGCAGGTGTACATTTTAAATACATGTACAGAAAGAAGCAAAGGTTGAGTCTGCTTTATTTTTTGGCAGAGAATTACTAGCAACAAATTTGTGCCTCATAAAAATCTGGAGTTTATTCAGATCATTTGAGGCAGTATCAAAAATGAAAAGCCTCAAAATTTGCATGTCACTTCTTATGCATACTGGGGAAAGAGCATCAGCTGTATTCTAATTTATGAGCATTAAACAGAACCAATCATTAAGGAGAAGCTATCCTCCCCAAGGCTTTTCTATGTGCATCCCTTAATCCAATTTATGTTGGAGCTGTGAGACCCACTGAGTCCAGGCAATGCAGTGTAACCATACCAGCTCAGGGACCTCCGCATCACACGCTGGGCTTCTGGCAGGCCAGGCAGGACGGCACAGTGGGCATGTTCTCTCGCACCCACAGCCAAAGTCAAGGCATCTGAGATACACGGCATTGCTACCAAACAGCTGATCAGAGACAGGGCACATTCACTGCTTTTTCTCTTCCTCCTGTAAAAATAACAGCCTGAGGCCAGATGTCTGAAGGGGGAAAATCCTCAGAGAGGCACTCAAAGAAGGTGATAATGGAGCTGGCTGGGCTGGGAGCCTGGCCTTCCTTCCCTTTCCTGTAAGAGGCATTGCCTTTCTCTAAGCATAAGTGCACCCTGACTGGCACTATTAAAGCTGAAGCTCACAGCTTCACTTAAATGCCACTGGAACAGGTCTGGGTAGGCAAAGCCAAAGGCAGAGGAGTTTCATGCAGAACAACCTATTTCTTTTTCATCTTCATGTAAAGCTTACAGCAAAATCAGTGAATTAAGCCTCAGCTTCCCTAAAAGTATATCTGCGTTGCTAAACAATGCCATAATTACAGTGTAAGTTAGCTTTACCTGAATAGCATAAAGTTTACAGCAGCAATAAAAACATAATTGCAATTAGTAGAGGCCATGTATTTTAGCAAGCCAAGGTCCAGGACAGGTTGTATTCTGGATGCAAGTACATGCTATGTTATTCCATCCCAGCTATAGTTAGTCTAGTTAAGGAGATTATTTTGAAATCATGCAGCATAGAAAAACTTTCAGATGGGCAAACTCTTAAGTGGGAAAACAATTCCAAGATCTGAGGTCAAGGCACTAAAGAAGAGCGATAGGTGAAGCTACTGTCTTCCCACCCCTCCAAACCTGCTGCAAAATTCCAGTTATATTAGACAAGCATCAGAAAGAAAAAGGGAAACTGCAGCAGCTATTAACTTTTAAACAAAGAAATGCAACTGTAAAACCATAAAGAAAATCCCTGTCATAGCATTTCAAAACCGAAGTTTGAAACGCGATTCACTGTTACCTTGTGCAAATAATTGCACGTGTGTAAGTCTATACCACAGCAGAAAGAACTAGGTAGCTTTTGGGGGGGAAAAAACCCAACAAAAAACCACCAAAAACCAATAAACCAAAACCAGCAGCAGAAACTAGGATCCAGCCACAAGCAAGTATGTTACAGCAGTATATGAGAACCACTGTACTCAAAGCATTTTGTCAGTATTACAGGCTACAAAGCTCTGCTCAGCTTAATGTACGTGCAGTTATAGAGAGAAAATTGCTATTGTTGAGAGTACAGCTTTATACACAGAGAAAATAATAGCAAATAAACAATAAATGATAAATATAATTTCAAAAGGTTTTGGTCTCCTTTTCACCTAGCTCTTCAGAAACATGTAAACTTCAAGCTCTTTTCACCAACAAAGAAAGAACTCAACAACTTCCTCCATTTTTTTTTTTCTGACTACTTAAGTTCCCCCATGCAAGTTCCTCCCATTTACAATCTCCCTTCCCAGCATGCTTTTCTGCTTGCTGATTTATTTAAACCGCGAGAGCGAACTAGCTGTAGTATTTAACATGAATGTTACCTAACTGGTGTTGGTTTGCTACTGTGCTGGTAAAGGCTCCCTTTTACTTAAGGAAAAGAGGTTGGCTTCCCACCCCATCTTCAAAATGGTAGGTGGTTTTGATCAGTGGTCTCATCTCTGTGTTTGCTCTGAAATATTTTCTGTATAAGTAATAAAATTTTACTTGTATTTGTTTTATTGTTAATGGGCTTGCTTGTTGTTATTCACAAGGGCTTTACTATAACCGATGTGCAAGTGCAGTGATTAGCTGCAGGGTTCAAGATAATGAGTTTTTCAGGAGCCTGCTAGGAAATCTCTGGTAGTGTGCTATCAGATATTAACCTTAGGCTGAGTTAAGTGCAGATACATGTTTGCTCTTTGCTCTTCATAATGTAAGTGCTGTAATAATATGTAGTGATAAAAGACTTTAGTATCTAGAAGTTTTTAGTAGTACCTTTTCTCTGTGTGGCTATGTAAGGTGCTTAATAATGATATTCTAGCTTTCTGAGGAGTTCTATGTGAATTTTCAAGTCGAGCTTTAGTTCTAGCTCTTTAAACCATGCTTGCTGTGTGTCTAGAGATAATTTCCTATTACTATAATGTTGATGCATGCATGTTTTGCAAGAATATGATCTTGTATTATCTAACAGGATAAACAGTAACAGCACCCATACTGACTATTTCTTAAACTTTTCAAAACTTCAAGGGGCTAGTTGAACATTTTCTATCTTTTGGAGTAGGTAGTTTTCAAGGAGAAAACCTGATACAAAAAATATATGAAAGCTTGGCTTTTCAATTTACCTGCTAAAACTACTTTTAGTACTAAGTAGCGTCATGATATCATTGCCCTCCTGATGGAGGGACAGTAATATCAGACATAGTAAAATTCTTTATAAAAAATGGCCTTTCTATTTAAGTATACTGAAAGCCCAAGTCCAATAGGTTTCATGAGCAAGGCCCAGAAATAGCCTGTAACATGTAGTCTGAAACCACAGAGCACTATACTTCCTGAAAGTAAGTTACTGAGGCCTCATTCTTTCCCACCCCCTAGCAGAGTGCTTCTCAGCCAAGATCAAAGGGTACTTGAACTGTTTGGCTCTGACTTTTATAAGAGGTACTCTGAAAGCAAAGCCTAACTAAAGTGTATCTTAGGATTAATGCAAGTTACTGTGGATTTTGCTTTGTGGTTTTTACGTGGCTCTGTTCAGCAGTCACTGCTGAGCTTTTGCACTCTAGCTTCTCTCTGGATGCTAAAAGTTAAATGTTCCTAAACCCTGCAGAACACAAGACTTCTCCTTGCTGCAGCTGGAGGAAGATGGGATATAATGCTTCCAAGGAGTAAGAACTGGCACAGTGGCTCACATCTGCAGGACACCAGGCAAGAGCTGCACTGTGTAAGCAAATGTAAAGAGTGAGCTACTGTTGGTTAACTAGCTAATTAGTGACCCCAGTGTAGTTGGTTGTACTCTACTATTCCTGCTTGGAAAGAGTCACTCTTACCTTACTAATGCTCATCAACAAGTTCTTGTGATCACCTCAAAAGCATATGCAAACTGTTTCTTAGGCGAACTTGAGATAAAGAATATAATTCTAGAAAACATTCTTCCAGGCAGTGCATGGCCGTTGCTTCTGAAATTGTGCAAGTATCAGAGGTTGCTTTGCTGTCTGTAAAGAACTACTGTGATGGAGATAACACTGATTTCTTTCTTTATACTTGTGTGCTTGGAGGCACAAAGCTCAGTCACTTTCCAGTGGAGAGAATCTCCTGACTTGGAGGGAATAGAGAGTAACTGTTTCATTTCTTCTAGCTAGTGAAGGAATTGCTGTAGAGGTTGGTGGGGGTGGGGGGGCAGGTACAGTACAAATGAGAACATGTACTCCTGAACTCAAGGCTGTAAATGGTATCACCGTAATCTCTTCTGATAAAAACTAAGCCTTTGCACTCCGAAGCCTAGTGCATCTTATCCCTGACCATTGATCAGGGCAGACAACTTCAGTACACTTTAACTGTCTAGCATCTTACTGCACAAGAGGACTGACAGGTGGTTTGAGACATCCTGTGCGTTTTGTGTCTTTCTGGTCACTGGGAGCTGAGCCCTTCAAAACTCAGAGGTTTCAAGCATTCCACCCCTGCCCCCCCCATGCTTAAGAAAGCAGCTGATGCTCAGACTTGCCCTGCAGTGGAAGCTGGTATCTGTCAAAAATGCCTTGGCTTTGTCTCATGCTGCACTGAGACGAGTTTTCACTCAGTTGATTTAGATCAGGTATTACGTATGCACAGGGCATTTGGATTTGTGGGATAAGCTCTGGTTGTGGTTGCTCCTTAGGCCAGACCTAGGGTAGAGCTGTTCTTTTCCCATGGACAGAAAACTCTGTCAAGTAGAAACTCCTACCCTCTCTGCTGGCTCTTCTGCTTTGAGGGCAGCAGGGTTAAATGGCTTTTGGAGGATACCAGAGGTGATTAACTAGTGACTTGGATATGACAAGTAGTTACAATAGAAGCTCTATGCATAGGAAACAACTGTCCTGATGCTGGGAACTGAGACAAATTTGCTGACAGTCTCTTGCCACAGCTTGAATAACACACCCTATGTACTTTGATAGGAGTGACTAAAACCCATTTGAGGAAACGTGGTTGGAAAGTAAAAGCAAAACACTCACTATTCTATTCATAAAGTATGGGAACTGAAAATAGTCTTTCAGATATGAAAAGCATTTTTTTGTATATTGCAAACAAGATCTAGGTATCTGTGCTGTTTTTGACACAACACTAACTTCTGTAGCTTTAAAGGATGTTAGGTTTTGACTCTCACATGTACAGTCTCATTCAGTGCTGTAAGTGGGCTAACAAAGACAGTTACTGAAAAAAACCCCCACCCTAGAAGCAAATGAGCATACCATACTTCCCAGGCTTTAGAGATAAACTTGTCAACAGGTCTTTCTTTAAATTAAAAATCTGGCTTATAACTGAAAAATCATCCTTGACTAGCTATAGGGATGCTGATTAGGTTACACTGGGATTAGGCTACTGCCTGATTTCTCTTTCTCTCTATGCAAGAGACTTGTGGAATCAATTCAGAACCTAAAGGCAAAAGCTTTGCTGCATTTAATCATCTTCAGGCTTTTCTCAACTTGATCAGGTGTTCTCTCTGGACTTTGAGTTCTCTGCTCCAAGCATTATCCTTCAGGGCCTGATGTTCAGTCTTCCTAGATGTCTTGGCACAAACTGCCTTGCATGTGAGTCCATGAGGAGATGAGAATAGCCTGACGGAAGGATTTTCAGTGACTTATCTACTGCTGCATGGAGCATTTGGGGTTAGTGGGTTCTCTGATCCTTACCACAAAAAGGTCAGACAAGTGTTCTCTGTTAATTTTCTGTCAAGTAAGTCCATGTAACAGAGAGTACCTATTTGTGACAACTGCACTGATCTGTCTGAATAGGCAGTGTTAATGCTAAGCAGTGTTAATAAGTTATAGTAGAGGGCTTGGTGCTATAGACACGATCCCCAGTTCTGTTTACCTCTAGCATGATACTCTAAAGGCAACCAATCCTTCCTGGTTTCTAGGAAATAGTCTTAAAATTACTATTAAAATGAGCACATAAGAGCACACATCAGCCATTAAAACTGGTACAGCTGTACAGGCAGGTGGTCTCTTCAGTTGCCTGCATATAGCTCTATTCTCTTACTGCTGATTGAACAATTTCATGTCCAGGGAAGAGTAATCTGAAATGCACTGAGTACAAACTCCTTTTGGCCCATCTGGGCATGGAAAAAGACTGGAAAATAGCCAAAGGTGATTGCTATTAATCAAAATTCAGGGGAGTTGAACATGAGTACTCTGGTATCCCTCTAAAAAGATGTGAGAATAGATGTGTCAAGGTCTAGTTTTGCCAACTTCCAACAACTTAAGCTTCCAACGTACAAATGGTGCAAATGTGATTTGCTCTGTCACTTGGATCTAGTAATGGGCTCTAAGTTAAAGGAATAAAGTTTGTATATCCAACTCCTCTTCATGTTGGAGAGTGGAGATGCCTCTACCAAGCTGCCTCAGTGCTCATGCTATAAAAAAGTGACTTGCTCATATTAACAAAAGAGGAAGTGGCTGACTCACACCATAAACCAGATACTGTTTAATCACCGACAGCTGTTTACTAACTGCTCCAGTAATGGGTTACAAGGCCAAATGTATAAATCATGAAGAGCAGCTGATTGCCAAATTCACTTTATTAATCTTCAGTCTTCCAAATAGAGCAGTGCTAGAACCTAAACTGTTAAGTGGCTTTGCCCTGAATGTAAACTTGATCTAGCACACCTGGGTTTAGGATATTTTTTTTCTCCAGGCTCAGTTGATAAAGGCCCAAAGTGTGTGGAGATGGGTGATATCCTGTGCTGCAGAAACAGCAGGTTTGTGCTTCCTAGGTTTGATATGCCCAGTGACTGGAACTGTCAGCCAGTGCAGAGTGCCAAGGGCAGTTCCTGCCTTTCTTGCTGTAGCATAATTTTTATGGTCTCAATACATGAAACCAAGGTCAGGAGTTTAAAGGGCACGTTGTAACTAAGGCTTAGAGTAGGAAAGAGGTCTAGGGAGTTGGTACTTTTCAGATATGTAGGTGACATGCTTTTGGCAGCTTGGACTTGATGACAAGCCTCTGAGGTACCCTTTTTTATCCAGATGCTGAGTGGGCAAAGTACGCCTTCTCTCACCAGAGAACACATTAGGATTGCTAATTAACACAGCCACTGGAAACTGAAAACTACAAAACCATAAACCAGATATGGGTGATCTAACTCTGGTCAATCTGGGCCCAGAGACCCAAATTCTGACTTAGGGGCCCGGCTGAATTTACTAACTGTTTGGAAAATACCTTCAACTTGCTTGGAATTATAGTTAAAGGGTCACTGGAGCCCATTGCTCCAGAATGCCTGGTATTCTTCTTGCACAGGGATTTAGTTAGTTGCTAGCTGACATACTATCTACTGACCGGGTTCCCTTGATTCTGTATGAAGGAATTTGAAAGGGCGTGGTTATTCATCTTGCAAAGTGTGATGTGTCATGTCCTGCATAGCTATTTAGATACTAGCAAAGATAAGTTGGCGAGACCTGAGTTGATTCAGACAAAAAGCAGTCACCTGTGCTAGATTTGTCTTGGCCATTTAATCTTAAACATACCAGAACATCTTAGAGATTAAAGTACTTGTTTCTAAGGCAGGAGGCTGAGGTAGATGTCTCATTCTCAGTTTTTGCTTCCCTGCCCTTGAAGGAAGAGACTCTGGACGATGCAAGCAACAGAACTGTTTCTGTACTTCCCAGCTAGACTTCCATTGCACACATTGACTTCCAGGTCACCACTTCCTTGTGGGAAAGTAACTTTCACAGTTTTGACTTGTGCCATATCTCATGCTGAGCACGCTTCCACTGTCTGCATAAACCTGTCCAGCATAAACCCTGCTTTCCAGTAAGAGCAGATGATCATGAAGATACTGCTTGTCCTGCAGACCTCTATATGTAGATGTAACAAACATGTAATTTAGCAATACCCCTACTATTTTAGCAATACCCCCTCCTGTTGGACAGCTGTAATGTTGAGGCATTTTGTTACTTCCACTACTCACATCACTGAACTACAGGCATTTTTTGTTAATACTTAATTTGGGAAATCATATGTTTTCCCCAGGCAGATTTTTACTCTTGAATAGAAAGAATTAACATCTGTTCCTTGTCTGACTTCATCAGGCTTCAGCTTTTTGTGGAGGAGGATGCAGCATGGATTAAGATTTATGGGGACAGGTGACTTTGGATCTCTTAAGAGGCTTAAAGCATTGCATAAACATGCTTCATTATTGTACCAGGACTCTTTAGGGGCAAACTGCTGAAATGATTTGTAGTATTGCTTAACAGACTACTTAAGTAACCATGGCTTATAGGTAGTGAGTGCTTCTAACTCATGTCTACTAAACCTCCTGTTTGTTTCAGGTTCAACTCTGGCTCCACTGATCCAGCACAATGATTTGGATACTTCAAGTCTTGTTCTCACCACTCCCAACACCAGCATTGATTAGTCTTATTGTATTTGGAGCTGGCATCTTCCTGTGGGTGATAAGCAGGCCAAAACCTGTTTTGCCTCCTGTTGACTTGAACAAGCAGTCAATAGGAATTGAGGTAATACTTACTCTGCTTGTGGGCATGGACTATTTTTGAGCTTAATATGAATATTGATCCATTCTGACTCTGGTTATCAGTGGAAACTCTCCTGCCTGATATACACAGCCTTCTCTCCCAGGTATACAGCTCAACAGTATGGTGGGAAGAAAGGAAGTCTTAAGACACCAAGAGTAAGAAACAGCAGCTCTTGCCAACAGGTTTAGGCAGGCTTTTTACCAGACTGTCTTGGACTGTTTACCTTGGCTGTCACTGACTTTTTTCTGTATTTTAAACACTTTGCATCAGTTTGAAGGCTAGTGCTATACTTCATGTAACTAGGCAAGTGGTAGCACTCATTTTTAGTCAAGGTCTCTCTAATAACCTGTAATTGAATATTAATCTAGGCCATCTAGAAAATTCCTCTGCATATGACTGATGACTGAGTAGATCAAAACAAGGAAAGAAATTGAGACTTCCCTAATAATGCAATACTACTGAAATACTTTAAAGGGGATTGCTGGGAGAATGGCTGAGGAATAAATGACATTGCATCTGTTCTGTTTCATAACTATGCTCTGTTCCTAGGGAGGAGCCAGAAGAAGTGCACTCATGACAGATAATAACCTGCTTTCTTACTACTTTGATGATGGTAAAACCTTGTATGAAGTTTTCCAGAGAGGACTGCGTGTTTCTGGTAAGCTTTGCATCTGCTAGTTAGTACTTGCCTATCAATCACAAGTAAATAAAACTATTCTGAGCTCTTTTGCCTTGCTTCTTGTCTGTAGTAGTAATTCAAGCTAGCAAAAGCTTTTCCAGCCTTCTGTGGGGTGGAGTGACAAGCGACCATATTCCGTGCCCGCCCCCCCCCCCCCCCCCCCCGGCTTCAAAAGACGTCTTGTTTGGCGCCCCCGCCCCCCCCCCCCCCCAGCCCCTGGATTTAGAAGTAGTCTTAGTTGGCAGTCTGGGCAGGAACAAACATCAGAAGCTTAACATGGCAGAGTTCAGTTAAGAGTCAGCAGATACTAAGCATCAGAGGGAGTTGGTGGGAAACACCTCTGCTTTGTCTTATGATGTGGGTTTTAGTGTAAAATTACTGCCTGCTTACAGCAGGTATGAATTTGTGCACCTGTGACTTCAGGGGTCCCATGCATGGAAATATGTGATAGCTTGCAAGCTGTTTCAATCTCACATGGGTTGTGAAACAGGAGAACATCACCAGATCTTGGAAGTATTGCTTGTAAGGATAAAGCCAATAGTCTTACAATCTTGGTTTGGGCAGAGTGCTTAACTATGGACGCTGTGCATTTCCATGCTCCATGCAGTTAGCTGGATGTCTGACTGAAAATATTTCCCACTTAAAGTGTGGCATTGCAGTGCTATGCAACTTCAGTACTGAGCTTTACAATTGCTTTTCTGAACTCTTCCATTAGGAAATGGCAGCTGTTTAGGCTATAGAAAACCCAACCAACCTTATCAGTGGCTGACATATAAACAGGTGAGTATTGTACATAACAGATGATTTAATCTTGGATACTGTCTTGTAACACTAAAGTGGGGGAAAACTATCTTACAGGTTTTGGACAGAGCTCAATACCTGGGATCAGGACTTCTGCAAAAAGGATGCAAACCATCATCAAACCAGTTTATTGGCATTTTTGCTCAGAATAGGCCAGAGGTAAGCAACAAATTGAATATTCTTTCCCAGAATATTCTGACACCTTGGGGAGAGAGGAGGGTCTATATTTAAATAGCTTGAGGCCACATGAGGAACAATCACAACTGGCTTTTCCCTTCCCAGCTCTCTTATTACTGACTGAGCACATACCATGCCAAGCATGTCATACAATGATCTTGAACGCTCACTACTCTGAGAATCTCATGGACATGCTCCTTACACAACCCCCACTGCTAATGTGTGCATGGGCTAGTCAAGCTGTATGAAATCTGTAGGTAATCCTGTCTTGTGAGGTGCTAGTTTTCCTTAGCTGTACTGTTTTCTCTCTTCAGTGGATCATTTCAGAGTATGCCTGCTACACTTACTCAATGGTTGCTGTTCCACTTTATGACACTCTGGGGCCAGAGGCCATTGTATATATTGTTAACAAAGGTAAATATTGACTTCCACTATTTTGTAATGATTTCTCTAAGAAGCTTTGTTTTGAGAAGGCTGAAGTTCAAGGGAATTTGATGCAAAAATCAGAGTAGCTTTAACCTTACTGCTCTTATACTTTTATAGATGCTTAATTTCTGTAAATGAAGCTGCTTTGCAGGGGACATGGTTCAATGCCTAGAATAAGCCAGTGGGCTTCCTATGTCTCCTAGTGTTTTGAGTGCAAGTCCACTGAAGACCTGCTAGATCCTGTGGACCATCCTGCAATCAGAGTGCTCAACTATTTGCCATTTGAGGTTTTGCAATCTTGAACTCCCACACTGCCAAACAATCAGACAATGCAGACAGGCTTGCATGCAAATTGACGCTAGATGTGTGTCTCTGACTTAAAGTTGTAGGATGTAAAGAGTGAAGAAGGGAGGGATAAAGATATACGCCTAGATCTGTTTAATCTATCTGGTTAGGGCCTGTTGTCTTACAGAAGCAACAACTAGCATGCCATCATGGAAGAAACTGGTGAGGAAGCTTGAATAAATCTTCAAACTTTCTTCCCCCAGTCTCAGGGGAGATACAGGGTGAAAAAAATATCCACTGCTGCCACAATGATCTGGGATCCAACCCATAAACAGGATTTGCCAAGCAAAATCACTTCAACAGTTACGCTGGTGAATCTTGCATTGGGACTACACAGCTGTGACTTACTAGGCTAACGGGGAACCAGCAAATCCAATTCTTCTGCTGACTTAATAGGAAATGCTTTTGTAATTGCATAAAACTCTTGCACATGCAGGGAAGCTGAGGCATTAACTCAAGAATTTCAAACAGGTCTAAATTTCTTTTAGATTTAAGGAAGATGGATAAACCTAAACAATCAGTGAGGACAACTATAAGCTTTTATGGCAATACCAAAAGTTTAAATGCTTATTATCTTGACTGAAGATATTTGTCTTCAGTTCCTCAGCGTTTGCCCTCACTTTGTATAGCTAGAATCTCAAGTTTGCCCAATCAATTGGCTATGGCAGGAGGAACCTTCTTAGCACTGTAAGCCAGCCACTGAATCCATATGAGCAAATGCAAATGACTTTAGAACAAACCAATGCTATGTTCTAAATGTATGTGCTACTGAGCTGTCACTCACTTGCCTCATGTCTTCTAAACAGACTTCTGAAATGTAATTTCTTTTCTGTAGCTGACATAAGCACAGTGATCTGTGACAAGCCTGAGAAGGCACAGATCTTGCTTGAGAACTGTGAGCGAGAAAAGACCCCACGTCTGAAGACTGTCATTCTCATGGATCTCTTTGATAAAGAGCTCAAAGACAGAGGAGCTAAAGTGGGAGTTGAAATTCTAGCGCTGCAGGAGGTTGAGGTAGGTGACTAGAGGCTTCTGCTTGATCTTGCAGAGGACTACCTTGCCAGCTAGACATCTGGGCCTTCTCTGGCAACAATGACACTTTAATGTAAGCATTATCCAGTTGTCACACCTGTACCTGAGATCTTGATGAGCAGTCATTTTGAAGCTTGGTATATTTAGCCAAATGGACTTGCAGAGTTCAAACCATTGACTAAAGTTGTATCCATGTGTTGTGGACAGTCAGTATGCATTAAACTGAAGACTTCCTTAGCTTAATTCATGGTGCAGTTGTAACAGGATTTATCAGACTTCTAAGATCACAGTTGAGTCTAATTGAAACTGTAAGTGCAAATTACTGGCTGCTTTGACATCCCAATACTAGGCTTAATCTTCCAGATATGATGCACAAATGTAAAGTATAAGAGATGTGGCCTACATCAAATAAAATGAAAGATCTCCACTCAGGACTTCCAAATTCCTTAAATAGTTCTGATCACTCTCTACACACTCAAATTCATGCTTTCCACAATGCCAGGAGTCGGCTTTTCCAAGTTGTGTGCATTAAATTCAGGAAGACCAACATCTCCCTCTGAATGAGACAGAGTATCAAGAAGCAAAGTAAAAACAAATGTTGCATTTGAAATGCAATTACCTATTCATCTACTGTTGTTGCATGTCTTTCTGTTGCAATTGTTAAGCTGTGTTTTCTCTCTAACACAGGAGCTGGGAAGAAACAACATCAGAGAACCAGTTGTAAGTATCTCTGTGGAACAGTTATAAACTTGCAAAACTAGTCTCTGAAAAGACCTCTTGCCATGCTGCTAGTAGAGGAGGCTGGCAGGATTTTTTTGTATCTTGTCTTGCTGTTCCCAAACAGAATTCCTGGTTTATCCCACTTTAGGAAGTGTATGTAAATACTGATAAGCAACATAATCCTTACTCTGTTGACCTTATGTGGCTTTTTCCCTCTAGCCTCCTAAGCCTGAAGATCTTTGCATCGTGTGTTTTACCAGTGGAACCACAGGTAAGAGAATATATAGTGATGCTTCCCCACTAAAACTACAAGTCAAGTACACTAAGACAAAGCTTCTTAGAGCTGGGGGGAAGAATAGCCAAATTCATGTTGTCTTACCCTATGAAAAATACAGAGTATTAAAGAGATTGGTTGTTTAACTGTGTCTGTATTCTGACCCACAGGGGCTAGAGAAACATCTTGTTTCAGCATTCTCTATGCTACTCCTAATTACTCTGCTGTTTCAGTAGACGCTTCCTTTATATAATATCCATAGCTGAAAGCACTCAAGATGAGGCATTTTTGTGATCTCTTAAGACAATGCATGCTATGACTGAGCCTAATACCAAGACAGTACAAACTGAGCCAAACAAGACAGGGGAAACTGACAGCAGAAGCAGTCAGAGCCACAGCTGACTTTGCTCGATCTCTCCAAAGGTAACCCTAAAGGAGCCATGCTGACACATCAAAATGTTGTCGCAAATGCTGCTGCCTTCCTTAGAAGCACAGAGGTAAGCTACTGCTAATGGTGATCTCTAGGCTATGTCACTCAGTCATGAAACTAGCTTTAATGTGGGCATTTTTTGCAAACCATTCACTCCCAGCAAACTCATGCTTTCCGAAGTTCCCATATTTCAATGGGACAATAGTATTGCAAGAAACTTGGTTTAACCTTGAACAAGAACTTCTACACAGAAGTTATTCTAGAATGAGTCAGCCCTAAATGCCAAGAGTACTAAACTACCCTATTTCAAGTCTTGCCAAAACGTAACATTAATCTAGATCTGAGTTACAGCTGCAAATTTTGAAAAGGTGGTAGATGAGCCTGAGTTGCTTCAGTCATTTGAAGTGTCTATTTCAAAGCATCCAAATTGATCCAAACTTTATTCACTTAAGAGCAACTCAAGCAGCCATAGGGAGTACTAACCTACTTCTATTTCTTTCCCCTCTAGAACATAATTGAGTGTACACCTTCAGATATCACCATATCCTATCTTCCCTTGGCTCACATGTTTGAGAGAGTTGTACAGGTAAGTACACTGTGCATGCTACTAAGCTTCTGTAGAAGATCTTAGATGTATGAACTAGTTCATACATCTAACACTTGTTAGAAGCCATACCTAAATGGTTAAGACCACTTACCTAAAATAAAAACCTCTGAACTGACTAAATAATGCCTGGTTACTTCTCCAAGATATGGCTACTATTTTCATTAAACGAAGCTTTGTTCTTCAGTTCAGCCTTACTGAGTCTGTGATTTACTAAGAAATCAGCAAGGGAAATTAACAGCATCAAGACCTTAGTCAAACACAGTGAAAGCTAATACATGAAGAGGAAGCAGTTTAAGACCAGTGGATTTAGTACTCAGAGGTAGAGGGTAGTATGTTCTCCACTGTTTACTCCGCTGGGCTGTGTCATCCTGCCTGTTTCCTAAGCTGAAGTTCTAGTCTTCCAATTAATGCAGTTCCTCCAGCATGTTGTGTAAGTAAAGCTTCCTACAGGGAACATCAGCAACTTTGTGGCAGGATCTAACTCTTCTACATGTAATGGTCTCCAGATCAGTCTCTTAACCTCAATTCCCAACCCAGTATTTAAAAAAGAACACGTATTGTCCTATTCCTTGTCAAATTGTTAAATTCTTCTGTTGCCTTGTATTGAAATTTCTAGGTATCTCAAAAGATATCAAAATAGAACACATGTTACAAATGTGGTGAAGCTTATATTAATTGTATTCAACCATAATGTGAAACTTTTGTTTTGTGGTGCTCGTGGACTACAAATCAAAGTTGCATGCCAGAACTTAATCTAGCATCTGAGCTTCTATAAATCAAATTGTAGTAAAAGGTATGATAGCCTTCTGTATTTCCTCAAAACCTATTCACACAAGAACTTTCCTACCACTGGGCACTGGAAATCATGCTGCTTTCCACAGACAAATAATTATGGCTAAAGAAGCTAAGAATTATCCTTGACTAAACTTAGTCTGGTCAATTTTTAGACTGTGACCTACAGCTGTGGAGCAAAAGTAGGCTTCTTCCAAGGAGACATCAAGTTGCTAACAGATGACATGAAAACCTTGAAGCCAACACTATTTCCAGTTGTACCAAGACTGCTCAATAGAATATATGACAAGGTATGTGAGCAATTTTAGCTAAATTATCTTTGTGTCCATATATCTAAGCAAGCATATACAAGTTTAGTTTAATATTGAATGCATCATTGCATTACCACTAGTTAATTAGTCCTTTGCAGGAAGAATTCTCTAAAATCCTTTCTGAGGAGATGGCAAGAGTCCTGAGACCTGGAGTATAAGAACAGCGTATCCAGTCATGACCGGGCTAAGTCTGTTGCTGTTCAGAGACAAAAATTTTGTTTACTTTTGGAATGCAAATGAAGCAAGTGCAAAGCTAGAAGGATCCCTATCCCTCAAAGCTATGGCTGAAGTATGTCAGCAGTAACACAAATTAGTATTGCCCCTTGGTTCATCTCCTAGACCATGACAGTAGTGAAGACAGACCCTAGAACATCGAAGTAAGATATGGTGCCTCCTAACAAAGCAAGAACTGGAGGTACAGATGTGAATTAAACTCAAAAGTCACTAATACTTTTCCTTGCAGATACAAAGTGGTGCAAAGAGCCCAGTGAAACGTTGCCTGTTAAACTTTGCTGTGATTGTGAAGATGGCTGAAATAAAACAGGGCATAATTCGAAATGACAGCATTTGGGACCAGCTAATCTTCAAAAAAGTTCACGTAAGTTATTCCAAGTGTAAGCAAGCTGAGCAATGTAGTATTGGAGGATCTGATGGCTTCTATTTCACTTGTAGGAAACCATGGGTGGAAGAGTGCGTATAATGGTAACTGGTGCAGCCCCTATATCTCCTTCTGTCCTGACATTTCTTAGAGCAGCATTGGGCTGTCAGGTAAGCTGAGTTTTTTCTTAAAGTAAGACGTGTTTGGTTATGCCCAGTAGGTGACCAATGATACAGCTGTGGTCCAGCCCAGTTTGTTCCTGGGGAGATTGCTGTCAGTCTTCGGTATTTACAGGCTGCTTGATCTGAGTTAACTGTAACAGGAACACAATTCTGCAGGGCTGGCTTCAAACTACACTACCAAAAAACTCTCCTGTAGGCTGTGGGAAGAGGAATAGAGCAGCAGAAATAGGAACATGCAGCACTCAAACTCAAGCAGCTGCCTCTGAGCTTTGTGGCTTATCCTGAGAGTCAGTGAGTTCCCAATGTAGTACAGTTGAGAACAGAGTTCAGAGAATGAGGTGATCAAAGCAAGGTTTGAATAGGTGAACTTGAAGAACATCTGGTTACACCAATAAGACCAAGAAGTTTTAAAGGCTAAGATTGTCTTGGCTTCCTTCCTAAAAAGACGACTTGAGCATGGGCATAGTTGAAACTGAGCTCTTTAACACCAAGGTCTTGATGTTCAAAGAATATTCATCCTTTCTCACACAGATCTTTGAAGGTTATGGCCAGACTGAATGCTCAGCTGGATGCACTTTCTCAATGCCTGGAGACTGGACAACAGGTATGGTAGCTGACACTTGGAAACTCTCCCACAGCTGTCAACAGAAAGTGGCACTCAAGCTTAGGTGCTCTACTGCTTTTAGTTCAATGGACGTTAAATCCTGGGTACTTAACCTCAAAGTGATTCTTAGTAGCAACAGTCACCTGTATGCTTAATAGGTAACCAAATTCTTGACTCATGTAAGTGAGGATCTCTTGTATAAAGAGATACTCTTGTATAAAGCTGACATAGGTCAGCTTAGACCCTGTCTCCGTGTACAGGAAAGGAGTGTCTGTACAGAGCTGAGCAAACTGGACAAGGCTTTAAGAAACTAGCTTTAGCTCCGAAATGACTTGTCTGATATTTTAGTCATAATTCTTTGTGTAAAACATGATACTTGATTATTTTCCTGAAGGACTATCTGACCTTGAAGATCTAGTTTTCATCTTAACAAGGATGTTTTTAATATTGGGTATTCTAAATTCAAGGTCAAGTCGCCGTCTTTGAATGCAGTAACTGCAGAGCATAATGAGGATGACATGCAAATGAATAACCAGGCTCTATGAGGGAATTCTTTGGAGGCAAGGGTAATACATGGTTGGTGTGGTTGATTACGCCAATAAATGGCTCTAAGCATTGAGACTTAGCTTATCCTGCATTAACTGTCTGAAAATGGCATTACAGTAACTTTCTTGAACATTTGGTGTCAGACTCCTTTAAACAGTACTGGTTCTTGCTAAAGCAGTGAACAAAGTGCCATTAAGTAGCTACTATCACTGAAGTCTTTCATATGTAGGGGGCACCTGAGGTCTCCCATCACTTAAGACCTAGTCTTTCTAGCTTTAGATCAAATAGGGCCAACTGCTTAGCAGAATCCCCAAAACATAACTGTCCTTGGTTGTTTTTTTTTCCTCTTAGGCCATGTTGGAGCCCCTCTGGCTTGTAATATCATAAAACTAGATGATGTGGAAGAAATGAACTACTTCTCTTCTAACAATGAAGGCGAGGTAGGTACCGTCTCCTCTGTGGTGTCAGGAAATACTGAAACGTAAGACTTGGTGACTAACAATGTTCTGTGCTTGCTATAGGTCTGCATTAAAGGATCAAATGTGTTCAAGGGTTATCTGAAAGACCCTGAGAAGACAGCAGAAGCAATTGATAAAGATGGCTGGCTCCACACTGGAGACATAGGAAAATGGTTGCCAGTGAGTAACTGCTTAATACAAACCATCCCTTGGATGTGAATTCCTGGCTAGTTTACAGTAATCTGAAAAGGTGGAGAAGTGAATTCTAGGGTAAAAGCCTTACATGATATTTTGTTATCACTCACCAAGTAACTCCAGGCAAAACTCCAAAGACCAATTAGGTTACAAGATCTCAGATAACCCCTGCTAGGCCAGTAGTTAAGACTACATCACTTCCACAATGAAGAACAACAAGGTGTCTTGGTTTCTGTCAGAGGAGAATAAAGGAGCTGTCTAATCATGTCCTGAGCTAACTGGAAAAATTAGACAAAATGCCCCTTCTCTCTGTAGAAAGCAAAGACCAGTTCCAGACTAGCATGTGCCTTTCATACCACAAAACCAAACCCATTATCTTCTGCTTCTTACAGAAGCAAGAGAGATACTTGAAACTAATGGCCTCTATCTTTAACTTCTAGAACGGAACACTGAAGATCATCGATAGGAAGAAGAATATATTTAAACTTGCACAAGGAGAATACATTGCTCCAGAGAAGATAGAAAATGTCTATATCAGAAGTGCTCCTGTAGCCCAGGTCTTTGTACATGGGGAAAGCCTGAAGGTAAGTGATGTTAGGAGTGAGCATCCTGCAAGATTCCTCCCACAATAAGTTCTGGAAGATCAGAGCACAAATGTATGCATGTACAAGAGTCCTTGAAGAAGATCTGTTCCCAAGAGTGCCATGTTTATAGGAATATCCTTTCAGACTTTTTGGGCTGTCTATAGCCTTCCCTCTTGACACCAAAGAAGAGGAGATCCTGGAATGAAGTTGCAAGATGGGTGAAGGTTAATTACATACTTGTATGGGATTTGTATGTCAGGCCATGTATGTTTCTCCATTCCTTTGCCACAGAGGTGTCACCTACACTAGCAGAGGCCTTCAATCTGTAAACAAGCCAAAAGTAATTGCTGGAGTGTTTAGCACACATAATGGACAAACTGCTCTCTGAACTACTGTCAGAACTCAGATAAGTGACTTGAATGTCCTTGTAGCTACCTTCCAAATTCTGGAAACAGATGGGGATGTAATGTGGCTTAGTATAGAGATGCTGTCCACAATCAAGTTTGCATAGACAATCAATTTCAGATGCCTTAACTTGGTCTAAACATGACTACTTCCACTTGTTTTCAGTCTTTTCTAATAGGTATAGTGGTTCCTGATCCTGAGACACTTCCAGCATTTGCAGCAAAACTGGGAATAAAAGGTTCCTATGAAGATGTGTGCAAAAATCCAGTGAGTGGCTTTACCTTTTTAGTGGGTTATAGGTAGAATTTAATTCTGAAGTCCAATCTTGCATTGCTTTAACTTCATTTTTACCCACCTCTTTTGTAAATTTAATTGCCTTAATGCTGGGAGAATCATGCAAGCAGCCTTAAAGTAAAAACTGGAACTAAGTATAGGTGTCTCTTGATGTTTCAAGGGCTATCACCGCTTCTTTTCCAATGAGAAGAGAGATGCAATCTTGTAGTAGCCTTAATATGAGAAGTCTTGAATGCTGAAATATGTACATGTATTCTTGTCAACCTCAGTTTTCATTGACTGGGCAATGGGTGTGATCCTGAGTTGCAATTACAAAATAGCAGCTTCACCCACTCTGTTCCTGCTCTGTTTTGTCTAGGCAGTGAAGAAAGCTATTTTAGAAGATATGGTCAGACTGGGGAAAGAGGCTGGTCTTAAATCCTTTGAACAAGTAAGTACTTCCAAATCCTCCTTGTCACAAGCACCTGTATTACTAATGCGATGGCTGGGAAGTCTGCATTCCTGTTACTGACTGTGCCAGGATGGGACCTAAGACAGCTGCCCAGGACAACTGATTGAAGTAGGCAGTGAAACATTGACTGGCTGCCTGTCTCTTGACCAAGACACAGGCGGCTGTGTAGGGCAAAAGCAGCAATTGCCATGAGGTGGAGTGGAGATTCACCATGGGCTGCAGGAGCTGTACTGTAGTTCCAGCCTATCCTCTTGCTGTGTCAGCCAAAAGGAATTTGACTTGCATCAAAAAACAGTTTAGTTACTGGAGCTCCTGAGGCTAAGTGAGTTCTTGCACTGAGCTCAAGGAAGCTGGGAAGAACTGTTGTTTGTCCTCTAAGGGATTATGTAAGTGTCATGTGCTAAATTATTTTCTTTTAATAGGTTAAAGATCTGTACATCCACACAGAGATGTTCTCTGTAGAAAATGGACTGTTGACACCAACACTGAAGGCAAAGCGAGCAGAGCTTGTTAAACTCTTCCAGAACCAGATTGAAGCCCTCTATTCAAGTATGCAGGAATAAGTGGCTAATTTAAATTAAACTGCATGGAATATCCAAACAAATCTGTGACACTACGTGACCTATGGAGAACACACGCATGAGTGGAGGGGAGCAAGGAGAACTTAAATATATTTTTTCTGGTATCCTGGGAAAAATTACTTTCAGATGAAGATGGCTGTAGCATAACTGACAACCTGGCAGTGTTCACATCTTGCAGGACTAAGCATCAGCTGTCTAGGCAAAGCCAGAACTTTCATCTTCCTTGGACTGTGAATGAAGCAAAAACCACTCAAGAGCCTCACCCTTTACAAGGCTGCTGTATGCACTTCTCGCTGTCAAAAGCAAATCCTGTTTTCCTGCTCCAACTATGAACTCCATTGCTACCTTTTGTGGATTGATCTACAATCAGACGGAACTCTTCCATGCAGTTACATGTTTTGGGTGGGGGGGGGAGAGTTAAAAAAAACAAGTGCAGGAAAATAACACTTCATTTTCCACTCAGGATGCTATAACCTGTCTCAACTCAAGCTGTCACAACATGAATTGGAGCTTAACATCTGTTCAGCAAACAGTCATGAATGTCCTGTTCCTAGCCCTGGACCACACAGTACAGGTTGTCTTTAATGAAAATGAGTAGTCTGGCATTAACTGGCTTACAAAGTGCATGTGTCTAAAGCAAACATGCCCCTCCAGCTTATGGGAGGCACTAGATCAGTTGCTGCACATGTTCTCAAATGCAATGGCAGATACAAAGCCTCTACACTTACGCATTTGAGCCTGATTAAGTGGAGAAATTTAGCTGTCATTCCTAAGGATATAGGATGCAATAAATTGTAACTGCACAATCAGACCAAAGCCTGTGTGGGTGACTTGTTTCTCTGCTGCAACCAGACCCTCAGCTGCAATGTTTACTGCTGCCTGGTTATAGATAGCTGCAGCTAGAACACAACTGCTGCAGAAAGCTAACTTGTTTCCTATGCTGCTGTGGCTGAGCAGTGAGGCAATAAGATAGTGCCAGACCAGATGTTGCCTTACTACAAGAAAAGGGAAGTTGAGTAGAGGAGCAATGTGTGCCAGTCTTCAGCATAAATTCATTCTTCCAGCTTAGCCTATCACATGAAATAAGGCATCAGATATCATTTTCCAGGGCTAAACTGCTGCTTTAGAAAACTATTTAGGCAAGATGAGTACTGTCTCTATCTTTAGAAACATGTCTTCCATCAGTGTATGCTGCCTCTGCTGACAGTTTCTCCCTGTAGTAGTCTGCTGTACCAGTCCAAAAGGCAATGCAGTGCTAACAAGGATGTAACATGGAGGAGGAGTACATGTAGCTTTCCTATGCCAATTCTCCTTGTCTGTGCCAGATTCTTACAGCTAGTGGCTGTTCCTCTCTGTATTTAATGCTCTTGGTCAGATATCCCAAAATTAAAGCAACCAGTAGATTTGCTGGTCAGGAAAGGCCCACCCCTTTCTGTGAGGCATCCCTAGCTTTGACCAGTAAAAACAACTGACCCAATTCTGTTTCTAGTCTAGGCTCAAAGTCCTTGACGTTTTAAGGTAACTGTTGTGTTACTTACTGTGCTTGTCATAACCTGAGGCTATAAAGGCTTCTAAGACTCTGAAAGTGCATGTAACTATGCTGTTCATCTTTCCCATGCTTCCTTAAAGCAATGTGACTTAAAAGTTACTAATCTTTTCCCCCAGGTGAGACTGGGGAGAAAAAAAGGAACCAGAGGGAAGAAGAAATATATACTGAAACTGGTTTGGGGTTCTGATGAGCGATTCAGTTGAGGACAGGAAATCTAGTGCAACTGCGATCTGTATAAACTTGAGGCTGAATCCTGGGATGCCACCTGCTGCAGTGCTCAGAAAGTACTTTGTTTATTTTATCAACAAGTGAAACTTCCCTACAGAGATCTGCTTGGATGTTGAAGCCCAGCACTCTGTGGTAGGCTCTTCAACTAGCAGTACTCAGATACCAATCACAGTGCTTCTTCAGCTCAAAGAGATCTCTTATTTGTGAACTGAGTAGAGAGAATGCCTACTTTTCCATGCCACGCCTCAGAAAGTAGTAACTTTGTACAGGTCACTTTCTAATACAGTAGAGATGCCTTCTCTTTCGGAAGAGGAAACGCCTCAATCTCTGAACTCGGTTTGCTCTTCATGGCAATTAAGCCTTTTCTCACAGTGGCAGACTACAGTGGTTTAGATTTTTCATGTCTGTGGCATGTTACAAAGATGGAATTGAATGGGTAACGGCACCATCTGAACAATAAACCACACACAGCAATTCAAGTGTAAATTGGTCTGAAACTGGTCTCTTGGGTGCCACTTCTGCCATATGAACTGCTTCCACAATATAGATCTGAAGTGAAAACAGGAGTACTATAGGCATGCTTGCATTGAAATGGTGCAAAAATTATTTCAGGCTATTGTTTGAGCACTAGAGAAAGCTACAGCAGGCTTGAAGCACTGTTATACCCAGTGAACAAAGATTTGAGGTAAGGATAGCTATAGGTACAATGAAGTTGAATTCTCTGCAACTTTTTTTCCCATTATACAGAGATTGGCCCTAAAATAACATCCAGTCTTCTCTACTTGCTTTAAAAAGCTCT
Organism: Pygoscelis adeliae; assembly: GCF_000699105.1. Lineage (NCBI taxonomy): Eukaryota > Metazoa > Chordata > Aves > Sphenisciformes > Spheniscidae > Pygoscelis > Pygoscelis adeliae. The sequence continues at coordinate 17,043,483 of NW_008824986.1, read as the reverse complement.
GATCTAGAGCTTTCCATTACGAATGGAAAAGTAGCTATCCATTACGAATTGATCCATTTGGTCTGCAGTATAGTTGTGTATACATGCTGAATAATGAGCTACCATGACTAATAAAGATATGATTCACATAAGGCAGATATTAATATGAATGTTGATAATATAGCTTCCTTTTACTTAAATTGGAAACAACTCATATGTACTCCATCAGGAATTAGACTGCCTGATTTTGGCTGTCCAAATCATGTAAGAATTGTATACCAAAATACAATTTGTTAAATGTATTTTCTTTCCATCTCTATGAAACAACCCCCGTGGCTGCAACTTAATTACTGTTAGTCTCTTCCATTCCTGATCCAGAGAGGAAGTGTTCAGAGGGAAATACTGACTCTTATTTCATAATTTGTCTTTAATGATGTTCTTATTTCAATCAACGCTCTCAAGACAGCTCTAGAATCATTCTCTAATGCCGTAGCTAGGCAACTCAATTGTAAAAACTAAATAATCTGCAAATTGCTGGCTTCCTAGCATGGGAAGTTCTCTTTTCTCTTCCTGGTCACTACTTTGCTTTTGAAAAACTAACTATATGGGAGATGCTTAAACTCTAGCATGAGCTTGTATTTGCTCAACTCTTAAGAGATCCGGATTAAAATCAGAAGCCTCTAGGTTAATACTGTTGAGGAGGAAAGAACTCTTTCATCATTGATTTCTTTTACTATTGGTAATCACCTCAAAGTTATCAGGCATGAGAATACCAAGGCTAGTCTTTTGCACAGCCTGTTGTATATGGTAATCTAGCCCCTTCCTCATTAAGAACTGAGACACCTGACGCAGTCAGTGGCTTTGCTCTGCAAAGGAGAGTCTCTTCGGATTAGAGGCCAAAGCGAGGGCAGATGAGTAGAACGCAAAATTTCAGTTTATTTGGTGGTTGAACAGGCTGCCCGAGATGTCCATTTACCATGGCCAGTATTGTTTGCTTTTATGATAGACTCTGTTTCTGTTTTGGTGCAAAAACTGCCTGAACTAAAGTAGGTGGCTATTTCTTATATTAATTTCATTGTTTTCCTTTAAATAGGAGGGCAGGGTTCCACTTCAGTATGCAGTTACCCCTACTTTCCATCATACTAGAGCCTCAGCTAGGCTAGTGTGGCATTGCAAGTCTAGACTTGCTGTTAGATGATGGAAAGGATGCAAAGCTCAAAATTTTACATAAAAAGAGCAATTCTTCCCTCAGGGAAAAGCAAGAGAGAGTTTAATAGAGCTAATTGCTGTGTGAAAAAGACACTTGCTTTTTCCTTCCCCCAGAGCTGGCTTCTCTAGAGATTTGAACCTAAAAGAAAATCAACTGAATTCCCTGATGAATCACTGCAGAACACAGAACAGCTATATCAAATCTATACCTGCTCCTTTCCTTAATAAACAAAGGTCTTCCTCGAGCAAAAAGCAGGGAGTGGGGAATGAAGAAGAAAAAAAAAAGGTAGAATGGGATGGTAGAAAGGAAGGAAAGTAAAATCTACTAGTATTAAGAATCAGCGTTCCTTAGAGGTGGTTTGTCTTTAAACTTCATGCTCTGATAGAGTTGTTTTCAGCAATGGAAAGACAGCTTGTCTTTTCTTGGCTGCAGAACCTCTAAATGCCTTTAGGAGGTATGCATTTTGTTTTGGCTGGTTGTTTGTAGGCAAGCACTGCTGAGTGAAGGTGTTGCCATGGTAAATAGAAACACCAGTTACCTGTACTACAAAAGGGAAGAGGAGGGACTGAAGTTTTGGCTACAAGGAAACAAGATGAAGGCATTAAAAAAAAAAAAAGCATATAGAGTCCATTTCAGATTGTAAGTGCACTTCTGAAGCAGAGCTCCTGGGCATGCTGCAGTTCAGTGTAGAGTGATCTTGGTGTGCAAAATTCTGCTCAGGTGAAAGTTGAAATAGAATTGAATCATAGAATCATTAAGGTTGGAAAAGACCTCTAAGATCATCGAGTCCAACCGTTGATGCAACACCACCATGCCCACTAAACCATGTCCCTAAGCGCCTCGTCTACACGTCTTTTAAATACTTCCAGGGATGGTGACTCAACCACTTCCCTGGGCAGCCTGTTCCAATGTTTAACCACTCTTTCAGTAAAGACATTTTTCCTCACGTCCAATCTAAACCTCCCCTGGCGCAACTTGAGGCCATTTCCTCTCGTCCTTTCGCCAGTTACTTGGGAGAAGAGACCGACACCCACCTCGCTACAACCTCCTTTCAGGTAGTTGTAGAGAGCAATGAGGTCTCCCCTCAGCCTCCTTTTCTCCAGGCTAAACAACCCCAGTTCCCTCAGCCGCTCCTCATAAGACACGTTCTCCAGACCCCTCACCAGCCTCGTTGCCCTTCTCTGGACACGCTCCAGCACCTCGACGTCCTTCTTGTAGTGAGGGGCCCAAAACTGAAGACAGTATTCGAGGTGCGGCCTCACCAGTGCCAAGTACGGGGGCACGATCACTTCCTGCTCCTGCTGGCCACACTAGTTCTGATACAGGCCAGGATGCCATTGGCCTTCTTGGCCGCCTGGGCACACTGCCGGCTCATGTTCAGCCGGCTGTCGACCAACACCCCCAGGTCCTTTTCCGCCAGGCAGCTCTCCAGCCACTCTTCCCCAAGCCTGTAGCGCTGCATGGGGTTGTTGCGGCCGCAATGCAGGACGCAGCACTTGGCCTTGTTGAATCTCATACAGTTGGCCTCGGCCCATCGATCCAGCCTGTCCAGGTCCCTCTGCAGAGCCTTCCTACCCTCGAGCAGATCAACACTCCCGCCCAACTTGGTGTCGTCTGCAAACTTACTGAGGGTGCACTCGATCCCCTCGTCCAGCTCATTGATAAAGATATTCAGCAAGACCGGCTCCAAAACTGAGCCCTGGGGAACACCGCTCGTGACCGGCCGCCAACTGGATTGAACTCCATTCACCACAACTCTCTGGGCCCGGCCGTCCAGCCAGTTTTTGACCCAGCGCAGAGTACACCTGTCTAAGCCGTGAGCCGCCAGCTTCTCGAGGAGAATGCTGTGGGAGACGGTGTCAAAGGCCTTACTGAAGTCCAGGTAGACCACACCCACAGCCTTTCCCTCATCCACTAGGTGGGTCACCTGGTCATAGAAGGAGATCAGGTTGGTCAAGCAGGACCTGCCCTTCATGAACCCATGCTCTCCAACCACTAAAAGATATCCAGTCCTCTATAAATAGACCACAGTTCACGTAAATTCTCCTCCTCACAGTTAACAATCAACTGTGGTCATTAGTGCTGTTAATCTGTTCCTACTACACTGTTAATTGCTGCCTGCTAATATAGATAGCAGCTATTTATTCATTTCAAAGTCAAGAACAAGAGCTCCTTTGCTGCCAGCTTCCTCAGCTGGAAGCCAAGCTTATTTTTGTAATGTTTGTTTGGTTCTAGACTCCAGACACTGAAAAGAAACTACTGCAGTTGAGACTAAGAGTATTCCATGCAGTTTGGAGGTTTTCATGTTAATTTCTGCTCATATTCAAAAATAGTTACATCCCGCAGAGTTAATATCAGCTCTTGCTAGCAGGGAAACTAGGAGTATGATACACTCCTATACCTCTAATGAAGCCTGCTTCCAGAAAATAAGTGCTTTGATTTCAAGAGGGGCAAAGCACCTGCTTGCAAACTACTGAAACTGAACATTAACTCCCCACTGCCACAGCTCAGAAATAGCCTAGGATTATGGCTCACCATCAGCACTAATGTACAACTGGCTAGAGGTAACAAAAAAATGGCTTTATGCTGGAGATAGTCTGAGTAGGCACATACAGGAGTAATGCTGGCTTGTCTGTATGTAGTCATTTCTATATACACTTAACATTGTTTAAGAAATGCTCATCTGCCTGAGACAACTCATGCAGGTGGAGGTAAACCAGGTGTTAGTTTAAAACAGTAATTTGCAAAAACTCTCAACATGTGACATGCAACTAGACTATGGAAGAACAAAACCGCCTGCTGCATTTAGGATACATTTAGAAAGTCTTCAGCTGGTACAGGTTACTCCATTTTAAGGTCTTCCTTCTAATAATCTGTACCAGATGCTAATTAAAAATGCTTTAGGAAAGGTGTTAATCACTTAGTAGCAACTGGGCTCACAAAAATTTTCATTCTTGGCACTACTGCTTCCTGTCCCTCCAAGATGGATCAAGAACTCTAGTCTCTTGGGTACATGCTCAGATTTCAGAGGGAGCAGATACAGCTGGCTGTATTTCTTTGCCATTAAAAGCACAGAATATTCTTATAGCAAGAGCCAAAGTCTTTCTAATCTTGAAAAACAGCTTAGAACAGTGAAATCTTTACTTCCCAGTCAGTTCACATTCCCATGCCTATAGGTCTAACAACAATTAAATCCACAAGTGAATATGAATGTATCATTTATTTGAGGTGGACAATTCACATTGTTAGAAGTCACAGGTAACAAATTTTATCTTGAGTTTGAATCCAATGTTTATTTTATAGTTTTCAGGGGCAGCTTCAGAGAAAGTAAAACACAGAAGATAAGCAGGACGCATCAGAATCAGATGCGGTTGAAGAAAAAACCTAAAATATGAACCCTCAGAATGCAATTTAAACAGCAAAAAGAAAAAAATCTGGCTTGGGATGAAAAAGATGCATCTTGAAGGCAATCCACTGAATGGCTTCTTCAATTATTTATTGTTAAAAAAGTATGCAAACCATGGCACAGGCATATCCAACCTTTTCAGCTGTGAGTAAAACAAAACCTTGTCCTAACATATTCATTGCATAAGTCTAAAGTAATAAACAAAAAATTTCAAGTAAAGGATTGTGGTCTGAAGTAAAAATTCCATTTCTTATTTAAAAAAAATGAGAAGGCTATCTGTTTTTCTTCTCTCCATCCACTGGTTGATCCGTTTCAGAGTCATATTGGCATTTTTCCACACATTTCCTAGGGAACCAGCCTCGTTCTCTTATCCCACCTTAAAACATGAAAAGTCGCATTAACTTGGGACAAAACATGACCCACTACAGAGGAAAAACACAGGACTGGAAGAGACATCAAGAGGTTACCTAGGTTACTTTATTCTCCAAGGCAGGACATCTAAGTCATTCCTAACAGCATTGCCTGGGGATGCATAGATTCTCTCCCACTGCCTAAAATGTTTTCCAGTGCTCTACCTTCCTTACTACGAGAAAAAGCCCCATCTGAATCTTTCTGTCTATAATTCAAGTTCACAACTCCTCTTTCTACACACCAGAGACACAAGAAGCAGCTAACAACCTTCTCTATGCAGAGACTCTTCTTTTTTGCAAGTGTTGACTCATCTTATGATTGACTCTTTTTCCTCAGAACTGCTACTTAATCATTAATTTTTCCATCTTGTTATAGTGCAGCTTGTTATTCCTGCCTATGTATAGCATTTTGCTATATGCTCTTAACACATCTCATCCTTTTTTTGAAGCCTAGTTCTCGAAAATGCCAATGTTATTTTGAATTCTAATCCAGCCTCTCAGTATACACCAAGTTCCCCACCCAGACCACATTTCACCCGTTCTAAAAAAAACATTTGATATAGCACAGATATCTCCTGCTAATCTTCATAATAAGCAACGCAATACAAACTATTACCATGCTCATTTCAATGACTCATTTAGGTTTGATGTTTGAAAGAGTTCATTTGAGTGAGCTGCCGAAGCACTTCTAGTCCATGAAGGTCTCAGACCTCCCATGAAAAGCATGGACACTTCCAATGTAGTGACTGTTGGCTGCCTCTCTTTTGCCAACACGGAATGTACATGCAATGAATTAACAATTGTTTGGAAGAGACAACAGAATCCAGTGCACCCTCTGGCAGGTAAAATTTTAGCTCAGTCCTAAGCAGGAGGGCTGAAGTAAAAAATGTAAACATTTCAATGCAGGTGGCTGTGATGTTGTCTCTCTGCAGACCAGCAGGAGTCTAACATTTTTGATAGCTGTAATTGTTAGTTTCGTTAATGCATGTCAAAGTCCTTGGAAATGATCCTAAACCAAAGACATAACGTCTCCTTGTTTTTAAGATGTACAAAGAGTAATCCCAGGTCTTATATGTATATAGAGTGTTTAGGTAGGAAATCTGAATGTGTTTAAGAAAGACCGCTATTTAAATATCAAAAAAAGATATCATTAACCTCTTTAGAGTCTAAAAGGCTAACTTTTTCTTAGAATATGAAGTAGTGTCCCCCTTCCCACTCAACATTCAATAAACTACTAGATGAGTGTTCTTTCAGTCTGACAGATTCGTTTAATGTTTATCAAAACTGGCAAGTCTACCAGATGTAATGAGTAAAAACTGTGGATGTGGTTTTAAAGGGGAGAGAAGCCAATGCCAATAAGGTCAGTCATTATACATTTTGAGAACTGAACATGTGATATTGTCCACATTTCTAGACAGCTACAAAACTGATTTGTAATTTTCAACAGCAAAAGTGAAAATAACTGCTTCATACCATCAGCAGCTGAGTCGAGAATCTTCTCACCATACATCCAGTGTCTGGGGAAGAAAGCGTAATAGGTAGTTAGATGCCAGAACTCATCTCAATATTTCTTTTAACCAAACATAAAGGTGTGGAGCCACTAACTTTAAGCCTCTTGTGGCTAAAATCAGATCCCCTTTACTTAGTGCAATTCTAGGTTCTTCAGTGCATGGTGTTGTGAAGAATGTTTCAACACCTTTAGTCACAGGACAGCAGACACCACTGTAATCTTCTACTGCTCGATACCGCACCTACGAATTTGAACAGAACATGGCAATGTATTATTGTAAGGAGTTATGGCCTTGCTGAGAGTTTCATAGCAAAAAATCAATTCCAGCAAACTGTTAGATTTGAGCATAATGACAACGGCTGTCAAAGGGACCCTAAATTCTAAATTAACTGCTTAGCAATGAAGCACAGTCATCTTTATTAGCAGATTTCTTACCATCTGGAAACTAAGGAGCAAATGCGAAGAAAGCTAAATACTAAGTTTAATTAAGCAGAGGTTGCAGCACACTGTTTGTGTAGCAACACAAAGTCTTTATTTAATTGCTAAGTTTAAAATCAAGAAAATAAATAGTCTCAGCAATTACTTACATTTATTTATACTGATATTTCAAAGTCATTTCAGACCAAACTTCACAAATACTTACGCTTCTTACTCGCTTGTCTGCTTTCTGTTTCAGTTGCTCTATCTATAAATGATTATAAATACAAATTTAGGCAGTGTTTAGTTTAAGACGACTCATGTATTCAATACAAAATGAAGTCAGGTATTGAAACTGTTCAACAAACACAGGAAATATCATTAGCATTCAAAAGCACTCACAAAAGCATAATTTTTTTAGTCTATGAAAAATGGGAGAATGTTTGACAGAACTCCTGTTCCTTAAGTATATGGTTACTAGCCAGTCTATTTTAGTTATTTAAAAAGCTGGTATTTTACTGCAAAGGAAAGCAGGCAATTGGATAGTGAGGAGGATTAACTTGAGATATCATCAAAGATCAATTACTGTCAAACTGTATTGATGACAGCCATCTCTTACTGGCCAATCCAGGCCATCTCCCTCAGGAATCCCAGACCATGTAAACACTTGCTTGAAGTTCTTCCATTTACTTCCCGTGTCATAGGGAAAAATAAAGGTCTCACCCGTTTGGTAGTACTGGATTCTGTCTTTGGCCTGGAAAATAATTAAGAAATACAGTACATAAAAACATACCCTACAAACTGCAATTGAGCAGCAAATATTAAGAAGGCCAGGTCATAAGCCCTGTATGGGTCCATGAGACCTAAAGGCAAACATTTTGA
>NW_008824986.1:17028660-17035647 GCF_000699105.1 Pygoscelis adeliae | reverse complement strand
ACCAGGCTTTTAGAACTACTTACAACAATCATGACATTTAGAAGCGTGTCTGGTTTGGGTCCCCTACCCTGCCCCCCCTGCCCTTTACTCTTTAACAACAGTCAACTGGCTACACTGATTAATCCACTCCATGCTCTGATTTTATTTTATGGCTTTTTTTAAGGACTGATGCCTGACTATTTCTCAGTTACATATAAAGACTTCCACAGCTCAGGATTCTTTGATTAATGATCATAATTCAACATTGGTAATGTCTATTCCACCTCTAAGAATTGCATATACAGGCATGATCTGAATCTTCCACATACTGCAGTCACGAACTTCTCATTCTTTCAGTAACGATGACATCTAGTGGAGCAGCCACAGAAGAGTTTGATCTCTTTGATGCAATAATGTCATTTTTATTAAACACTTACGTATTACAGTCTGTGTTCAGTTTTCAGAAGGGACATATTAGCAGCCTGTGTTTTACAGTAAAAATTTTAAACAGATTACTCCAAATTCTTCTATATAGTTGTAACAGGGTTTTCTTTCCTTTATGTTCCATTGTCCTATTATTCAAAAGTCTAATAGGACTTGGATCTAGCTAAGCTAGATTCCATACAAAGAGAAGGCATTACAATACTTAGGTACTTATACACAGTCAAGATCCTCAAGCTGATTTTGACACAGAATAAAAGAAAGACAAGATAATAATGAAATGTTTGTGGACTTATACAAAATAACCTGGTAGCACTGAACTAGTTTCTAAACATTGAGTCAGTTTTGCTTCCTCTAAACTCAGCTTCTGCTGCTTGGCTATGTTTCTTCTGAAAAATCTTGTGAAAACCTCTATAAAGATATGGAAATCAAAGAGAAATTTAAAGGAGAGAAGACTAGGTATCTCATTATTTTCTAGTGCTTCTTCAAAATCAAGGAAAACCCTCACAAGTTTAATCAGAGAAGTGGGAAATGAGGAAAATCATGAGCCAAAACATGCCACCTAGAATGGGTGGGGGAGGTGGACAATTAAAGACACAGGCAGGCATAACGAGAAGCAAAGACAACTCAAGTTTCAGATGAAAACACCCACATATTCCAAGCAGATAAGCAAAGTCTTTTAAAAGCAAATAGTTTTCTATGTTCACACCAATTCCCCCAAAGAAAAAAGAAAGGAAAAACCTATGCAGTTAAATGATTTCTCAACTATTTCAGTGAATTTCAGAGACAGTAAAGCAAAAGCTGGTTGTAGGTGTTAAGTCAGTGGTGAATTGAAATGACACTTTTGGTTTAAATCCAGAGAGGTGAGACAAGAAATTGATAAATATGGAGAATAAACTTTGTAACAACACAGTACAAGAATATGGTAATAAAAACTTACCTTTTCTTCAATCCAGGACTCAATTGAAGTTTTATTTGTCAAAATTACTTTCATCTAAAATAAAAAGTGTTAAGTGAAATTAGTGTTGATTTTCTGCAGAAATACATCAGCTAGGCAAAGAAAACTTAATTTAACAAACCAAATTTGCTTTAAAGAACAAAGCAACCTTTATAGGCTTAACTGAAACATAGAAAACATTCAAAATTAAGATTCAGCATAGATACATGCTAATGCTATCCTCTAGAATTATACACTTAGACAGTATCACACAGTATTTCAGTTTATGCTTAAAATGTGTATTTTTGTTTCCTTCCAAAGATCTCAAACATTTGAAGTAACAGATCAGGCATATTTATACCCATTTTCAAGGATAGATAGGGACACGTACTCCTGAAATACCAAGTATTTTGCCTTTTCCAGAGACTTTATAAAGCCCATCTCATCTTTCCTTAGTTCACTAGATTTTCACCTCCAAGTTCTCCCGTGAAAAATAATTTTTAAAAAATTGTGGTAACAACAGGGGAACTGGGAGAAAGCAACACGAAACCCTGAAAAAGTTACGTAGCAACATAAGCTCTAAAAAACTGCTCCTATCTCAATCCTGAATTCTGTTTCTGCTCCACAATAGGCAAAACTTACAGCTTTTAATTTCTTTGTAACAGAAGTCACAAACTTACCTGGATAATAAACAGCATACCAACAGCAATAGTTGTTCCTAATGCCAGTCCTAAGGCAAATAAAGATGCAGCAAATGCAGACAGTCCAAAGGGAATAATGGGTCGAGGGTCTCTTTTGGCTGCACTCATGTCAATCTTCACAGAACTCCACCCAAAAGATATCTGCAAAGGGAAAATATCATTCAGCTCTAGAACATTCCGACTGCTGAAATGAAACAAGTTACCAATAAGAAATCTGGCTCTGAAGGTAAGTGTCCAAATTCTGACAGGTTTATAATGCAAGTGGAGTAATTAAAAAAAAAAAAAAAAGAGATGCATTCAAAAGACTTTTCCTCTTCAGAAATACATTCTTTGCTAGATGTAGGCCTTCTCTAGATGGAAAGCTAAACCAAAATCGCCATCTTGCAAGCTCCAGAAGTTAGGCCCAAAATCGGCAAAAAAATCTGGACTCTGGCAGATTAACAAAAACACATTCACCAGTTTCAGACAGAAAATGTTTGCATAGTGCAGTACCCATTTTCAATGCAAATGCTACAGGTTTTCCTCTGAAAGCTTTAGCAGATAGCAGTTCTCAACATTATCGCTCTGCAAATACAACACACAGCCTTTATCTGTTACACTCAGTTGATGTTTTTAAGCTTTTCATTGCAACCAGAAAGGCTGAAATCAAAGCTCATAATCTTAACCATGGACCTGAGATAAGGGATGTATTCCAAAGCAAGTTTTGCACATTGTTGCTGCAGTTAAATTTTTCCATTTAAAAACAAATCCAACATAATTTATTTTTAGTTCCGAAAATAATGTACTTTTTCCTTGAAGAATTGGACAGAATTCTAAAAAAGTGGCAAGAAAAAGAAAATAAATAGTATCTAACTTGTGTGTGGGAAATAAATAGCAGCTAATATCTGTGCCAGCCAAAACACAGCCTGTCTCTCTCTCTCTCTCTAAAGTGCTACTCAGAAACTGTTTTCAGTCAATGCAAAGCTGTAGGAAACTCCCAGTGATTGTGACAAGCAACAGGGAAAAACAAAAGGAAAGAAAATAGAAACAACTTTCTCTGAATCCTCCTCCAATTAACGAACATACTTCTCACAGGCGGAGAGCAGAACTGAGAGTACATGTTGAAAGAATAACACGGAATTCCACATGCTGCTTCTCAGGAAACCAAACTGCCTCATACTTCCAGAGATAAATTACTCATCTGACTTAAACAATATTTTAAGCATTTAATTATGTTTTCTTACTCTGTTGTAAAGCTGAGTGTACATAGTCATAACAAATATGAAAGAAGCGTGAATGCATCCCAGTGGAGCTAAGAGGAGAAACAGAGTGAAAGATGCATGATTCTGGTATCCACAACAGTTGTTGATCCAAGGACAATGGTGATCCATCTTCATGACACATCTGTGAATAATAAATATTGATTAATATAAAGGACACATATGATGTTTTTCAAAAAGCTCAAAGAAAAGGACAGCTAACTTTCTACTACTTAACCTCCATTCATTCATTTAAACCCACCAATTTCTGACAGATCAACACAGTAGTTTTTTTTTATTGCTATCCAGAATGATACTTCATGTTGTAGAGTGAAAGAAAGCAAAATAAGAAGTGCTCCCAGGTCCTACCCTCCCTAATTATCCCTCCTCCTCCTCTCTACTCAAACTTGCTAGTTGCTAATAAACACCGCATTCCAGAGCCAGGAGACAGAGGCCTAGGAATGGGACGTGTAAGAACTATCAACACAATAATTAAGCACTAATATTATTGACAAGTTTTTTAAATAAGCACACCAGGAAAATAAAGGAAATATCAAATCCCCTGTGAACTAATTACAGAAAGAACATAGAAAGACACGCAGACAGAAGTGTGTTAATGCCTCTTTCTTTTCAGAAGTAGACCCTCTGAAAGCTTCATCATTTGCTATATATCGACCTTACACCACTGTAAGTCCTTTTCAAAAATCTATTTAACAAGCATAAACACCCTAAAGACACTCTTGTATTCAATATAAAGCTGGTTATTTTGGTTTAGCTTACAGGTGCAAAAAAACACCTGATAAAAGATTTGTCCACATCCCGAATTGCATTGATTTAACTTAACAGGTGTAAAAGTCACTAATTATAATGTTGCATTTCATCTGCACCAAACCTAAGTGATAAACAAAGGACTGAATTACACAAATATTCAGCACCTCTGAAAATGAAAGTTAATTGTTTTGGAACCACTGACCTCATTACCTTTTAAGCTAGTCCATTCCCAATAGGAAGTTCAGTTTCTCCCTTTTAAAGAATTAATTATTCTTCATTAGCATATGCTCAATTGCCACTGTACAAGTTCTTGAACACGCAATTGTAATTATCAGCACAAGTGTTTCTGAAGAAGTTCCTAGATCTTAGCTAGAAACTTCACCCGGGTTCAGATGGGCCACAAGAAGTGACTCCATTCATGCACTGAAACTTGCCATAGCATACAAGACTTTCAGCAGTGGTTTAAGCTACCTACTTCACTGCAACAGGCTAGAAATACAGGTGGAATGAGTTAGTTTGGCCAGAGTTGAGGGGGCAGAAAATTCTCAAAGCATATCAGCAAAATGATTTGGAGAATGTGCTGCAGTTTCTTCTGTTTCATTTGACAAAAGCTAAATCATTTGAAGAACTTGCTTTTGCAGAGACCATCATCAGGATCTGCTGCCATTTTCTACTAAGTCCTCAGTGTAAAGACTGTCACTCAAGGAAAGGAGTCTAATTTTAAATCTCAGGATAATGCAGCCAAATTACAGCACTGCTCTACAGTTTCAGTCGCTACTTCCTAAAAGCACGCTGACTGCGCATCTTGTGTTTATAGTAATAACAAATGAATGTGTATGTTGCAATATCCTTTTACCATGTTCTCCAATTGTCCTTCAGAGGAAGACTTGTCCAGTAAACCCAAGATAAACACAACTACAGCCTGGCCTGCAGACACCTGAAGTGGCTTGCTTTTTTCAAGCTGCACTAAATTCCAGTGCAGCTATTTATAATAAAAGTGTCCTTTAGCTCAAAGCAAGTCTGTTGGAAGACTAACACATAACAAGGCACAAACTTTTTAAGTCGACCCAAAAGGCTTATTAGTTCACCTAACATGCTGACTCCCCTCGAAAAAACCTTTAGTGAACAGTAAAGAACAGTCCAAAATTTCCACTCAAATCAACGTTTAACTCCCATTAGGAAAGATGACAGAATAGGCTTTTCCACCCTCTGAGCAGGTGAATGTTTGGACTCAACTTGAAACAGACTGAAAGATTTTTAGGTATTTACCCAGGCTCACTTCCCTGAAACCGTACTGCAATGTTTTGTTAATACCGTCAAGAAGCTCTTAAGAGGAACTGATTTCAAGCTAAAAAGAAAATGTTAGAGACAGATTTGTTTATTAAACTAAAATCACAATAAAACCATATGGAAATCATACAACTAGAAAGTAGAAATATTTGAAACGGGTACAGTGTTCATATGGAAGGCTTTTAAAAAAGCACAATACAAGACTTGGAAGAATAAACTACACTAATAGCTCATCATCAGATTTGAAGCTGCTTTAATACAGATTTAAAATAATTTTAAAGACAGTACCTGTTACACTTTCGACAGTGGTGTGAACGTGGCGCCTTATAAGACTGACACACTTTACAGTATTGGAGATACATGCAATCCTGAGATTTTTCCTTTAAACAGAAGAATAGGAGTGTTAGACGTATACATAATTCTACTGGCAATATATACCTTGGCACTCTCCTAACTTAAGCATCTTTGCTTTCTTCCTGACAGGGTGTGTTTCATAACCCAACCCTATTTAATGGTAGGTGGCGAGGAAAGAAAAAAACAAAATGAAATAATTTCTTGGCTATCAACACAGCCATCTCCCAATGTTGAAAGTGCTGGTTGCTAAAAGAAATAAACAATTCTTCCATCAGGAAGAGTGACTGTACAAGCAGGGTTTCATAGTGAAGTTCTGAGAGTAAAAAACAGCATGATGCCTTTACAATTTTAAAAAACAAAACCTTGTGCACCTCGTCTCTCCATTTTATACCATAAGCTAATTTAGGCTTACTACTAAGATACAGTACTGGTAAGCATTAAAGTTCAACTAGCTTTTGTTTGCCACTTTCTCTCTTACACAACACACACGCCAACTACAGCAAGATGAGAGACAGAGAGACTTGTAGACAGCAAGTAGTAATACCGGCCAAAATCTTCAGTTCACGAAGTGGAATACCCAATTGTCCTGCTAAGACTACATCAGGATCCTCGTCTCACTAGACTCTATCCTGAGAAATATTCCACAAGTAGAAATGTGGTTATTACTAATCTTCCTATCATGCCACTGGAACACAAACTCTGGCCAGCTGTCTTGAGATACTGAACCTCTGTCATTCTGGTCCTTGACTACTACTCTTCCAAGAGATTACTGAAACAAAGGAAATGCAAATTTCTACTTTGACTTATAATACTGTACTGAACATAAGATAAACGTGTAATTTTCTGGCTCACATTAAAAAATTCAATTTGCTAAATGAAGTTCTTCTAATCCTTATTACTAGCAGCAAAGTCTTCAATACAACAGCGTCTGCATGAGCGTGCAGATAACCTTGAAGTTCTCATTCCCGCCTAGCAGTACTTGTTTCCTGTTGTTTTGAGAAGCATCTACAAAACGTAACGAGTACTGCCAATAAAGAAGCATTACCGTTCAGCCCCAGATCACTGTGACTGACAGAACAAGGGAGGGATGGAGTCAGCTGGAGCGTACTGGAAACGCTGGAAGCAGCAGCAAAGCGGGAGAGGCAAAAAGGGAAGATGTGGAAACAAGATTAGGAGAAAGGAGTGGCCCGAGGGGCCGGCTGCATTCTTCGGGGAGAAAGGGGAAACGGTGGCATCGAAACATACGCGATTTCTACCGTCCTTCTGATCCCTGCAC
>NW_008824986.1:16995804-17027123 GCF_000699105.1 Pygoscelis adeliae | reverse complement strand
CGCGGAGAGGCCGTCGTCGCCCGGCGTGCGGGGCTCCCACCTGCGCTGCTCTCCGCCTTCAGGGCTGTGGCTGCGCACCGCAGGCCCGTCCTTCTCGCCTGTAAGAGCCTCTCCGGCTCCCGGAGCCTCCGGCTTCCCAGCAGCAAGCGCTTGGGGTGGTGGCAGAGGGTGCTAGTTGTCTTTAGCGTGGTCTGTCTCTGTGTCCCGTCAACCGAATGTGTTTTCTTGCTCCTTACACAGCAGAGTCAGGATTCATCTCCCTGCACATCTGTTCACGCAGCGAGTTGTTTCATGAAATGTGTTGAGAACAACCCGAGAGAATATTATTTGCTGGTCAGCTGCAAGGATCAGCCCTTCCCTTCTGACTTGCTGTGGGGCCGTGCAAAGTTATGCCAGCGCAACTGAAGGGCTGAGCAGAGCAGGGGTCAGAGCTGGGTGGACGTTTCCTCTACCGGCATTGCTACTGAATGCTTTTTACTGTGATCGTGGCACAACATCAGTAACAGAAATCAAGTATTTTTCATGTGGCATAGGCAGCATTTGTGCATGATTTAATCCGAATCTGTATTTTTGCTGCCTACTGTTAAAACATTTGATTTGGATAATTGACTGCGGTGACTCACATGTAGGAGCAGATTCAAAGAAATTGGTGTTCATTTACTTTGATATGTTTGTCAGTAGCCTGCAGCAATCATGGCCTGATTCGTGATGTATCCCTGCAGTAGAAACAGTAACGTCTGTAAGAGTGTTAGGGTAGAAAGCTGAAAATTATAATCTCTTTAACCAGCCCAGCTCTATCATCTAGCACATATGAATCAGTGCTCTAATAGAGGCGTCCTAGTACGAGACAGAGGGAAGCTGAAACTAGTGGCTTTCTCGGCTGTCCCTCTTGTAGCTCAGCTTAATGCGTTTTCTGTTTCCAGGTCATTAAATATTTCTGCCTCTGCTTCCTGTGCACATTTCCCAAAGCTTTAGGGTACTTAAACTGTAGGAGTGGATATCATATAAGGAGGGAATAAACACACACTAATGGTATACTTTTCCATATAACTAAAGGAAAAAATATCATGCATCCAGGACCAAAGAATAGCATCCTACTTTTAGAGTGGGAAATGCATCATGGAGTGATGAAGTAGTGGCTCTGAACAGGATTTGAGGTAGGTGGTCAACTAAAACATATTATCTCAGTGCAATGTTAATTCAGAGGTCCAAAATAGATCTGAAATGAATAAACGGGGATTTTGAGTAAAAATCTGTCTGATTCTGGAAAGTTATGTCCAATTCTAATCTTAGCAAGTTAGAAAGTCTTCTGATAAATTGGGGTTCAGTGACCAATCACAGCATGATTAAAGGACAGGAAATTATGCCTTTTCATCGGCTTAACAAAAGCTTTTTGTGTTTTGTAATGGAGACTTACAAAATGAAGAAGGGGGAGATCCAAAGAGTTCCTGTGATTGAAATTTAGAACTCGTGTAATTTAGTCTGCTCAGAAATGATACTTAACCTGTAAATGGCCACTGCAACAATTTACTGAGGGAATGCAGTGAATTCTTCGCTAAGATCAAGTACCTAATCAAGGCAGTATTTTCCACTGCCTCACAAAGGGTTGTTCACTTCTAAACAGTGTAAATTTAAGGACCTCTTGTAGGAACATGGAGACATCATAAAGACACTACTGGCTCCTCTTCTGAAAATCAGTAGTGCTACACTGATTTATGGAAAAAGAATAAAGATTTAATTTCCTAATTGTATAGATTTTGGAAGTCATCAGTGTCTGTTCAATAGTAGGAAGAATATTCTGCTTAGTAGTAGTGGATTTCTGTAATCCTCTCCTTGAATCAGTCTCCCTTATTCACTTAGGGAGACTTTGGAGCTTAAATATGAGATGTTTAAAGAGTATTGTCTTGAACAGTGACATAGCCTAGAAGCAGCAGGCTTTGAAATCATGATTCTTTTATGTGGCCATTAGAAGTTTTTTTCAGAATTTGCCATCCTCTCAGAGGAGAAAGAATGTTCCCTGCAGGACCGGTAGCGTGGTACCAGGCTAAATGGCCTCCAGATAAGACAATGGTTAATTTTTTTTTTTTAAAGAGGTGGCTTTTCCGTGTTAGGATTTGAGGCTAGTCATACACGGTTTGGACTGGCTTGCATTATAGCTACTTCTTGCGCTGTACATTTATGAGTGAGTGTGTTGCTTCAGTTTTCAGGGCTATTCTGTCTTTCATCAGCAAAAAATTCATGTATGACTTCAAAACAAATTGCAGTCTTAGCTAATAGAGGCATTTGACCACCTGGGGAAAAAAAAAAAATCTCTGACTCTGCTGAACACTTTGATCAGAAATATTTTAAATACACATTTTTCCCTTGTTTCTTAATAGGAATATTTGCAAGATCTTTGCTTCTTCATCACCAGAAGTTCCAGTTAGTTCTTGTGGAGATGGCTGGGAGACCCTCAAAAAGAGGATTATGAGGTGGGAGGGGGACGTGAGGAGAGATGCACGTGAGGTGGCAGTTTTCAGCAGCAGTGATTTGAGAGAGATTGCTGATGGCCTTCTTCCTCCACGCTGGAAGAAGCAGGATGAAAGGTGTAAGGACTTCTGCATAATACAGAGATATCTTCTGAAGTCTAGTGACTGGTTTATTTCCTTCTGCTGCCCAAGATGGACCTGCTGTAAGCTTCGTGTTCAGTTGAATTGGAGAAATACTGGTTAACTGTTTTTGCAACGTTCCTGCATTTGGTGTTGTCAGGACTTGATGCTGTCTTGTGTTCTAGGAGGATGATGGCTCAACAAACAATCCTATTGTCACAAATGCATAAATAGTTCAGCAAGAAATGTAACAAAGGCACTCTGATACTACAGAAACAATAAGCAGCAGGGACGATAGAACGTCTTGGGAAGAAATGTCTTCTGTTGAGGCCAGCATCATCTGGAGAATTGAAGTGTTCTAAATAGAGAAATGGCTTTTAAATAGATTATCTGTGATGCTGCTGCAGGTCTTTGAAGAATGAAGATCATTGGCTGATGTGTTCTATTAATGTTCCTCGGTGTTTCAGATAAACATCTGTCTTGTGCTTTGACCAAAAATTTATATAAATTTTGATTGCTTGATCTGAAAGAGAGTTTTATCAGCACAGATGGTGATGCTTAGCCTTTTCCCAGTACAATAGTCTCTGGGTCGTGATGGTTTTAGACTTGAGTGCTGTCATTCTTCTGATACTCGATACCTGCATTTTCTGCTGGGCAATCAAAGCACTGTATTTCGGTCTCTAACAGATTTAGTTGAAGAAAGTCCCACCTTTAGTTTTCTGTTGTACCCCTGTGCTGGAGTTTACTGTCTCCATTTCAGGTCCGGCTCATTGTGTTGTGCCTCTTGAACCCAGTTTTATAACGCAAAGAAAGAACCGCATGTATTGTTGCATCTGTCTCTGCTGTTGGGCAGTAACTTCTGGCAGTGGTGAACATGTAAACCACCTCAGCCGGTGTAGCAAAAGCGGCAAGTGGTCTATGAACTCAAGCCCGTTGTTACTCAGTCTCTTCCTCAGCATGTACTAATAAAAAGAAGCAATTCCACAAGCAATGAGGCTATCCACTCTTGGTCCAGACTCTTTTAATCATTGGTTGTGAGATCAAACCAGTGCTGTGTTATCTTTCTACACTTGTAGGCAGATTTCTGCCTTTCTGTAACTGCTGTATTTTGGGGGACAAAACAGTAACCAACGCAAGGGCAAAGCTGAAAGAATTGAGGAAAATGTAGTAAAAGCTTGTTTCTTTTAAGAAAGTGATGCAACCTTGTATACGAACACAGAATGGATTTCTTTGCAGTCCTTACCGGGAGGAAAAAACCACTTTTGTTTCCAGTTTTTATCCATATTTTGTCAATTTGACCAGTTAAATTATACAAGCTACATGCAATATTTTCTTTAGGACATTCTGTCTGGCAATGTGGAGACAAAATTCTGTTCTAAATTTAGTTATATTTGATGGAGCATTGTTTTTTATTTTCTTTAAAGGATATTATAAATTCTGAATTAAAAAAAGTTATTAAAAACCCTTTTCATTATTTCATATGATGGAAGTGTATTTAAGGAAATGATCAGATAGGCAGATTGAATACTAAGACACCGTGGAGTAGTACAGTTAGTAATATGAGGATCTTTAATTAGATCATAACTTGTTTGTCCTGATCTACTAGATTAGTGGCAAGCTTCCCTTACTCTGAGTAACTCCCTCTGACCTCATCTGCAGTCTCTGAGCAAGTCATCCTGTGGATATTGTGTCCTCCTTTCTATGGGGATTCTGACTGTGAAATAAGTTATTTCCTTAGGTTAACCATGGCAGTAAAACTGGAAGTAAACGATCTGAAAACCATTCCAGCAAGTGCTTTCTGATTGACAGTGTTGTAGTTAATGCTTCTGTTGCTGATATCAACAACAGGTCTAGGGGTGTTGGCAGCCCTGCAGGCAAGTGGCTCCAGGCAGCATACTCCCACCAGGATTTTACATGGATGCGGCTAGAGGAAGAAAGGAAAGTGAAACCAAGTGGGTGATACTTATACTTTGGTAAGCTTGCTTTTCCTTACCAAAGTGACCCTGCTGGATCCTGCCACCCCTTCTTGCTCTGGGGACTGCATGGTATTGTGTGCACTAGAGGATCAGCAGTTGCAACAATTTCAGCTGCTGTCCTGGAAATCCGTGAAGATACTGCTCCAATGCTGCAGTGCCAGGATGTTGCCATGTGCCTGCTCACACATCTGTGTTTGAAGGAACAACAAAGGCCTGTTGTCAGTAGACCTCGCTCCCAGCAGTTGCTCTGGTCACCAGCTGGGTGATTGTGTATTGATAAATCTGGGACAATGTTAAAATGCAACTCTGGAGTTGGGTTAAAGTTTAATTAACTAAACCATTGAAGATCATTTGAATACCTCCTCAATTTTATGGGAGCAGTTTCAGCCAGACCTCTTTGTGTACTAATGAGTTTTCCCTACCAAAGGTCTGTACCTTAATATCTGTGTGGGTAGGTAAGATATTACTGGTCAGTGGAGTGCTACGTAGTTCTTGTAATCACAAGTACACACAGAATTTGTACAGAATGAAGTATCTTCCCCAAACCCCCAACTTTATATCCCTAAATTTCAGGTTGCTCAATGTATGTGGAAATTGTAATCTGGTAAAACTCAAGGAAATACTGAAATTGCTATAGTACATTTATTTTCTGCTGCTATATTTTTTTAATTTTATTTCAGCTTCAATAAATGGTATTGTGTGTTTTACATCTTACATTGTTTTTCCTTTCACTCATCATCATCTTGCCCACTTCCAAATGAAAGAACAGAGGTGTTTTGAGATGGTGGGTAGGAGAATTGAAATGTGTTGCCACTTAGGCAAACAAGTGGCAGATTCTCTTTTCTTTTGGGTTTAGTTATGTTAGGAAGATAAATCACTAACCATTACATTTTCTGGCTTGGGTGCCATCGTGAGAACCTGATGGGGAATTAAAGAAAGACATTGCTAGCAGAGAACTAAAAGTGCTGCACAGAAATGAGCATTTCCTACATCTTCTGCTGTAGTAGAATCAACCAGACGTCGCAGTGTGAATTCCAGATTTGTAAGAAAGGTGCTGTTTTTCCATGGCTTTAGCTTTGTAGAGAGGATTACTTGATGAAATTCTGGGCCTTTCAAGGATAAGAAGGGAAACTCTGGGAGAATTTAAAGGTGAGCTCTAACTTTTAATTTGTGGGGGGATTCAAGTGCCTCCTTCTCACTTGTGTCGCTGGCAGAGTTCCCTTTACTCAGAGGACTTCAGTGTACTTCAAGATTTTATTCTAGCTATGTTTTGCCAGACATACTGTTGTATCCTCAGAAGACAGCTTTTCTAGTCCTTGCATAGCTGGTTATTTGCAAAGATCTCTGCATTACCTTAAAGGTGGAAAGATGATCCTGAACCTGATCCTCTCTGCAGGCAGAGCTCCAATGTATGTAGCTGAAGAAGGACAGATCATGATGTTCACGTGTCCTTAAATGAGAGTGTAGAGTATCTTAGGTAAATGAGAAGACAGATGGATAGGCCCATGCAAATGTAATAAAGGGTACTGTGGAACAGCAGTGGGGCAGCTCGGCTGAAACACAACATGCTTATGCTGGGGATGTTTCACCAAAACCTCTGTAGCAATGTAGTCCTTTCAGAAGTGGTTCTGTTGCTTTTAAGGAAGGTTGTTTTAAGGGCACGTTTTACTTTATACAGCAGAAATTCTGTTTTTGGTTGCTACCTCAGCATGCCCCGATTCCTGCCTATGGCACTAAGTTTGCTTAAAAATAAAGCATTTCGGCCTCTGAGAAGCTAAATTATATATATTTAATAAAGGGAGTCCCTCTTGAAATTCAGTGGCTTGTGGCATGCAGAGGATCAAAGGGGATCATCAGATAGTCCCTTTTAGTCTTTAACGTGTCAATTCTAGGGTACAAAGAGATCATGTGGAAGAGAAGCAAAGGAATTCAGGCTAAAAAAGAAAACCGTGAAGTGTAAAGATACACAATAAAGTCTCTTGTGGCGACATAGACTTATCCATCATGTTCTCTGGGAAGCAATGACTGGAGATGCGTTTGTGCAATTCACTTTTTATCTGCTTCATCAGGCAAACCACCAGCACAGATGTCTCATGATGCTCCTGGTTTCAAACGAACCGTGGTGTAAAGGGTTGTATGTTCAGAGTTTTGTTGTTAACTTCATTGAGACAACGTGTGGATTTACAGTCAGAATGATGGAAGATGTGGCCATGAGAGGGGCATGAGGTGGTGCAAATGGCAGTATTGCAGCCCTTGAATGCTCATGGTAGTTAGGCAATGTGGAGACTTTTTATTATACAGTGACTGAATATTCCTCAGGAAGTCCCCTTTTGTGCTGTAACAAACCAAGTGGTCAAGCAATTGGAATATTTGGCAGATGTGACACTCAATCTCAGTTCACATTGGATTCTCTGCCTGAGAATGGATGGTTAGAGGCAGGTCAAAAGTTAGACATGCTCTCTATAGCTGGGATATAGACCTGTTGGGGAACCTGGCAGATGATCATTACTACATATAGCTTATAACTGATTTTAATTTTTTTAAATTTTCATATTTTATTAATTTACATTTTTACTGCTACTAGAAGACAGTGGTTTTCTTGTAGTTCTCATGGCATTTCATTTTGTTTCTGTTGAAGCAGAAGAAGCAGGGTTCTAGACACAGCATAGAAGCAGGGGAATAGAAACCTAATTTTTCTTCAGTACCTGGATTCATTATAAGTGGGATGCTTGGTTTTGTGCATCTCATATTTTGCAAATAAATAGGATAAGCCTTTGTTCTTAAGCCATAATTTTTTTTCCATTTGGCCTAAGTAGGTGCCTTCTCATGCATTTGTACGCACCCAGCAAGTGCCTGCTGAGGCATAACTCCTACACCTGAAGCAGCTGTAACTGCTTTCCTAACTAGCAAATGCTGCATAACAAAGCAGAAGCCTTCAAGGATTCTCCAATCTTTTTTTTTTTTTTTTAATTACTAATGTGGGTATCACAGTGCATGATGATGTCACACAGAATAAATCTCTTGAGTCAGTTTTAACTGGTACATATAAGCTTTTGAAAAAGTATATTTTTCTTTCACGGCAAGAGCACAATTATATTGGTATTTTCACAATTCTGTTTCAGATGACAAGAAGCAGATGGTTGCAAATGTTGAGAAACAGCTCGAAGAAGCAAGGGAACTGGTATGTTTTGGCTTTTCATATGTTAACTGCAAATTCCTACAGAAAATAATAGGATCATTAGCGGTAACGTTTAACACACATGATGCCCTAAAAATATTTAACAATAATATATTAGAAAATGAAATAATATTTTTTAAATAGTTCTTACTTGAGGATATGAAATACCCAAGAGGAATGTATCCTTTGTTAATCTTGTGTTAAGTGATTTAAGGTTTGCATTATTGCTGTAAGTTATCACAGGCTGCTACAGGCTTTGAGTTGTGGATTAGGTCTTTTACTTTAGGAATTGAGTTAAATATTTACACACGTGGACTGTTTGTTTTTTTCTTGTAGGACCTGTGCATCTACTTGATTTAATCTTTCTGATTGTCTTGTAGAGCAGTAGATCTTTTTTTCTCTTTTAGCAGGCGAGGCATAAAGATATTTAGTTCTTTGAGGTCAAGGGGGCAATGGTAGTGTGGATTACTGATGCGAGAAGAGTATATATGTTAATCAAGCATTAGTTAGTGGTCCGCACTGACAGAAGAAAGCAATATATGTTAAGCAACTGTGACCTTTTTGTAATTTGTTCCCATTACAGCCTGTTGTGTCCTCCATCTGGATGGAGTGTAAAAGTAAAGTTTTGTAGATGTGGACTAACTGAGCAAAGGTGTTGGTGACAGTTGAGATTGACTTTTTCCCACATAGCCAATAGTTCCTTGCCTGAAATTGCTTTTGTTTATTGCTTGCAAATGAGTTTGGTCTATCTAGTGTCAGAAATGTAATTTGACTGTTAGGATGGGGAAAGGAAATTAGTTCTTGTAGCCTGAAAGTTCTTGTAATTGAGCAACTTGAATCAATTATTTGGTTACTAACTAAACAGTAATATTGAAATTCACTTTTTAAAGTGGCATAGGAAGAAAAAGGTCTCTAGAGTGTTTGTTGACAAATGTGGTGCTTTTGGTTTAAGAATTGAATTAGTGTTGTAGACCAGAGCACTGGAATAGCATCCAGGAAAGCCGGATCTTGGGATGACTCCACTGCAGGTTTACCCTGCGAGGATGGCAAGGTGCCTAACCTCTCTGATTTGGTATTCTCAGTGAGAAATACAGTAAAATTACTGTCCCATCTCATGAGGATGTTCTGAAGATATATTAAGGCCTTTTGGGCACTTTCGTATTCAAACAGCTGAAAGTAAGTAAAAATCCAGAAATGTTTTTCATCTCCTTTTCACTACAACTTGACATGGCAAAAAAGCATAGCAGTACAGGGAAATTGTAGGATGGGTGGTCTGAGGAAAAATAATTCGAATTTGGTTTTCTACTTGAAGATTGGAAGGAGCAGAAGTTGAGTTAATGGCTCGTTACTTTTCTCCTTATGTTGGAAAAAGATCATCTAAATTTGTATTTATTCTGAGATTAAAAAGTAAAGCCTGTATCTGTACTTTTATCCTAAAGATAATCTTCATTTAATGTACTGGCTTTTCTTTCATGCTTTTGTTTTAGATCTTGTTGCTAATGCTGCTAGACAGGTGCTTAATTCAGTTATTGGCTTTAAGCAATTACCTAACATGTTTGTGATTAATGTCAAGGCTTGGGTTTAAAAATCAATTTGAACAAACCTGCTACTAACAGAACTGATTAAAAAGATCCTCTTTTAAACTAAAGGCTACAGTAGAAAATAAAAATAAGCCTAATTCCTTGCTACTGGTAGTTTTCATACATCGGTTTGCTTCATTGTCTTGAGTAGTCAAAGCTGGGTTTAGCTGATTTTGTTTTATTTTCTTCTTGGCTAGGAAATAACACTCTCATGTATTATAAATATTATTGTAGAGATAATTTATTTACATTGACTAACCATTGATTGTTTTAGAACAGTCTGCTTTGTTTGGGTAAAATCACTGGTGATTTCATCTATGTGCAGAACTGACACCAAAACTTTTCAGACTCCCAGGCTGCCTTTTCAAGCCAGAGCTGCTGAGTAAGAGATCTCTGGAGAGAAATTCTGTCATTCTGCATCCTGTGTGGAGTATCTGAATGTTATTTTTACCAGGTTTTTAAGAAAGGAAAATGTTGTGATAACCTTAGGGAAATTCTTTAAGTGTAAAATCTAGCATGTGCTAGGAGAGCTGGAATTAGCATTTTTGAGTGAAATCTGTTTTTAAGAAGAAAAAACTGTGCATTATTTGCCTTTATGTTTTATGAGGGACACATCACAAAATTGTTGTGTTGCAAGTGCTGGGTTATTCTTATCTAGACACTTGGCTTTTTAATAATGCATGTAAATTTAGTGTTGCAAATGCTAGGTTATTCTTATTTAGACACTTGGGTTTTTTTAAATATAGATCTCTATTTTAGTTCCCGGACTTTAGAATCAGAATAAAATAGCAAAACCTACAAGTTTCATAAAATGCTAGCAACTCTCCAGAGCAATTTCCACATGGAAAAGTTCTGCAGGAGGGGGAGACTTATTTTGGAGTCTCAATGGACATCAGCAGCAGCACTACCTTACTTTGTTGTACTTTTGAATGGAATTACCATTGGTTGCTCTGCTTTATGCTGTATTCGGTGCTGGGAGTGTACTGGGTGTTGTTAGGAGCAAACCTGCTAGGTTAAACACCTGGGGAGCCTTAAGGATGGGGCCTGGTTTATGAATTTGAGCAAGAGTTAGGTGCCAAAATGCTCAGCTTCACTAGAGTGGTGGCAAGTTTGAACATACGCAATAAGAGAAGTTTGAGCTTTTAGGTTTTCTGAAGAAAACTTAAGCTTCTACAGATGTTTTGAGATTTAAATGCCAGCTTATTTTTAGCTTTTAGTAGAATTTAGCTCTGTTCTTGCTAGTGTATGAAAAACATGATTTTATGACCAATAATGTGAGGCCTGAAAGTGAGGATGCATGAAATTAGGTTTCCTTTAGGTTCACACCTGCTTGGACGGCTATCTTCTGCATGACTCCGCATGGAAATTTATCAGCCCAGCCACAAAATGTACCCGTTTAAGCTCATGATGACAAAAAAAAAAGCCGTTAAGTGTCGGTCAGCCTAAATAGGCATGCTTTATCATTGTTCCTTGGACCTTACACTCTCTGATACTGACCCTTTAGAATGAACATTTTGGATTTAATGGACTGTGGTCTGATCCTTGCTGCAAATTTTGTATTTACTGGGAGATGGTTTCATTTTTGTATAATAGATAAGAATTGAGACTTCAGTAAAGTATCCCGACCTTGCACATATAATTATATATATATGAGAGGAATGTTTTCTATGTTTATAGAACATTTGAGATCAAATATATTGAGATGAAATTGATAAGAAATAAGCCATTAACTCCAGCTATCGGTTTAATTTATGATACCCCTTTGGAAAGTTAAGCCTGAGCCAAAGAACTGAGTAGAATTAGGAATTGCTTTGTATGTTTCAATTCATTACTGACTATTTAATTAAAGTCTGCTTTACAGTTTATTATTGGATATAATTTTGTATAATCAGAATAGATCAGGCGGAATGACTCTTGAGTATCTGGTAATTCCACTGATTAAATTCAGATTCTTTTCTTACGATATGAGGATGAAATTTCAAAGTGTAAGCAAGCAATTACATAGGAATAAACTGTAGCTGTCCCTTGTGAAGACCTGTAACCAGTAGCTTGGGACCCTAACGGAAAGGCATTTCTGTTCCAGTGCCATATTGCTCAACTGAGATCAGTAGGAGACGAGTAAATATTGTTTCAGGTGCCTTCAGCAACCAAGGAGAAGTATTCCATTATCTTTTTGAGAGTAAGTTGGAAAGATTTTAAAAGGCAGGTAAGGGATTCTTCAGCTGTGCAAAACAGAATTTCCAAACAGACAGCACTATGTAGTGGACGCTCCATGACCCAGTGGGCAGGTAACTAGCAGGCAGCTCAACCCTGGTTTATAACTCCTTTTGATTTTCTGTACCTCTGTCCCATATTCTTGCGTTTCAGGCCCCTTAGTATTCTACGTGGCAAGAATAAATAGAATATATCTTTCAAAAGCTTTTTCTATCTCTGATGTTTTAATGCATTTGACTGTATACAAGTTCTTGAATAGTATTGTCATTAAATCCTGAAATTCAGCTATTTAATATACCTACATACAGATTTGGGAAGTAGATTTAGGCAGTCATTTCAGGCTTTGTAATTCTGCCGAGTAAGCAGTATTTAAAAGAAAAAGAATTATTTTATTAAACATAGAGGCTGGTGGTAAATAAAACTTTAAACATAGAATCATAGAATCATAGAATCATTAAGGTTGGAAGAGACCTCCAAGATCATCGAGTCCAACCATCAACCCAACAACATGTGTGTATATATATACACACACGTATATACATACATATACATGTATATACACACACACATATGTGTGTGTATATATACGTATGTATATATACATACGTGTGTGTGTGTATAAAAACAAATAAAATACCTTTTTCAGCAAAGGGTTTCCAAAACCACACAGCTAGATGGAGGTAGGCTTTCTTCTGAACTATGCTCATTTGCAGGAAGTTATTTAACCTCAGTTTTACTATTTTCTTGTAATAAAATGTATTCACCACATTTGGAATTGAAATCCAGAAATGTTTGACTGGAATCATTCATTCTAAGTGTTAATGATACTAATTTTGTCACTTGTTTGTTGACTTAAGGTTGTGTAAAGATTTTTAATAAATTGTTTATATAATGCAGAATAAACAACATTTTTCATGATAAAGAAGGAATATTTCTTAGTATTTGTGAACATTTTAGGTAGATTCATCTTTGCTTTAATTACCCTTTTGATTTACATGTCTCTTCTTTATTTTTACTTGCTAGCTTGAGCAGATGGAACTTGAAGTTCGAGAGATCCCACCTCAAAGCCGAGGAATGTACAGTAGTCGAATGAGAAGCTACAAACAAGAAATGGGAAAACTTGAAGCTGATTTTGTGAGTTTTTAACATATTACATAAAGAAGGCATCTATGAGAATTTTTTAAATATAATAATGCAGTTATTCAGGCAACTTGAGAGGGTATTTTTGACTAGTGTGAGAGACGAGTTCTGCGTGTATCTTGCTGTATTTATGGACAGATGAAAACCAAATTGGGGAGAAGAAGCTTCTCTTTTTGTAGCAGTCTCATACCAATATTCAAGTTGCTAGCCTTCTGTCCCTTTGCCCTGGACCTAAATTGTTTCTGTGCCATTAAACATTGTGAGTGTTCATGCTGTAGGAGAAATAGTCAGCTTTTAATCCTATTTCTCAAGGAATGACAGGTAGAACATCAGAATTAATACTTAAATTATAATGTGAGTATAGTCTGAGTGGAAAATAATGGTTCATTTAAGACAGCTTGTAGTAATGTGGGGAGTGACATGAAAAGCAATGTAATCTCCAATCCATGGAATTTTGAATGTGGTTCATCTCATGTGCACTTCATTTCTTAGTCTCTGTGATTTCATTTCCATTGCACTTAGATTCTTCTTGGCTTTTGTGTAAATCAATTGTATATACTATATTTTTCAAGTAATGGATGCAAAATAACAAGATTCCCTTGTCTAGGGGCTTCTGCTACAGTTATCAGTCCTTTCTTGTGACTAGGATTTGCACTGAATAGATTTACATAGAGACAAAGCTGTTTCCTTTAAAATCCTGAAAAAGTTCAAAGGGATTGCTAAGTGTAGGAAAATGCTATGTTAATTGGCAGCAGCTCAGTTCCTCCAGGGTGGGGAGAAAGAAATAACTGGAGAACTGTGAATTTTCTCGGTTTGCTGGCAGCAGTTTATTCCTTCAGGGGAGGGGAGTCAATGTTTATACCTGCAGCCAGGAAATCCAGCTGACTGTCACTCCTCTGTGCTTCTGCCAAGTTGAGAAGTCACACAAAAATGTATTAGTTAGAAGGCGGTTGCAATTTTGTAAAGTTTGAGGAATGTTAGGATAAAAAGACTTGCATCAAAATTTTGAGACAATCTCATGCTGTTCTACTGTAGGAAGTGCGTATGGCCCTGCTGGCTAAACAGTGGCTTCCAAGAGAGAGCAATTTCTGGACCAGTAGCGAATGCTGTTTATCTTCTCAGATGTGGGAGAATTTGCTTTCAGAATATATTTGTTGCTGGCCTATTTCTCTATGTAGGCAGAAGCTGGGAATTGGTACTTCCATGTTCCCAGGCAATGGGGAATGGGAGAGTTCGGAACTGGACACTCTTTATGGAAGAGGAGAAATGAGTGTGTGTGGAAGAAATGCATCAGAGCACTAGGAGTTACGTGGCTGAAAGAACGTAAGTTTGTGCTCGGAGCAAAGGAGCAAAACCAACATGAGAAAGAGGAAGGAATAGATTGTAATAATGGGAAAAAACCAACAGCCCAAAACCCAAGGGTGGCATTCAGCAGAAGATCAAGGAAAAAAAGTGGAGTGAAGGATGGAGCAAAGTACTGAAAGAAAACAACAACTATGCTTGGAAAAATCTCAGTTACATAGAAAATAGTGTTGTTACAACTGAATTCCCTACATAATTCCAGTTTCTAAGTACTAACATTTTTCTAAGTTTGTATGTGAGGGTTTGAGAATCTTTTTGGGTTGTTCTCTGGTCAATAGCAACTTGTTGGAAACTATATAACAAAATGATTCAGTTGTGAGTTCAAAGAGGGAAGAGGAGGAAGGAAAGGAAATATTATTTTGACTCTATAAGCTGCAGGGCCACTGAAGGTAGGAAGTTGAGAGTATTTGCTGAAATGAAAGTGGTTTTGAGTGTTCTGCCTGAATAGTGTCCTGAATGAGTTGTGACCTGTTTGACTGTAAGCAAAGCATATAGAGTTTATGTAAGAACTTTAGCAGGCCTTTAGGGAAAGCAGATCTAAGTACTATTAAAATGAATTCACTTTTATAGATGAAGGGAAATTCTTAACTGGGAATGATACTGGCGGTTTCGGGTTAGGATCAGCGTACAGGGTTGCTGCTCAAAGTTCTCGGCTTTTCCAAGAGGCACACAGATTTGTTCTTTATAAATGGAGTTGGAATCTCAGCTGGATCCCAATGTATTTGGCTTGCCCTTTCTTCCTGTGTGAAGCAGCCTGTGCACTGAGAGGACATTTCTCAATCATCTTGAAGTGTGTGTTTCATTTTAAAGAAATAATCTCTGTGAAATGAATTGCAAAAAATATATACCTCACTATATAGTCTTTTTCAATAAGTTCTGTATTTCAAACATGAAATGAAAGCAGAACTGGGACTGGTAGTTTTCTTTTATATTCATCATAACGAACATGAGTTTTGATCTTGTGGTTCTTTGCGTGCCTTAAAGCATCTTGAAAATTTGGCCTCACCCAAGCAGTTACGGAAAACAGTAGCACAGCAACATATTTAAAAGTTAGGAGAAGGAAACAGGAAGTACGTGGACTGCCCACAAGGATGGACAGCATTAGGGTTTATTTGTGACATGCAATATCTAATTACTGGGTTTATTTGATCTTGGGCAATATGTGTAAAAATGACAAAACACTGGACCATCACTTTGATATTATTTACTACATACTGTGGCATCTTAATGAGTATGTAGTGGTTTTTTCCTATGCGCTTTACTATGCCAGAAGTATATTCTGAAAAATACAGATTTGAGCTTAGTTGAGCTGTACTTTGAAAAGTTAGTCCAAATGTGGCTTGTTTGTCTCTAACTTTCTGATCAAATAGGAACAAGTTGCAAATAGAAGATTTATTTCCCCTCATTGCTAAGCCTTGTTATCTTGAGTCATGCCTACAGTTAGTTATCAGTGCTCTGCAGTCCAGAGGCGTGTGTGGAGGCAATGACATCTACCCCATGCGCTGTATTGCACACGGGTAGTTGGTAACCCACTGTCGTGGTTTAACCTCAGTTGGCAACTGAGCACCATGCAGCCGCTCGCTCACTCCCCCATGGTGGGATGGGGGAGAGAATCGGAAGGGTAAAAGTGAGAAAACTCGTGGGTTGAGATAAAAACAGTTTAATAGGTAAAGCAAAAGCCGCGCACGCAAGCAAAGCAAACCAAGGAATTCATTCACTACTTCCCATGGGCAGGCAGGTGTTCAGCCATCCCCAGGAAAGCAGGGCTCCATCACGCGTAACCGTTACTTGGGAAGACAAACACCATCACTCCAAACGTCCCCCCCTTCCTTCTTCTTCCCCCAGCTTTATACTGAGCATGACATCACATGGTATGGAATATCCCTTTGGCCAGTTTGGGTCAGCTGTCCTGGCTGTGCCCCCTCCCAGCTTCTTGTGCACCTGCAGCCTTCTCAGTTGGTAGAGCATGGGAAGCTGAAAAGTCCTTGACTAGTACCTAGCAACAACTAAAACATGGGTGCCTTACCGATTTTGTTCCCATCCTAAATCCAAAACACAGCACTGTACCAGCCACCAGGAAGGAAATCAACTCTATCCCTGCCGAAACCAGGACACCCACTAATTGCATTAAATCATATCTGAGGAGAAAAAGCCATCTTGCTCCATCTTGGCGCTCCCTCTTGGAGAGGAACAGTGAGAATGAAAAAAAGAATAGCTCAATTTTGTCATTAAAAGTACTCAGATAGCAAAGCACTGTGAATATGGATGGTGAAAATTAACAAAGCATGTATTGCACCTCAACCTAAGGCAGCAGCAGTTTCTGATGCTTGCCTCAGTGCTGTGCAGTCTTCCATGGGGAGCAGAAGCCTGGGGAGAAATACAAGAATAGGGCAAGCATAAAGTGATACTTCTGTGCAAAAAAGCTGTATACACCTCAAAAGGCTAAGTTTCAGGCTTGCCTTACTGTGTGTGATAAACATGTCAAAACAGAGTAAAACTGTTAAACCTTATGTTGTCTTTTTTAACTTGCAGATGTAAATATTCGTTTTATGATCTTATTTTCAATAGTATGTACCAGTACAGCATGTTTATAGCGGGGTTTCATTCCTGTTAGGTCTCGAAAGCTGTAGTCCCAAACCTGCAGGGGCCCTGGAGCTCCTGCATGGAGCAGGCTTGCTGGGTTGCGAAGATTGTGGTAATGGCTCTATCTTGTGGCCCGAAGTGGAGTTGCAGACCAGGTACTTGTGCTTTCTGGGTTGATTAAGGTCTTGGGACCACCTACTAAAGAGTTTCTGAAATTTAAAACAATCTTCCTATGAGGAGGTTTTTTTCCTGCGCCTACCGATGCACCATTATGTGGTTTAAGCTCGTAAATATTTTGTTTTTGACTATTTCAGATGTAGAATGTTCATGGTGACTGCCTGCATGAAGTAAGTTCTGAATGCAAAAAAAGCCTTCTGTTTTGTTGTAGTCTTTTAAGTACATGAACTATAGGTTTTGTTTATTTTTTTTTTCAAATAAAGCATTTTTTAGTTAAAATCACTGAAAATAGCCAGTGATCTTTAAACAGTGGGGATATGCAGTGGTAAAAGGCTTTCCAGATTTTATAAAAATACTTTGACCTGAATCTATCCCAGTTCATGTGAAACTGTGTGGTTATCTGCTAGCATTAGTATTCACCCCAAGGGTTCCACGTACTGGCTCACTGTCAGGGCACCATAAAAAAAGAAAAAGAAAAAAAAAAAAGGCAGGCATTTTCCTGAAAAGCTTACAGCTGAAGTATGAGGCATTCCAATAGATGGGGAAATATAAAAATCCAGTAAGACCATATTACACAGTAATATTCTTATTACAAAAATGAGTACTACATAATCAGTGCTGAAAGTGGGATGGGTGTATTCAACAAGAAAAATAGCCATCAAATAAAAGAGGAAGCATAGGAACTGTTCCTATTCTGTCATTGCAGCACAGAGGCAAATTTTACAGGTGGCATTTGTTATCAATCCAAGAGACAGTATTCATTCCTTTTAAAGACTCAGAATTGGTTCTGATTTTGGTTATTCTGACCTTCAACTTAAAAGCAAAAAAAAAAAAAAAGAGGGGGAGAAGCCACAGATACATAGACAGATACATTGTACACAACTTGACTAAACATTTAAACATTTTTGCCATTTAACAATAGCTTCAGTTCAGTCAGTAGTGAAAATATATATTCACATTTCATACCTCTTACAGGTTCTGTTTAAGATAATTGTTGGCAACTACTGTTAAGCTTTAAAAACATTTAAGGAGATAAACAATGGAATTGCATTTGATAAAGTTAGCTCTTTTGTGTGACTGAAGTACCCCCTGAGCCCAGAAGCTCACCTGAAGAACTGCTACAGCTGTGTCTGTTATATTCTGGCTGCTTTTTGCAAATATTGCTACCCTTATTTCAGTCATATTTCAGTCACCTACCCAGACAAATACTCATATGGCTATAAGCTTAATGAACAACATTTGTCAAATGACAAGTTAGTGGCCTGTATATTTATGGCCGGAGTCCTCCCTAGCTTTCCAGTTTGAGCTAAAAGTTTAAAGACTCAACTGTTGCTGCTGGATTATTTTGATTTATAAAGCAAAGCCTTATTGCTTTATAGTTACAAAATCATAAACTGTGTGTGGGACAGATGTGTCTATCTTCATAGTTGTATCCCAACAGCATTAATAAAAACAGGGAACCCACCATGTGTACACATTATGTATGCATGTGCTCCCTGCACGGGCAGGCATGCGTGCCTGTAGTGAAAATCTGATCTTGTTGACAAATTTGAAACTTTTGAAATCAGATTAGTTTTTGCTATATGAGCAGTACAGCTCTTTTGAACAGGGCTGTGGAGGATTTGTTTTAATGCACATGAGATTGAACTGATTAAGTTTCAGAAGAAAGAATTTGAAATATCTGACCATGTACTTTGACAATCTAATTTTGGAAAGCATTTTGTGAACAAAAGTTCTTTCACTGTGCCATTTTTATAGATACTGTCTCCTTCTTGAGATAAGTAATCAGTCCTCTACGCTGTACTTAAACTGCTCTATACAGAGGCATTGTTTTTTTTCCACCGTTCCTTTTCTAATAACTTCTGTTACAATGTTTGTCTGCTTGGGTGCTGCTGAACATTAGGCCAACTACTTTTCTAGAGAGGAAAATTCCTCATTGTCTTCAGGTTTTTTTTTTTACTTGTGTCCCCACCTTGGCGGGTTTGTGGTGGAAGAAGGTGGAGGCATTTGACATTTTGCAATTACTTTATTTATAATACTGCTATTTTAAGTGGGGAAAAAGTGATACAGGAAACAATGTCGGTTTTGGTTTTTTTTTTCATAACATTCAAGGTCTAAACTGAATTTTTGATGAAAGATTAAGAGGTGGTATAACTTAGATCCCCTGTAGAAAACTTGCCTTAATTTATTTACATCTTAAGAATTTTTTTATAATTCTGTGTGGAAGTATGGAGAAGGAAGGAAATTTATTTCACCATGGAATTTGCTAGTGATGACATGCTTTTCCTTAGAGGAAAGTGTGAAAGATGGAAGTTAACATGCTTAATTTGTAATTAACCTAAGGGGTTATGATCGTCTTAACTGAGATTCCTGAGAGGCCAGACCAGTGAAGCACACCTTACCTCCTGGGTTTTATAATTCTGTAGGTATTGCTTGCAAAGAATCCTCCCATGTTTGACCAGTAAGATGCATCTCATGACACGATGTGTGAGGAGATAATATGCTGGGTAAGGGCAACCAAGCAGCAAATTTTTAATGTCAATAAAATTAATTCCTTAACTAGATTCTTCTCTCAACCGACTTCACCTTGATACTCATAGGAAATTCTCTGTGTCTCTTTCCAGAGATGTTGCTCATCTGTTAACATGTAGGGATAAGACTGGTGAGTTTTGTGGCATGCTGTTTGTTGGTCCTTCAGCAAGTCAGTGACTGTGGAGATGGTGCACATGATTTTAACAGAAAACAGTTTGTGGAGCACTAGACTTGGCTGAGTCATTACAAATAAAGGTGCTTTCAGGAAGTGATTTGTTGAGTCTGATAATTCTTGTGTCTGGCTGGGGGCTATGAATGTAAGGCATATTGACTCATACAGTGCACTGTAAGCATTCATGCCTCTTTCTTGCCTTTCTCCCTTCACACACAAAATGTTTCTGTATTAAATTAAGCTAAAAAGTGGTCTATGGCAGAATGAAATCCTTCTGTAAAATATGTTTTAAGGCATGTAATAGAAATTCAGCATGACATCAACTCTGCCTTTTTCACTAAATATGCTTTCTCACCTGGCAGTCTTTAGACATGTCTGGCTGCCAGCTCTCATCAGCCTTTCCCAGGTAGAGAACTATCATTTCTCTATTTACCATGTAATTTGTTTTTACACTAAAACCTCTACTTCTCAAAGTAGTAGAATTACATCTGTTTGCTGGTCTTCCTAGCAGATGGTGGAAGAAGCAATGTCTGCTCAAAATTACTTATAGCCAGCTGGTGAGTAAGGTGACTTCATATACAAAAGGTGAATGCTGTTTTTTGGGGGGCAGAAGGAGGAAGGCTTTACTGTTTCCCACTTTCTCAGTGGTTTCTTATTTTAGTCAAGTGATACTCCCCTACCTGTCATGCAAAAAGAAGCAAGCTGTCATTGTCCTGCTTTTGATAGCAGCAGTAATAAAGCTTCTGCAGTTGGAACATAGGTGTGGGATGCGATGATGAATAAAGCAGAACAGAACGTATCTCACTCTCCCTTTGTTGTATTGCTCACCTGCACTCATATAAGTAGAAGTTTGATATCATGAGTTAGAAACATAAAGATTTCAAGAAAAAACAGCAGACAAGCTGAGCAAAAAACCCCATCGTTTTAAGATGCTTACTTTTCAGACTAGAACTGCACTCTCAAGTTCCTTAACGTGTTATTACTCTTCTTTTTTTTCCAGCTAGAGCAGGGCTAATTTGTGTTTGACTGCAAAATAGGGAGAGACATGTGCTACTGATAAAGCAAAAAAATAGGGAGAAGATAGCAGTTTGACACTGGAAGGATTAATTACAGTCCTTCTCAGATTTCTTGATTTGTTCATTCAGGGAATGACACTAGATGGCACTGTTTGTTTGCAAAGCAAGTCCTTTTTTCTTTCTTTCTCCTCCCCCCCCCCCCCCCCCTCCTTTTCCCTGTTTCTTTTTTTCTTTTTTTTGCTTTGGTAGTAACTGAAATTACTGTTTCATGAATAAAATATTTCTGGTGGGATTTGCATTTCTATATTGGCTGAAGATACTGTGTTGAATGTTTTATTAACCAGCCCAGTGCAACTGTCAGCCTATTAAAGAGATCCAATGGACCCTGTTTAGCTAAATAAACTAAATAAATCCAATTCGTCAAATTGTGTTCCTGGCTGTTTATTTTCCATTCTTTTGATGTACAGTTTATTTTAAGTTAAAGCCACATAGTTTTAAAAATTAATGTGAAAACAGAATTTAGTGTTTGAAACATGAGGAGACTAATTGCCATGGTCAAAAATAGCTTTCCTTTATGGTGAAGTTACCGTCTGGTAAATGGTGAACTTTTTACTGGTGACTGATTAACTGTCCCATGTAAAAAATTAGTTTGGCAAATGCGTGGTTAATGGCTTTTCTTGCCTGCTTGCTGGGTTCTGTTGCTTTCATGAAATGAAACTTGAAATATAAGCACTGCTGTTAAAAGTAGCTATTTCTACCCAACTTCAAGAGGTTTGTGCTTCATCTTGATATTTTCTCAGTCAGAATTCAAGGGGAAAGTTTTATATGATCATTAGATATTTAAATGCTTGTTGAAATTCCGATTGCATCATAGGCAGATATTAGAACATAAAAAAATCTCTTTGCGTAACTGAATGTATTGTATGTCTGGTTGTCAAACAACTGTCAAACATTACAAATAGTAGCATTCATTATATTCTGCTAGTACAAATAATATTTTAGTTACCTTGTTTTTTGCTGAAAACCTTTGCCATAGAATGGCAGGAGACAGGTTATAAATTTATGGTAATGTTATTGGCATGGTAAAAATTCTTCTGTGCCAGTTAAAAATTCCTTTAAATGCAAATATATTCTAGATTTGTTAGTAAGTGATGGATGTATTCTGTCTTTATTTCTGATGCTTTCCATAGCGCTGCTTTAGTGATGTTATGGGTTAACTTTTGTGTGTTTTACAAGAAATTGAAGTTGCTGAGTATCATGTTTTGCATAGTTGTATTTTTACAATCTCAGGTTTCCAAAAGTGGAATACTGAAATTTAGTGCGATGGAAACGCAGTTTAGTTGAATTCTGCTTTGGCTTTTCTCTCCAGAAATCTACTGCAATGGATTAAAAAGTCTTTGTGAAGAGCTAACGTGTTAGTATGAATTTGATAGTGTCAGGGATTCTTAAAGAAAATCAATCAGCTCATTCCATCTTTTTTTCTTACAAAGTATGGTTGAATTTAACTGAAATTGTAAAGTTTGTTGCTGCCCCTCCCCCAAACTCTAAGCCAAGAACAAAGTAGGTATTTGTGCAAATGTTTTTGGTGTTGGATAGAGTGCTATTTCCTTGTGTAGGTAGACTTTCATTTGTCATGAAAAATATTAAATTTCTTAAATATTTACATTTTAATATTTACAAGTTGCAAATATTTAAAAATGCTATTTAATAACTAAGACACACAATGTTAGCCTGTTTTCTTTCTGACAAAACATTCCCATTTTGTGCTCTAAACTGGTTCTTTTTAACATACCAGTGGTAAACACGGAAGGAACTTTATGGAACTGACTCTAGTGCAGGTAAAAGGAGCTGGACTTTTACAGCAGTGGAGATGATGTCTTGTTTCTGGCCTAAGACTTGGTGTGAAAGGAATATAAAGCAAAAAATGCAGCTGGAAGTGTATTAGAATAATTGTTGGGTTTTTGTTGTTTTTTTTTTTTTCCTTCTTGTAGTGTTCGTTACCATGTGAAGCATATGGGAAAAATGTGAATATCTCTGTTCTTTTGTTTGGTAACTTTTTATTTGTATTCTGCAATCATTTAGTAGTCAGTCCCAAGTACAGTCGACTTCCTTTAAAGCTGCTGTACAAACCACAACAAAAAGTGGTCCTTGGCCACAAAGTCTTATTTAAACGTGCTGTTCTTACTCAGCTGGGGAGGAAATCACTGCAAAGGCTAGAGGATCTGTAAGTTGTATGTTTGACAATTTAATGCTTGTATACATTTATAATAAGTGGATCAAATACAGCACCTCCCTTACTTTTCATCCGCTTTTTATAAACTGCCTTTAGGGTGCCGGTGCTAGGAAAATAAGCCTTTTCCAATATTTAACAAATACTACCGAGGTTTCACTTGTGAAAGAGCTGATCAGTGAAAATTAGAGTAGAAATATAAAGAACAGATAGTGAAAAGGAATAGAGCAAGTGGCTTCTTCAGTAGTAGAACAGAGTAATTTTCCCTGCTATAGTGACATTTACACCATTTCTGATGGGTTTAATGAAAAAAGGTTCTTGCTAACTAAATATTTGGTGCCTAGTGCATAAGAAAAAGAAATTGTGGAGTGTGTGTGTGTGGGCTCTGCATGTTTCCCATTTGTACTTGCTTTCTGAATCCCCACAACTTTTCAACGTGTCCTTAGTTTGTTTTTTTATTTTCAGGGAAGTTAAGACTAGAATGAATAAGGGTAGTGTTTGCCAACTTACCCTCCTGGTCAGCGTGGAAACATGTTAGGCAGGCTTTTGGAAAACACTTAATTGCAATTGCAGACTTTGTACCTGTTCACTAAAGACTCAAATGTGAATTCTGGCAAGTCAAAGGAAAAGCTCGTATTGTGTTTGGTGAGTCTTGGCTTGGACCTTAGATAGCAAATGCCTCTGCATTACGAAGATAGCACCTTCCTTTCCACTGATTCATGAGTAGAAGGCTTTGAGCCATTATTAAATCTAACTATAACCTTTGCTAGGGCATATCACCAACCAAGAAAAAAGTGGTATTTAGTATTTGATTTAAGAGAGAATAATGGCATTAATATCAAACCAAATTCTTCTATTTCAAAATTTGAAAAGTAACTTATTAAATCCAAAATGATTGTTGGTATATTGAGACATATAACTGCAAGTATTTTGACACAGGGATCCCTATTTTGTAGACTAGCTAGCACAGAAGAGTTTTTCATCCATGAGTACAGCTCT
This sequence comes from Pygoscelis adeliae, assembly GCF_000699105.1. Classification (NCBI taxonomy): domain Eukaryota; kingdom Metazoa; phylum Chordata; class Aves; order Sphenisciformes; family Spheniscidae; genus Pygoscelis; species Pygoscelis adeliae. The sequence continues at coordinate 17,003,376 of NW_008824986.1, read as the reverse complement.
TTGGCTCTGTGATAGTGAGTATTAAATAAATAGAACTGTGCAAAGAACTGAGTTGTTATGTTGATGTTTCTTGTGATTATTGTTGTTTGTTTTGTTTAAGAAATATAGGTTAGTTTTAATATTATGGATTGTTCCATTAGCAACTGTCTTTGAAACTACAGGTTTTCATTTTTTATAATTTCTAGCATCCTTAAAAAAAGACTGAGAACTATTTATCTAAGATTAACATGGTTGGGAATAAGACTAGTAATGCTAAAAAGGGGTCTTAACCATAGTTCTAGGAGTTGGGATTCTTTTAAATGTTTGATTCGTAATGGCTGCATTTTTATATTGTTTTGTAATTCAATGTTATTAATACCCTAAGTGACCATGTGATTTCCTCTTCTTTCTGCCCAGTCTTCAGGAGAAATCAGACTCTGTGTTTCAGTTGTGTAAGCTTCCCCCAAAGTTAGTTCAGTCAACTAAATCGGGATAAAAAGTTACAGAAAGCTCAGGATTAAGTTAGGCGTTGTTAACCTGAATTGCTTTCCCAGCCTTTTTAAGCCCTTAGTGCTCCTTTTGTCTTTTCCTCACCTTCTGTCATGTTGTCCTCCTAGTAGTTCTTTATTTCAGTTGAAGGCACCTGGGCTGCAGCTTTCCTCTGACCCATACTTGGAGTCAGTTTCAAACGTGTTATTAAGGTCCCCTTTTTCCATTCACGAGCTCCATGTCCAGCATTCAGCAATGCAGATTGGTGGCTCAGCACTTGTGCCCTGTAGAGATCTTGGTTTAAAATGCATGAATTTTAGAATGAGCATAAGGAAAATTTACTCCTCTCCCTCCCCATTTTCACTTTTCTTTTTCTGCTTCTCTTTCTGGGACAAACTTTAAAAGTTTTCACTTTTAATTTGTACCTAAAAAGTACTCTGTTGCTAAGGTCATCTGCTGAGTTCCCTTCTCTCATAATATAGGACCAGTTTGCAAGCCATTTGTATGTTTTAAAAAATATCTTAGCTGAGGACTTTTCTTCCACCTGGGGCTTCATGTACAGTGGTGGTGTTTGGTTTGGCAGTACTGTGATTTTGAAGTGTGAATCCCCCAATTTTCCTCACTTACTGCATGTGAGTCTGAATAGGATTGATTTTTGAGGAAAATGAACTAGAAACTCCATTTCAGGTGTGCACCAAACACAGAAATAAGGGTCTGAACCAAAGACTGATGTTTCAGACAGCTTTGAACCATGTTGAAGTGAGGATGTTTGCTCTAAGAACTGGGCTAAATCTATTCTGCGATAACACCTGAAATCGTACACTGCAGAAACAATAGTGGAATAACTCCAAGATGCTACCTGTTCTGATGTAGTTAAATGTATCCTTTTGGAGCAAGACTGTCTTTTGAGGTCCTTCCTTCCTTTATGGAAGATTTGGGCCCTTTGGAAATTTCTATTCCCCTTCTCATACCATATTTCAAACAAAGGAAACCAGGGTGCATGCTTCTATAGCCTGAAATCTGGTTATTAGTAAATTTGGACTACTTTCATTTTTGGACATTGTCTTTTCAATTAATTTGATTAGTATGTAAAGATCACTTACGGTGGCTCATGTGTCAATTCTTTCACCAACTTGTCATTTGAACAGAAAAACAAAGCCTCTGGTTTTCCATCATATCCAATGCACTTTCAAGGTCCTCAGCATTAAATATCTGACATCAACAAAGGATTAGTGGCTGATACTTATGATATTCCATATCTGGGTCCCCAACTGTACTCACTACATTTGTGATTTTGATGCAAAAGTGACATGAATTAGTAAAATTCCTGTTATCTAAGCAACAGGAAATCCAAATCAGGTCTTGGAGGGCACGTTCAGCATGTCTGGTGTATTATAAGAAATCACTATCTTTATCCCTGCCAGGTAAGTTTTACAGAATAGTTAAGAGGCTGTGGCATGCAATGCTTCCTGATATCCATGGTATCAAATCCTAGTGTCAGCTTGGTTGTATAATAATATCCTTCTCCATGTCTTATGCTGAGGTGTAGAGTGGGCCTTGCTGAAGAAAAGAAAAGCATCTTCCAGCAAGGAGAGATGCTGTCAATGAACAGTCCATTCTCTAATTCCCCTCTGCCTTTAAACTCTTCTGTGCTACTGGCTGTAATTTGGCCTGGGTTTGGCTCAGGCAGGAGTGTTTGAACTAATCTGTACAATGGAGTTTGTCCTTGCATTCAGATATATAAGGCTTGGGTTTTTTTTTTCCCCCTATAGAGCAAACTATTGCAATCTGGCTGGAATGACTCACTGATGAGGTGTTTGGTTGTGTAGTGGCGGGAGGGATGAAATTCTTGAAATGAGGCTGTGCTGCCCTCTGTTACATTTTTTGGGGAAGTATCTAGAAAGAAGTGAGAATAGGTTGTCCTGACATTATAAACAAAGAAGGTGGACCTACGATTGTAGCATTCCTCTTGAGGGAATTGAATCAAGCACCTTCTGTAGAAAGGGTATTGCTTTGCTCAACTTCAGAGTTGTATTCGAAGTTTTTTGTACCTTATATTTAAACTTTTATGCAGGCTTGGTATATTTTAGAACAGAAGAAGAAATCCTTGGTATGTGTTTAAATACAGGTGAACAAATTTGTGTGTTTGTGGTTTTTTATTTAACATTAAACAAAGCCCTTTCCCCTGCCCAAAACAGTCAAAATGGAATTCAAATTCTCCAAGAATTATAGTCTGTCTGTAAACTTCACTGTTGGACACATCACTTCAAAATTAGCCATATGAAGAAAAATGTGTGATGCACTTATTGACAGAGAAAAGCCAATAAATCCAATTTGATTCAGGAAGTTGAGAAATATTTTAATAACTTTTTGACGTTTTCCTGTAGTCCTTATTTATCTTATCAATAGTTATGGTGACATATGATTGTCAACTTTTTATATTAAACCAAACTAATAAATTAAACATGTTGTGTTTATACCTGATGAAAGCTGACGTTTTGGAAAGGTGTTAAAATATACTGACAGGTCTTGTTCATAAACTCCTTTGGTATAAATATGTAGATGACATCTTTAGATATTGTTTGTACATAGGCTGATAGGCAGGAAACGTTGACAACGTAACAAATGCAAATGTCAACCCCACAATTTAACCTTTCTGTGTAGGAAAAGATGTTAGTTTTAAGTTACATGTATCTTTTAACTTTATTTTCAAAGTTTTTTTTTGAGCCTGTTATCATTGCTGTTTCATGTGCCAGTGAAAGTAACGCTGCAATAAGAAAGATTTGCACTTAAGAGCTTTTCTCTGTGGTGTTCCTACTTAAATGACTACAGCTGAGAGGGTGTTTTTTCTTCTGATTCTTTTTATTTTTCATGTTCGCTTATTACCTTCTGAATCTCTCTGCAGTATCACCTGTTCTTTCCTGACTTGCCAATGGTTCAGGGCTTGTAAGTGTGACTCAAGGGCAGTAAACCAGTAAAACTGTTTTTAAAATGTTAGAGCAGTTTATTGTAATAACAGACATAAGGCCTTGGCTTTAACCCAGATCAGGGTTGCTTCATATGCAGAATATTTCTGACTTGACCCCGGTATCCTCCGTGGTGACGTAGATCCACTATGTGTCATCTGCTTGACTTTTTTTCTCCATCCTCCACAAGCTGCGGTTAATATCAAATCTTACAAAAGTTATGCCCAGTTTTGGGTGGTCAGTGTCCTGAGGGCACCAATAACCCTTAACGGCTCTGAGCAGCCTCCCCCACCCGCCCAGGGCCCCATTTCAGGGCTGTCGGTCCCTGCTCCAGGGATGCCCTGGGATGCTGCTCTCCAGCTCCCCCTGGCCCTGCCTGGCCGTGGTCCTTGCTGAGCTGGACCCTGATAAAATGCTGGCCTGAACTTGCCGGTGTTGGGAGCTGTGCAGCTCTGCCAGATGTCCCAAGGGACCTGTAAGTTCCCTGTCCTCAGTCTTTCTTTTAAAACTACTTGATCCAAACTGCTCAAGTAATGCTTCTCTACCATGCACCTAGGCACATCTGCCTGTGGTCTAGTGTCTGGACAAGCAATGCGGGGTCTATTGTGTACCAGCGTGGAGGACTGCTGGTGGGATTTCGTAGTGCAGACTTACAGCATGCATTGAAATTTTGAGTATCTCGCACTGCTTTCAGAATGGGAATGCCCATTTTGATCCTGATAGCTGCGAGCAGATTTCCTACTGAAGCCTGTAGCCTGTCTAAAGTATCTCTCTATTTCCCATTTTAGTCTTGTGAAGGGCTTTAAGAAGAAAAACTTGCTGCACTTTCACACTGTCCTCTTTCTGTCACCCAGGCTTTTCACTCTGTCTTTTGGTGACCGATTTCACAACTAAGATGAACTTCTCCATAATGTTCTTGCTGCTGCTTCCTGCAGGTCTTCCTTTATCACAATTGGAAGTGCACTGGTAGATTGGAAAGGTGTTGGTAGATAGTTCATGATGTTTCGTGCAACTCTCAGGTTGGAATCTCCAAGAACGAGGGAGTGGTTTGAATATTAACTCTATAATAGCTAAGAATGTATCTGTGATTCTCTTCCAGGAGAATTCACCCTTTCCTCACACCTCATTGAATGTGCTGTACTCTGTGTCTCAGATAGAGAGGTTAAGCAGAAGTTTGGGAAAGGGAGGTTGGTGTTAATTGGTTTGTGACGCTGGACTGTTGGGGTTAAAGCTGTTGCTGTTGTGGCAGGAATTACAATTTGCTAAATTTTAGTAGTGGTAGAGGAAGTTACTACTGGTTTTGTTGTTTTTTCCTGTTGTAAATGAGTTAAAGGATGTCCACAGTCACAACTGGACTTCTGTTATAAATAAAAACAAAAGTGTACCAATGGTTTTGGTGTTCTCAAAGTCCCTACAAAGGTAGTTAATGAAAGTCAAAGTAATGGGAGGTTGGTGCAGGCATATAAAATTTAATAGTTTTGGAAGGCTTCAGGTGTATTAAAAATAACTCTTTTCCAGAATAATTAACTACTTCAACTTCATATTGAATCAATCAGCCAGTTAGCGCAGTCCTGTTTTGTATTGTGGAAACTTTGGTAGCACAGTAATGAACACCAACCTTTCGAGCAGAGATATTTCTGCAGTTAGACTGACTTATATATTATGTATTGCTTAAAGGTAGCTCTCGAGCATTTTTCAGCTGTATATTGTTTTCTTTTTGTTAGTTAGATGGACAGATTTGGGATGTGCATCTATGATACTGCATAATTGACAGAAAACCCTCTGGTATTTGACTGTCCAAAGAACATGAAAAGTATACTTTACTTTGCAACAGTCATATTCTGTCAGATGGTTGCATGGACTTTCTGAAACAGTTGGAGAAAATTCATAAGACTTAATGTAAATGAAACTGTTAATTTGATACTTGCCTCGTGTTACCTCCCTGTGATACCAGGCAGTTCCCAATCGTGCAGTAAGCGTATTTTGCATGGTTCTTATTCCAAATCTTTCCCTGGAGAAATGACTGGAAGTTGTGGGACAAAGGTCTTTCATGTGCTGTTTAACCACCATTGACTTAGTTTCCTGAGTTGCCTAACTAGGTGACTTCATTTAATCCACTTCCTTTATACAGACTATAAATTGCTGCCTTGTATCAGTAGAATTGACAATTTTTTTCTGAAAAAACCCCACCCCAAACCTTTCATTTCTAAACCGTTATTTGGGAACGTAGTTTTGAGATTCCCAGTAACTCTGGCAGGGCCTGGGCAGCGTAGCTGCAGTGTAGTTTTGGAAGTTGCCACTAATTAGCATTCTGGTTCTTTAGCTTTATTTAGTAGCTTTTCTGCTTAGTGTAATACCAGCTCTCCTTTTCTTCCCCTAGGTTTTTTTGTTGTTGTGCATTTCCTGCTTAACAGAATGTTTGTTTAAGTAGATATAAGTGCAGTGAATTTCCTGAAAGTTACTCATTGGGGAAATTGAAATGAAATTTTAAAATATCATTAGGAATGCAAACAATAAATTCTTTCATTTGCTGTAGGCGTCTTTAGGTTGGAATGACTAGAAAAGGTTCTGGTTAATTAGAAGTAATTTGTTAGAAACCTGAATCCTTTTTTTTTATTTCCTAGATTAAAACTCGGTTCCCAGCTGGATGCTTATAAGTGCAGGAAACGTAATTGTGAGATGATTAATTGCAAAAAGATGGATAATTGGAGTTCATATGATATGTCAAATATGGCTAAACCGAAAGGTTTTCTGCATGTTGAAAGAGATTGGCTGAAGTCTAGATTGCAGAATATTGAGCAAGGAATGTTTTTAGAGATTAATAATCACAGATTGCTGCAAAAGGACTGAGCAGAGCTTGGCTGTAAAGAGCTAACCCTTCCCAGCCCTTTCCTATTACTTCGGGTTTTAATTAGCTTGGTTTTGTCCTCTTCCCTTTATTGCTGTTATGTGAATTGGAGATTAGGAAGCACAGTAAACATCATACATCTAACACCAATGCTTAGAGACAAAGATATCTCCTCCTCTCCACTAGGAAAGGCTCAGCCTACTGTAGGATAACAGCTGAACAGTCCTAGTGGACCTGTGAATTTGAGTCTCTTGTGTTATTCCCTCCCCAGTGTCTTGCCTCACAATTAGCATTTTTTCCTATAGATTTTTTTTTAATGTTTGTAAAATTTGTTTTGAGTCCCTTTTTGCATTTTTTTAACTGTACTGTAATAATAATTTAAAAGGGGATAATACAGTATAAACTGCATCAGTGGCATTTTGCTTTCATTATCCCTCATAGATGTTTAGCAAAACAGTGCCTGGTGTTTTAAATTACTTCTGCTTTACTTTAAAATGGGAACTTATGTTTGAATAGCCTATTGTTCTGTTAGCTACTACAATGCACTTCAAACCACACAGCGTTATTATATTCACTGTATTTTGGGATCATATAAAATATTTGTTCCCCCCCGCCCCCAACCTATAAACTTCATCTCTCGATAAGGAGTTTCTAACCCTTGGAAATACTGCTTTACAAATTCAGCTAATGACCCAAATACAGCTTGTTTGTTGTGTATGAGTTGTATTAAAATAACATACTGTATGTGTATTGTCATTAATGATATGCTCATTTTGATAATGGAGCTGCAGTCTCTTAGTATGTAGTCCTTGGGGAGATGCTGCATTTTTTTAACTAAGTATTGTTCTGGCTCCTTTCCTTGATTGGCCCAGAAATAGCAATCAGCTGGGGAGCAGGATGACATGCCTCTTAGCGATCCCTTTTATCTTTGAGATGAGTATCAACATTGTATGCTTCCTAATGGAAGTGTAATTTAATGAAATCTATTGGGTAAACATACTTCAGATGTTCAAAGGAGGTGACAAAATTTTTGCTGGCAGCCAGGACCTGGCTGGTTTCCAGCTTGCCTTTAGCTGCTATGCATATAGCATTGAGAGAGGCACTTAAAATAGGAACTCAAAGTATTGTTTCTATTGTGTTTTGGGTTGTGGATTTTTTTTCCTCTGTTTTATTTTCCTTAATTTTATTTTTGTGGTGTCTGTACTAGTGCCCTCTGACTTCTAGGCTTTCCTAGTAAAATGCTGCGTGAGGTCAGGTTTCCCCTCTTCCCCCAAAACGTAGATAACAGTG